>NC_053392.1:407020970-407329535 GCF_905171765.1 Bufo bufo
CACTCAAAAATAAGTAGTGATGAGCCTCCCATATTCGATTTCGCGATATTTCGCGAATATTCGATTTGAATATATTCGTCTTATATTCGTCGAAATCGAATATTCGTCATTATTCTATTTATCGCAAATAATATGCGATATGATTTAATTATTCGCGTATTGCGAGTTTAACTGTATAAGGCAACTTTCCTATTGGTTGGCTATCTAGAATTAACAAAGATAGCGAATATGGCGCTATATTCTCTATATTCTTTAATTCTAGCAAGCCAATAGGAAAGTTGCCTATGGACAGCTCTAAGTTGAATAATGACTCAGTATTCTATTTATTGCAAAAAATAGGCAAAGTAATATTCTCGCATTGCGAATCTAATTTAGAGCTGTCCATAGGGAACTTTCCTATTGGCTTGCTAGAATTAACGAATATAGAGAATATAGCGCTATATTCGTTATCTTCGTTATTTGTATTTTACGAATATTTGTTATATATTCTTGTTTTAGAATATGACGAATATTCTAAAAGACAAAGTTATAGCAATATGGTGAATATTCGTAACATACACATATAGACTGCAATTTAGCTAATAGAATACTATAACCTTTTTTTTTCTTTTTCTTTGAAAAAGACGACTATGAAAAAAAGTTTATAGCACTATATTACCTAAATTGCAGTCTATATGTGTATTTTATGAATATTCGCTATATTTATATATATTCTTGTTTTAGAATATGATGAATATTCTAAAAAACAAAGTTATAGCAATATAGCGAATATATCGTCTTTTTTTTTACAATATGTACTGTTATTCCACTTTGGCATACTCCTCCCCCACAAGCGTCCCCGTCACCATGGGAACGCCTGTGGGTTAGAATATACCATCGGATCTGAGTTTTCACTTCACGATCGCAGGGAAAACTCAGATCCGATAGTATATTCTAACCCACAGGCGTTCCCATGGTGACGGGGAAGCTTGACGGGGAGGAGTATGCGAACAACTGTACAGACTGGAAAAAAAATATGCAAATATTCTAAATAACGAATATATATGCTATATTGCTATATATTTGTTTTTTAGAATATTCAGAATTTTTTTTCCATATGAAAACATGATTCCTTCCTGCTTAAGTTGCTTGTGGGCCAATGACTCATGTTAAAAAATGACGAATATTCGATATAGCGAATATATAGCACTATATTCAAAATATTCGCGAATTAGCGAAGTTGCAATATTCGCGATAAATATTCGCTATTCAAATATTCGTGCTCAACACTAAACATAAGCTGCAAATATATGACCACTAGGGGTATCACTAGTCCACTGTAGTTAGGCATGGTCCAGCTGATGCTGTAGGAGACTTGCCAGATTCACTGCCTCTTCACAGATCTGCAATTCTGCAAACCAACTTATCTTACTGTAAGTGTGCTCTCCCTCCGCTATCTTACATGGCTTATACATTGATTCACCTCTCTCAAGTGTGTATACAGTTCCATATTAGCAAGAATCACAATTTTTCTGCTAGTTTTGAAAACTGTCTAGTCATGGTGTTTTTACTGTATAGCTTCCTCTAATTTGTTGTGCAGTTGCAATAATAGGCATTTTAGGAATCATATAAGCCACTTGTTTACCAGTTAGGAGATACAGCATGCCTAGCTACTGTCCCTCTTTTCGACCAAAAGACCTCTATCACTTTTTGCAACATAAAAAAGTTGTCCGAGTTCAGCTCTGAGCCCCTGTATTCACTCATATAGCCTGTATAAGTGGAGCATCAGAGCTCCCCCTTGCCCTGCACTGTATAGCGCAGGACAAGGGCTTTTTCTTTACTACCAGTGACGTACTAGCAGTGCGCCCAGTGATGTCACTGTCACAAATGGGTGATCTACAGCGCTGCCCTAGGCTGTTTTAGAGCCTAGGGCAGTACTGTAGACCGCCCATTTGTGCCAGTGACGTCACCGGGCTCACTGCTAGGCGGAAGTGTCTACCTAGCATACTCAAATGAAGCCCTTTAAGACCTGTGTGTAATATGGCAGTAAATATCCCTTGTGCTTTTTTGATTTTTGTTGTAGTTGTTAAGCAGCATTTATGTGATGTGTAGGAACACCCTAAGGATAAATGCACAATATCAGGTTTGCGTGAGAATTTTCTGTGCTGATTTGCATGCACCATAGGTCATGTACATTGTATTCTATGAGAATTTGAAATTCTCATGCACATAATGAGGATTTTTTCCGTGCGGATTTGTCACGGCCTATGGTGTGCGTAGTGACATTTTCCTTCACTTGCTTGCCCGTGACTACGTTTGGTGTTGTATGCATGTGGTGGCAGTGTCTCGGCCTTCTGGCTGATCCCCAGGACATGGTTGCCACGCATGCCGTTGCCCGCGGCAACAGGTGAAGTGTGTGTTTTTGTGTGTACTTCCCCTTTAAGTGGCCGTCTTCCCTTGCCTTGTGTTGGAAGGGTTAACTTCCTTCCTAGTGTGTGTGCACTGGGTGTGTCTGTGTGTGGGTGTGGCTACATGGGCTATAAAGCCTCAGTTAAGATCAGTAGTCTGAGGGGTACTTCAGCCATGGCTAGCTGGAGGCATCCTCACGTGATATACCATCTGCCTGTGGGGGCCACCCTTGTGGTCATAGGTTTATGTTACTAGATTTTATGAAGATGTTTGTTTGGTCTTTATTCTTTGCAGCTTATGGTCCTGGGTTCCTGTGGGTTGTGTGGTGTGTGCTGTGTCCATTTGTGTTGTTGTGGACAGCAGCACTTGCACATGGGTTCCAGGCTTTGTGTCTGTGGCAGGTGAATGTTGTATTTGTGGCATGTACTTGCCATAAGTTGTATATGTCCCCCCTTCCATGCAGCTTGGCCAGTGAGACTCCTGTTCCTCCATATCCAGAAGGAACAGGTCGTCTTACCCTGCTCCTAGTTTAGGGCCACCCTGAGGGCTAGCAGGGACTTCAAGGTTCCGGAGCATGAGCCCTCCTACCATCAAGGTCGGCTCATGTAGCTAGGAGTCAGGGTCAGATTAGGGATGCGATAGGAGGTGACCTGCTCCCTAATTCTGTGGTCCTGGCCAAGTAGCGACCGATCATCTCCTGGCATCGCACGGCTGAGGGTTTTCCCCATCCTCAGCCGTGACAGGATTTTGACCTGTGGTGCAGCTTTTAAAATCCACAGCATTTCAATTTATTTTTCCTGACTGGATTTTCTCCATTCACTTCAACGGGGAGAGTAAAATCCACATAAAGTCCACACCAATTGATGCGGATTGACCGCATGGATTTCCCTGCAAACATCTGCTGATTTCAGTGCGGATTGTCCGCACATAAATCCTGAATGTATGCATTTACCCTTAAGCTGGGTTTACACATAGTATTTAAAGAGCATTTGGAGTTCTTTTTTTTACTGATCTATTCTCTGTATAGATCATCTGTTTGAGAAGGCAGCGGTGCTCCAGGAGCGCTGCGGTCTCATCTCTGTTTCCCACAGGCCCATTGACATAACAACTAGTATCTCTGGCCTGGGCGCGGCTAAGCTCCATTCCAGTGAACGTGGCGTAGCCGCGCCTAGGCCAGTGATACTAGTTATAGGCCTGCGGTAAACAGTGAGAAGGCCGCAGCGCTCCTGGAGCATTCCTTGCTATGTATTTTCCATGTCTGTTTTATATATCTGCTGTAATTTCAATGTACACCAGCAGGTGGCAGCAGTATGTAACAGGTCATAGTTAGTATCTAGACTGGAATAGTTAATTCCAGGCTAGCTCCCCCCTTTCTGAGGAGGAGTGGAATGTTCCCACATCCTACTTCAGGAGGAGGAAGGAAAGTTCTAGTGTGTGTGAACCAGCCCCCCTGCTGGGGAAGGCTGTGTTGGTAGGAGCTCCCAACCTAGGATCCAAGCCTCGGCTGAGGCCCAGGATCACCCTTCCCAGCCTGAGTCATCTAACTCAGCTGGTTGACAAGAAAGCAGCCATCTACAGAACTATAGATCTCCAGGAAGAAACCATCATACCCTGCGAGCAGTCCTGTGAGTACATATCCAAAGACCAAGAGAAACGAAATCCCTCCTCAGCTAGTCAGGCCCAAACTAAGCAGACTAAAGACAGAGCAGAAGACAGATACCTGCCAGATTCTACTAGGCATATGTAGAAGCAGAATAGATATAAATTCCTGCCACATATTGCCAATACCTGCTGGGACCCCAGACTATTGCTGTAACTGTATAAGCTGCCAACCACTAAGTAAAGACAAGTTGGATCCTATTACCTGTTTGGATCTCAATTATTCCTCAATTACTCCTACTGACCACACTAAATTTTATTACAAGTGAGCCAGGATTCAGGAGTCCAGCCATACCAAGGTAGGAGACACCGTTGACACTACACAGAGATATTATCCCCCTCTGGCTTTCCTCACCTGGTACGTGAGCTATTACATCTTTAAGGGCCCTGCTACAGTACCTGCGCAAGCTGCAATTGGCGTCACAAACTATTACACATATAAACTGACCCACTGCATAGCATCCCCACTGACCCAGTGTCCTGCTCATTGCAAACGCACTGCACTAGCCTGTGTGTGTTTGAGCTGGTCTTGCACTGAGCTTCACATCACTATGCTAGTCGGAGACTTCCTTCCTCTAAAACAGCATAGCGCAGTGCTATAGACTACCCATTTGTGCTGGTGATGTCACCAGGTTCACTGCTAGGTGGAAGTCTCTGACTAGCATAGTGATGTAAAGCCAGGTACGTCACCAGCTCAAAACAAACTGGGCAAATGCTCTGATGCTCCTCAAATATATATAGTAAAAGAATAAAAAAAGCTTATATCTGAGTTCAGCCCTGAACCTGGAGAACCCATTTAACACACAGCGATGAAACCATAATAAACGACATGCACTTTGTTAAATCACAGTCCTATAGTTGCTTGATTATTGTTTTTATTGTAATATTTTTAAACAGACTTTGAAACCATTGATAGAAAATCAGATGTGTTATCGAAATACAATGAATTAAAAAAGGAACTGAAAGAAGGTATCTATTGCTTTTGTTATGTAGGGAGACCTTTAACAAGGTAAAATAACTAGCAAACTGTGCAGGAATGTTGTCATAAAGAGTTGTACAAATTGACAGTTCATTTACACGTACAGATGAATCTGCAGAATATTTAGAAGAAACCAAATGTTTCCGATAACTGCATGATCATCAGTGGAGATGAAGGCAGTATTTACATTCATGAATGGTTTCTTTTATATGGGGATGTCACAGTACAGTTAGGCTGGCTGCCTTCTCTCTCGCGTACTGGCTGCAGGCTAATTCCTGTGTATGCTGGTAGCTTGGGGCTGTGGTCCTCTGTTTGTGCACTGTTGCCTTGTCCTTGCTTTCATGTCTGTCTGCTCTGTTTTATCATGTCTTGCCTGTATCTTTGTTCATGTCAGCCTGGCAGTGCTTAACTGCTTCTGATCCTGTCCTGTTTATGTTTTACCTTCGGTAAGAGGGTGTAGAATGTTCTTTGCCTGCCTTGTCTTGTAGCCTGGTCATGTTGGTTCTCCAGAGGGAGGACTTTTTTGTCCATGTGTGCAGCTCTGACTAGGACCGCTAGGGGGCAGCGGCCTCCTCGCCTCAAGTCAAGATAACCACGCCCCTTTCCCTGCCGCTTCGATTTTGATTGACAGCCCATAGCTTTCGGCTGTTCAGCAAAGCCGGCCGAGTGTGAGTGTGCGTCAGACGTTCACGTGCGCGGCTGTCAATCAGAGGTGAAGGGGCAGGGAAAGGGGGTGTGGTTATCCTGACTTGAATCGAGGAGGCTGCTGCCCTATTGACTTCAAACTCTGCTGTTACATAGCACGTGCAGGGGATTAAAGTTCGTTTTTCAAGATTTTGGTGCATCTGGCCAGAGGAAGAAAAGGATCTTTAGGAACATACTGCTGGCTACTTTAAGGTAATGCTGGTGGTTTGGGAGGCGTTTTTTAGGTGACAGGTTCCCTTTAAGGGTAAATGCATACATTCAAGATTTATGTGCGGACAATCATATAAATGCTGCTTCACAACTATAAAAAAAAAACATAAGGGATATTTACTGCTATTTTACACACAGGTCTTAAAGGGCTTTATATGAGTATGCTAGGTAGAGACATCCGCCTAGCAGCGAGCACGTTGACGTCACTGGCACAAATGGGCGGTCTACAATACTCTAAAACAGCCTAGGGCAGCACTGTAGATTGCCCATTTGTGACAGTGACATCACTGGGCTAACTGCTAGTACGTCACCGGTAGTAAAAAAAAAAAAAAGGCCTTGTCCTGCGCTATGCAGTGCAGGGCAAGGGGGAGCTCTGATGCTCCACTTATACAGAGTGAATACAGGGGCTCAGACCTGAACTTGGACAACTTTTTTACATTACAAAAAGTCGATAGAGGAACTTTGGTCGAAAAGAGTGACAGTAGGTAGGCATGCTGTATCTCCTAACTGGTAAATAAGTGGCTTATATGATTCCTAAAATGCCTATTATTGCAACTGCACAGCAAATTAGAGGAAGCTATACAGTAAAAACAGTGTAACGGCACCCCGGGCATAAAAGGGGGTAAAAGCCATTTAAGAGATATTCCCTTTCCAGATGCAAAGGCAGCTACTAAAGACACCAATCTCCCGAACTGGAAACCATATGAATGCTGCATACAGCCGAATAGGAAAAACCATATGAAGGGTTTACACTCCTAGCAGTCGAACTGGAACAGCATACAATAAATCCCCCCAAGAACGAGACAAGGCGCTGTGTTGAGGGTCAAGCAGTGGTCAGCCAGAGCTGTGTGTTTATTGTTCTTATATACACATTCGTACACATTAGTACCACCCACAGGGTTTTGTAAAACAACCAGTAACCCCGTACAATACACTCAAACACTCCCACACAAAATCCTCCCCTCTGCCTGTGATACAATTACCTTACACAATGGGTTAATGTAATTATCACAGGCAGGAGAATACACAGTTTTACACAATGTCTTCTGTCCTGGAGATAATTGGGAAGTAATCCAATTTATCTCCAAGGGCAGAGGCAAAACTCCATTAGCCATATGGTAGTAAAAGACAATAAGAGACATAAAAATATTTAACTGTGCAGCTATTGCATAAAACATAGACATTTAACATATCCCCAGATAGCTCAGGTCTGAGTGCATTTTATTAGGTGAATGGCACTCAGACTAAATGAATACAGTAGAATCGCCATGGAGCCAAAGTCTTTCACATAGTCTTTCATTATCCGAATGGGCTCCATGGCATAGCTATCTGGGGTATCACTGTGCAAATAGGGCAAGTACCAAATGACCCGGCTTTCATGTCTTTGCAGGGGAAAATCAAGCGTTTCAAGATGGGGCCATAGTCTAAAGTAAGCAGGCGGGCAACCAGGCTTCTCCAATGCAATGTGGCGAGATTGGTCTCGTCACAAACAGCATGACTAGATAGTTTCTAAAACTACCAGAAAAATTGTGATTCTTGCTAATATGGAACTGCATACACACTTGAGAGAGGTGAATCAATGTATAAGCCAAGTAAGATAGCGGAGGGAGAGCACACTTACAGTAAGATAAGTTGGTTTGCAGAATTGCAGATCTGTGAAGAGGCAGTGAATCTGGCAAGTCTCCTACAGCATCAGCTACTCCATAACACTCCCACACTTCCTCCTGCTTGTATTTTCTGGGAGAGCTGGACCATGCCAAACCACAGTGGACTAGTGATACCCCTAGTAGTCACATCTTTGCAGCTTATGTTTGGGTGGATTCCGACAAATAATTTCAATAAAGTGATTTACAGATCTGATAATTTGACCCCTTCCTAAGAAATAAGAATACATTATTATGACAATATTTCAAGACAACAGAAAACAAAATAGCCTTCAGTTACCTGGAAATAGATGAAGATACAGTAAATTAGTGCCCCCCTTACTATAGTGCTGCCCATGTACTCTTTAATAAAATAAAAAAAGGACTTCTTACAGTACTCTTTGTGATCTGTTTTATGTAAAAAAGAAAATGGCAAGCTCTTTTTTTTTCTTGTCCATTAGTGGGTTTTAAACCCTAGGACACTGCATGAGAGTCAGACAACCCATCAGTAAGCTACAGATCAACCTATTGCTTGGTTGTGATTTTCTCTAGCTGTGGTTGCAAACATTGTGACATCAGTGAAGGAAGGTCTTATAAGCTCCGGTCACGCCCCCCTCTACAGCAGACTGCCGATATCCCTGAAGACGCCAAGTTAATTTGGCGAAACATGTCGGAGGGCAGTGTCCTGTAGAGCATGTGATTTTAGACAGTGTATGCCTGCGTTTCAACACTGATAACTGCTAAGACAGTGGTAGCCAGATAGGCAGATAATGTGGAGTTGAGTGCACAGCAGTCATCGCGTGAGACCCAGCACTGTGCAGTAACAGAGCTGGCAATAGAATCAAGCTGCTTTGGCTGCTAAATATAAAGCAGCCTAGCAGAATAAGGGAGCAGAGCGACCAGTAGCACCTCCATATCTATCCCAAGGCTCCATAACTGATAATAAAATTCATGATTTATATGCAGGCATAGCTGATAATTTTAAATGTCAGTTTAGTGTAATGTTTTATTTACAATAAATAATAAATGTTACGTTTTAGTTTCAACTATCACACGTGTCAACCAAGAGACAACTATTGGTCCTAGTGACCATTTGAAAATAACAATTTAATCGTGTCTCAACACGTTGTGAAGGGTCACTCAAAATAGCAATTTCTCTAGCTATGTGTCACGGATGACGTTGCAGATAGCTGGAACTTATGAATAAACGTCCGACTGGCTTGATCCCAAACTAAGGAGCATATAGGTGAGCCCTATAAAACCCTAAGAGCTCTCCTTGACTGCTATGCCCATGCAAGGCTCTCAATGGTAGACGATTGCATGCCCACGTACCTAAGACTGTGTGACACCTGAAAACCCTATAATAGTGAGGGGACACGACCACCGGCTCCCTGCACTTAATACGGACGGAGTCAGGGTCACCTAGAATCAAGCCAGCAAAGAAACACAATACATAAAAAGACTTATCTGAGCAAACAGCAGCAGCCTCCAGCAGTGAACACTTCATCCAGGAAGTAGTATAAACCACAAAGTGAGGCAGTATGGGAGGGAATATAAAGGGAGACGATTAGTCTAAATAGGAGACACCTGGGAGAAGGAAAGGAGATGACAAAGTGAAACCAAAACAAAGAACATCATGGAAGAGGTAGAGAAGGACGTCTGCCAGACCTTCTCACAGAACAGGCAGTGACAGTACCCCTCCCTCTACGGGTGGACTCCGGACACTCAGAGCCCACCTTCTCAGGATGAGACCTATGGAAAGCCCTGATGAGACGAGTGGCCTTAATGTCCGCCACTGGGACCCACATCCTCTCCTCAGTTCCATAACCCTCCCAATGAACGAGGTACTGGAGAGAACCGCGGATAATGCGAGAATCCACAATCCTAGAGACCTGAAATTCAAGATTACCATCAACAACAATCGGATGAGGAGGCAAAGAGGAGGGTACAGTGGGTTGGACATAAGTTTTTAATAGGGACCTATGAAAAACATTATGGATCTTCCAAGTCTGAGGAAGATCAAGATGGAAGGCAACGGGATTGATGACGGACAAGATCTTGTAAGGCCCAATAAACTTAGGACCCAACTTCCAGGAAGGAACCTTCAGTTTGATATTCTTTGTAGACAAAATATTGATTAAGGGGTTCGAAATACCTGTTTCTACCAAATATTGTTCGTGGCCTTAGATATAACTGCTTCCACAAAATTCTGATTAAGGGATTCGATATACCTGATTTCACCAAATATTGATTGAGTGGTGCGATATACCTGTTTCCACAAAATACTGATTAAGGGCAGTGATATACCTGCTTCTACAAAATATTGATTAAGGGGTTTGATATACCTGTTTCTACCAAATTTTGATTAAGGCCTGCGATATACCTGCTTCCACAAAATACTGATTAAGGGGTTTGATATACCTGTTTCCACAAAATATTGATTAAGGGGTTCGAAATACCTGTTTCTACCAAATATTGTTATTGGCCTTAGATATAACTGCTTCCACAAAATTCTGATTAAGGGATTCAATATACCTGATTCCACCAAATACTGATTAAGGGGTTTGATATACCTGCTTCCACAAAATACTGATTGAGGGCTATGATATACCTGCTTCCACAAAATATTGATTAAGGGGTTCTATACACCTGTTTCTACCAAATTTTGATTAAGGCCTTCGATATACCTGCTTCCACAAAATATTGATTAAGGGGTTCGAAATACTTGTTTCTACCAAATTTTGTTCATGGCCTAAGATATAACTGCTTCCACAAAATTCCGGTTAAGGGATTCGATATACCTGTTTCCACAAAATATTGATTAAGGGGTTCGAAATACCTGTTTCTACCAAATATTGTTCGTGGCCTTAGATATAACTGCTTACACAAAATTCCGATTAAGGGATTCGATATACCTGATTTCACCAAATACTGATTGAGCGGTGCGATATACCTGTTTCAACAAAATACTGATTAAGGGGTTTGATATACCTGTTTCCACAAAATACTGATTAAGGAATTTGATATACCTGCTTCCACAAAATATTGATTAAGGGGTTCGATATACATGTTTCTGCCAAGTATTGATTGAGGGATCTGATATACCTGCTACTACAAAATACCCATTAAGGGGTTTGATAAACCTACTTCGACAAAATACTGATTAAGGGCAGTGATATACCTGCTTCTACAAAATATTGATTAAGGGGTTCGATATACCTGTTTCTACGAAATTTTGATTAAGGCCTGCGATATACCTGCTTCCACAAAATACTGTTTAAGGTGTTTGATATACCTGCTTCCACAAAATATTGATTAAGGGGTTCGATATACCTGTTTCTACCAAATATTGTTCGTGGCCTGAAATATATCTGCTTCCACAAAATTCCGATTAAGGGATTCAATATACCTGTTTCCACCAAATATTGGTTGAGGGGTGCGATATACCTGCTTCCACAAAATACTGATTAGGGTTTCGATATACCTGTTTCTACAAAATATTTATTGAGGCCTGCGATATACATGCTATCACAAAATACTGATTAACGGGTGCGATATACCTGCTTCCACAAAATGCAGATTAAAGGGTTCGATATACCTGTTTCCACCAAATATTGATTGAGGCCTGCGATAAACCTGCTTCTACAAAATACTTATTAATTAATTTTATATACCTGCTTCTACAAAATACTAATTGAGGACTGCGATATATATAGCTGCTTCCACAAAATACTGATTAAGGGGTTCGATATACCTGTTTCTACCAAATATTGATTGAGGCCTGCGATATACCTGCTTCCACATAATTCTGATTAAGGGGTTTGATATAACTGCTACCACAAAATACTGAATAAGGGCTGCAATATACCTACTTTCACAAAATACTGATTAAGGGGTTTGATTAACCTGCTTCTACAAAATATTGATTGAGGCCTGATATATAACTGTTTCCACAAAATACTGATTAAGGTGTTCGATATACCTGTTTCCACCAAATATTGATTGAGGGGTGCGATAAATCTGTTTCTAGCAAATATTAATTAAGGGGTTCGATATACAAACCGGATTCCAAAAAAGTTGGGACACTCAACAAATAAAACTGAATGCAATGATGTGGAGATGGCAAATGTCAATATTTTATTTGTAATAGAATGTAGATGACAGATCAAATGTTTAATCCGAGTAAATGTATCATTTTAAAGGAAAAATACGTTGATTCCAATTTTCACGGTGTCAACAAATCCCAAAAAAGTTGGGACAAGTAGCAATAAGAGGCTGGAAAATGTAAATTTGAGCATAACGAAGAGCTAGAAGACCAATTAACACTAATTAGGTCAATTGGCAACATGATTGGGTATAAAAAGAGCTTCTCAGAGTGGCAGTGTCTCTCAGAAGCCAAGATGGGTAGAGGATCACCAATTCCCACAATGTTGCGCAGAAAGATAGTGGAGCAATATCAGAAAGGTGTTACCCAGCGAAAAATTGCAAAGACTTTGCATCTATCATCATCAACTGTGCATAACATCATCCGAAGATTCAGAGAATCTGGAACAATCTCTGTGCATAAGGGTCAAGGCCGTAAAACCATACTGGATGCCCGTGATCTCCGGGCCCTTAAACAACACTGCACCACAAACAGGAATGCTACTGTAAAGGAAATCACAGAATGGGCTCAGGAATACTTCCAGAAACCATTGTCAGTGAACACAATCCACCGTGCCATCCGCCGTTGCCAGCTGAAACTCTACAGTGCAAAGAAGAAGCCATTTCTAAGCAAGATCCACAAGCTCAGGCGTTTTCACTGGGCCAGGGATCATTTAAAATGGAGTGTGGCAAAATGGAAGACTGTTCTGTGGTCAGACGAGTCACGATTTGAAGTTCTTTTTGGAAATCTGGGACGCCATGTCATCCGGACCAAAGAGGACAAGGACAACCCAAGTTGTTATCAACGCTCAGTTCAGAAGCCTGCATCTCTGATGGTATGGGGTTGCATGAGTGCGTGTGGCATGGGCAGCTTGCATGTCTGGAAAGGCACCATCAATGCAGAAAAATATATTCAGGTTCTAGAACAACATATGTTCCCATCCAGACGTCATCTCTTTCAGGGAAGATCCTGCATTTTTCAACAAGATAATGCCAGACCCCATTCTGCATCAATCACAACATCATGGCTGCGTAGGAGAAGGATCCGGGTACTGAAATGGCCAGTCTGCAGTCCAGATCTTTCACCTATAGAGAACATTTGGTGCATCATAAAGAGGAAGGTGCAACAAAGAAGGCCCAAGACGATTGAACAGTTAGAGGCCTGTATTAGACAAGAATGGGAGAGCATTCCTATTTCTAAACTTGAGAAACTGGTGTCCTCGGTCCCCAGACGTCTGTTGAGTGTTGTAAGAAGAAGGGGAGATGCCACACAGTGGTGAAAATGGCCTTGTCCCAACTTTTTTGGGATTTGTTGACACCATGAAATTCTGATTCAACATATTTCTCCCTTAAAATGGTACATTTTCTCCGTTTAAACTTTTGTTCCGTGATTTATGTTCTATTCTGAATAAAATATTAGAAGTTGGCACCTCCACATTATTGCATTCAGTTTTTATTCACGATTTGTATAGTGTCCCAACTTTTTTGGAATCCGGTTTGTACCTGCTTCCACAAAATACTGATTAAGGGGTTTGATATACTTGTTTCTAACAAATATTAATTAAGGCCTGCGATATACCTGCTTCCACAAAATACTGATTAAGCGGTTCGATAAACTTGTTTCCACCAAATATTGATTGAGACCTGCGATATACCTGCTTTCACAAATTACTGATTAGGAGTTTGATCTATCAGCTTCCACAAAATACTTATTGAGGGCTGCGATATTCCTGCTTCCACAAAATACTGATTAAAGGGTTCGATATACCTGTTTCCACCGAATATTGATTGAGGGGTGCGATATACCGGATTCCTCAAAATACTGATTAAGGGGTTCGATATACCTGTTTCCACTAAATATTGATTGAGGCCTGCGATATACCTGCTTCCACAAAATACTTATTAAGTAGTTCGATATACCTGTTCCTACCAAATATTGATTGAGGCCTACAATATAACTGCATCCACAAAATACTGATTAAGGCGTTCGATATACCTGTTTCCAACAAATATTGATTGAGGGATATGATAAACCTGCTTCCACAAAAAACTGATTAAGGGGTTTGATTTTCCTGCTTCCACAAAATACTTATTGAGGCCTGCGATATACCTGATTCCACAAAATACTGATTAAGGTGTTCGATATACCTGTTTCCACCAAATATTGATTAAGGCCTGCAATATACCTGCTTCCACAAAATAATGATAAAGGGGTTTTATTTACATGCTTCCACGAAATACTGATTAAGTGGTTCGATATACCTGTTTCTACCAAATATTGTTCAAGGCCTGAGATATAACTGCATCCACAAAATACTGATTAAGGAATTCGATATACCTGTTTCCACCAAATATTGATTGAGGGGTGCGATATACCTGCTTCCACAAAATACTGATTAAGGGGTTCGATATACCTGTTTCTACCAAATTTTGATTGAGGCCTGCGATATACATGCTTCCACAAAATACTGATTAAGTGGTTCGATATACGTGTTTCCACCAAATATTGATTGAGGCCTGCAATAAACTTGCTTCCACAAAATACCGATTAAGGAATTTGATATACCTGCTTCCACAAAATATTGATTAAGGGGTTCGATATACCTGTTTCTACCAAATATCGATTGAGACCTGCGAAATACCTGCTTCCACATAATACTGATTAAAGTGTTTGATATACTTGCTACCACAAAATACTGAATAAGGGCTGCGATTTACCTACTTCCACAAAATACTGATTAACCTCTTCAGGACACAGGGCATACAGGTACGCCCTGATGTCCTGGTACTTAAGGACACAGGGCGTACCTGTACGCCCTGTGTATTTCCGATCACCGCCGCGCGGCGGGCGTTGATCGGAAGCCGGTGCCTGCTCAAATCATTGAGCGTGCACCTCGGCTAAATGCGCGAGGGGGTCCTGTGACCCCCCTATGTCGGCGATCGCCGCAATCCGCAGGTCATTTCAGACCTGCGGTTTGCGGCTTTTTATGGTGCGGGCGGCGGCGCCGGCGGTGCCATCAGGTCCCCATGGGGCTGTAGGGGGGAACCGATGGCATGGAAGGCAGCGCGATGCCTTCCTGAGGCATCGCCGCTGCCTTCCTGTGACGTGCCTGTGAGATCCAGCCCCCAGAATCTCACAGGCCGGAAGCTGTATGAGTAATACACACGGTATTACTCATACAGCCAATGCTTTCCAATACAGAAGTATTGGAATGCATTGTAAAGGATCAGACCCCAAAAAGTTGAAGTCCCAAAGTGGGAAAAAAAAGAAAGTAAAAAAAAAAGTTTCCCCCCCAAAAAATTTAAAGTTTCAAGTAAAAATAAACAAAAACGTTATTTTCCCTAAATAAAGTAAAAAAAAAATTGTAAAAAATAGGAAAAAATAAATAAATAGACATATTAGGTATCGCCACATGCATATCGACCGACTCTATAAACACATCACATGACCTGACCCCTCAGATGAACACCGTAAAACTGTGCTAAATAAACAATTTTTTGGTCACCTTACATCACAAAAAGTACAACAGCAAGCGATCAAAAAGGCGTACACCCACCAAAATAGTACCAATCTATTCACCTCATCCTGCAAAAAATGAGCCCCTACCTGAGACAATCGCCCAAAAAAATAAATAAATTATGGCTCAGAATATGGAGACACTAAAACATAATTTTTTTTGTTTTAAAAAAGCTGTTATTGTGTAAAACTTACATAAATAAAATAAAAAGTATACATATTAGGTATCGCAGCGTCCGTATCGACCGGCTCTATAAAAATATCACATGACCTAACACCTCAGATAAACACCGTAAAAATAAATAAAAAATAAATTAAAAAAAACTGTGCTAAATAAACCATTTTTTGTCACCTTACATCACAAAAAGTGTAATAGCAAGCGATCAAAAAGTCATATGCACCCCAAAATAGTGCCAATCAAATCTTTATCTCATCCCACAAAAATCATACCCTACCCAAGATAATCGCGCAAAAACTGAAAAAACTATGGATCTCAGACTATGGAAACACAAAAACATGATATTTTTTGTTTCAAAAATGAAATCATTGTGTAAAACTTACATAAATAAAAAAATGGATACATATTAGGTATCGCCGCATCCGTAATAAGTTACTCTACAAAAATATCACATGACCTAACCCATTAGGTGCCAAAACAGCTATTTCTTGTTACCTTGCCTCACAAAAAGTGTAATATAGAGCAACCAAAAATCATATGTACCCTAAACTAGTATTAACAAAACTTCCACCCTATCCTGATATTGCCCCTATGCTGTAGTTTCTAAAATGGGGTCACTTTTATGGAGTTTCTACTCTAGGGGTGCATCAGGGGCGCTTCAAATGGGACATGGTGTAAAAAAAAACAGTCCAGCAAAACCTGCCTTCCAAAAACCGTATGGCATTCCTTTCCTTCTGCGCCCTGCCATGTGCCCGTACAGCAGTTTACGACCACATATGGGGTGTTTCTGTAAACTACAGAATCAGGGCCATAAATATTGAGTTTTGTTTGGCTGTTAACCTATGCTTTGTAACTGGAAAAAAAATATTAAAATGGAAAATCTGCCAAAAAAGTGAAATTTCTAAATTGGATCTCTATTTTCCATTAATTCTTGTGGAACACCTAAAGGGTTAACAACATTTGTAAAATCTGTTTTGAATACCTTGAGGGGTGTAGTTTCTAGAATGGGGTCATTTTTGGGTGGTTTCTAATATGTAAGCCTCACAAAGTGACTTCAGACCTGAACTTGTCCTTAAAAAGTTGGTTTTTGAAAATTCCTAAGAAATTTCAAGATTTACTTCTAAACTTCTAAGCCTTGTAACGTCCCCCAAAAATAAAATGTTATTCCCAAAATGATCCTAACATGAAGTAGACATATGGGGAATGTAAAGTAATAACTATTTTTGTAGGTATTACTATTTATTATAGAAGTAAAGAAATTGAAACTTGGAAATTTGCAAATTTTTCAAATTTTGGGGAAAATTTTGTATTTTTTTTATAAATAAAAATGATTTTTTCTAACTCCATTTTACCAGTGTCATGAAGTACAATATGTGACGAACAAACAATCTCAGAATGGCCTGGATAAGTCAAAGCGTTTTAAAGTTATCACCACTTAAAATGACACTGATCAGATTTGCAAGAAATGGCCTGGTCCTTAAGGTGAAATAAGGCTGTGTCCTAAAGGTTCGATATACCTGCTTCTACCAAATACTGATTGAGGCCTGATATATAACTGCTTCCACAAAATACCGATTAAGGAGTTCGATATACCTGTTTCCACCAAATATTAATTGAGGGGTGCGATATACCTGCTTCCACAAAATATTGTAGTATCTTGCATAAAATGGGTGTTTTTTTAAAACCAGAATATAACAGCAGTATTTAACGCTTGCATTGGACTCTCAGAAATGCAGCAAAGGCCGCAAATGTAAGGTCTTCCAGAAAATGGATGTTTTTTTAAAACCAGAATATAACTGCAGTATTTAACGCTTATATTGGACTCTCAGAAATGCATCAAAGGCCGCAAATGTAGTATCTTTGACAAAATGGGTGTTTTTTTTAAACCAGAATATAACAGCAGTTTCTAACGCTTGAATTGTACTGTCAGAAATGCAGCAAAGTCTGCAAATGTAGGGTCTTGCACAAAATGGTTGTTTTTTTAAAACCAGAATATTACAGCAGTATCTAACGCTTGTATTGGACTGTCAGAAATGCAGCAAAGGCCACAAATGTATCATGCACAAAATGGATGTTTTTTTAAAACCAGAATATAACTGCAGTATTTAACGCTTGTATTGGACTCTCAGAAATGCAGCAAAGGCCGCAAATGTAGTATCTTGCACAAAATGGGTGATTTTTTAAAACCAGAGTATAACTGCAGTATTTAACGCTTGTATTGTACTCTCAGAAATGCAGCAAAGGCTGCAAATGTTGTATCTTTGACAAAATGGGTGTTTTTTTAAAACCAGAACATAACTGCAGTATTTAACGCTTGTATTGGACTCTCAGAAATGCAGCAAAGGCCGCAAATGTAGTATCTTGCACAAAATGGGTGATTTTTTAAAACCAGAATATTACAGCAGTATCTAAAGCTTGTATTGGACTGTCAGAAATGAAGCAAAGGCCGCAAATGTAGTATCTTGCACATAATGGGTGTTTTTTTTTAAAGCCAGAACATAACTGCAGTATTTAACGCTTGTATTGGACTCTTAGAAATGCAGCAAAGGCCGCAAATGTAGTATCTTTCACTAAATGGGTGTTTTTTTAAAACCAGAATACAACAGCAGTATCTATCGCTTGTATTGGACTGTCAGAAATGCAGCAAAGGCCACAAATGTAGTATCTTGCACAAATTGGTTGTTTTTTTTTTAAACCAGAATATAACAGCAGTATTTAACGCTTGTTTTGGACTGTCACAAATGCAGCAAAGGCCGTAAATATAGTATCTTGCACAAAATGGGTGTTTTTTTAAAACCAGAATATAACAGCAGTATCTAACGCTTGTTTTGTACTGTCAGAAATGCAGCTAAGTCCGCAAATGTAGGGTCTTCTACAAAATGGGTGTTTTTTTAAAACCAGAATATAACTGCAGTATTTAACGCTTGTATTGGACTCTCAAAAATGCAGCAAAGTCCGCAAATGTAGTATCTTGCACAAAATGAGTTTTTTTTTAAAACCAGAATATAACTGCAGTATTGAACTCTCAAAAATGTAGCAAAGGCCGCAAATGTAGTATCTTGCACAAAATGGTTGTTTTTTTAAAAGCAGAATATAACAGCAGAATCTAACGCTTGTATTGTACTGTCAGAAATGCAGCAAAGTCCGCAAATGTAGGGTCTTGCACAAAATGGGTGTTTCTTTTAAACCAGAATATAACAGCAGTATTTAACAGTTGTAATAGACTGTCACAAATGCTGCAAAGGCCGCAAACGTAGTATCTTTGCCAAAATTGGTGTTTATTTTTTTTAAACTAGAATATAACAGCAGTATCTAAAGCTTGTTTTTCACTGTCACAAATGCAGCAAAGGCCTCAAATGTAGTATCTAGCACAAAATGGGTGTTTTTTTTAAAACCAGAATATAACTGCAGTATTTAACGCTTGTATTGGACTGTCACAAATGCAGCAAAGACCGCAAATGTAGTGTCTTGCACAAAATGTTTTTTTTTCTTAAAACAGAATATAACAGCAGTATTTAACGCTTGTATTGGACTGTTACAAATGCGACAAAGTCCGCAAATGTAGTGTCTTGCACAAAATGGGTGTTTTTGTTAAACCAAAATATAACAGCAGTATTTAATGCTTGTATTGGACTGTCACAAATGCAGCAAAGGCCGCAAAGGTACTTTATGGAACAAAAAAATATGATTTTTTTTTAACCCACAGTTAAGCAGATGGATTTACTGATTTTATTTCACTATCAGATTTGCAGTGCAGGTCGCAAAGGTACTTTATGGGAAAAAAAATAAGATTTTTTCGCCCGCACTTAAACAGATGGATTTAACTGATTTTCTATCACTATCACAAATGCAGTACAGGGCGCAAATGTACTTTTTAGCAAAAAAATTATAATTTGTCCCCACAGAATTTAACAGATGGTTTTACTTGGATTGTACTTTACAGAAAAAATATGTGAATATGTCACCCCCTGGGTCCCTGAACTCACAGATGGATTCCCTATATTATTTTCCCTTCCCTTGGCACATATGCAGTGCAGATGCACTTAAAAAATGGGCATATATTGCTTTGGTGATATGAACGATAAAGTAAATAAGGATCCCAGAAGAGGGGTATATCTCACCCAGGTTCCTCAACTGGGTGAGATAAGTTTAGTTCCAGAGTGGTGCTGGCTTCAGCAAGGCATAGTTGCTGGAGCTATTTTGTTTAGAATTCAAGGGCTGGATTTTACTTGGATTGGGAGCTAGGTTGGTAGAGGGAGCTGCCAATCCACCCCTCCCATTCCAGGGCAGGTTTTCCCTAGCATGAGGTATCCACAGGTGTAATCACCTGGGATCATTACTGGAGAGTAAAAGACCATCCCAGACTGTCAGTCGGGGGAGTGGTTGCAAACAAAGGGCAGGTGTGGCTCTGAATGTGTGGTTCCAGCTGGGCTAGGCTGAAAAACCACGTTGCAGGGACATAGCCTGGAATGACCGTGTTACAGCCTGGAGGTATTATACGCTTGGCTGAGAAAGCCGGACCTTACACTGTGTCTGAATAGCACTATAGGTGAGTCAGGGATTCTACCATATGTTTAGTAGCTGGGCAGGTGTTTGTTTTGTATTATGTTTGTTTTGCTGAGGTGCCAAATAAAAGCGATGTTTGGTGTCTGGCGAAGATACTTGTGTGACTGACCCCCGGAGAAGAGCTAATCCCACACAATTGGTGTCGGATGTGGGCAGGAGTCCCAGTTGAAAAGAGGCAAAGTGGTTGCTGAGAGCAAGGACTGCACACAGGAGCCTGCTGGTGATAATCTGGACTTTTTCTTTTTTTTCCTGTGGTGCAAATGGCAAGAGCAGGTGCTGCTGAATACTGCTGTGCTGCAAGCAAAAGCTGTGTTGTTTTAACCACCTCAGCCCCTATAGCTTAAACACCCTTAATGACCAGGCCACTTTTTACACTTCTGACCTACACTACTTTGACCGTTTATTGCTTGGTCATGCAACTTACCACCCAAATGAATTTTACCTCCTTTTCTTCTCACTAATAGAGCTTTCATTTGGTGGTATTTCATTGCTGCTACCATTTTTACTTTTTTTGTTATTAATCGAAATTTAACGATTTTTCAGTTGTAAAATTTTGCAAAAAAAAGACATCCATATATAAATTTTTCTCTAAATTTATTGTTCTACATGTCTTTGATAAAAAAAAAAATGTTTGGGTAAAAAAAAAAATGGTTTGGGTAAAAATTATAGCGTTTACAAACTATGGTACAAAAATGTGAATTTCCGCTTTTTGAAGCAGCTCTGACTTTCTGAGCACCTGTCATGTTTCCTGAGGTTCTACAATGCCCAGACAGTACAAACACCCCACAAATGACCCCATTTCGGAAAGTAGACACCCTAAGGTATTCGCTGATGGGCATAGTGAGTTCATAGAACTTTTTATTTTTTGTCACAAGTTAGTGAAAAATTATGATTTTTTTTTCTTTTTTTTTTCTTCTTACAAAGTCTCATATTCCACTAACTTGTGACAAAAAATAAAAACTTCTATGAACTCACTATGCCCATCAGCGAATACCTTGGGCTGTCTTCTTTCCAAAATGGGGTCACTTGTGGGGTAGTTATACTGCCCTGGCATTCTAGGGGCCCAAATGTGTGGTAAGTAGTTTGAAATCAAAATCTGTAAAAAATGACCTGTGAAATCCGAAAGGGTGCTCTTTGGAATGTGGGCACCTTTGCCCACCTAGGCTGCAAAAAAGTGTCACACATCTGGTATCCCCGTACTCAGGAGAAGTTGGGCAATGTGTTTTGGGGTGTCTTTTTACATATACCCATGCTGGGTGAGAGAAATATCTTGGCAAAAGACAACTTTTCCCATTTTTTTATACAAAGTTGGCATTTGACCAAGATATTTATCTCACCCAGCATGGGTATATGTAAAATGACACCCCAAAACACATTTCCCAACTTCTCCTGAGTACGGCGATACCAGATGTGTGACACTTTTTTGCAGCCTAGATGCGCAAAGGGGCCCACATTCCTTTAATGAGGGCATTTTTAGACATTTGGATCCCAGACTTCTTCTCACGCTTTAGGGCCCCTAAAATGCCAGGGCAGTATAAATACCCCACATGTGACCCCATTTTGGAAAGAAGACACCCCAAGGTATTCAATGAGGGGCATGGCGAGTTCATATAATTTTTATTTTTTTTGGCACAAGTTAGCGGAAATAGATTTTATTTTTTTTCTCACAAAGTCTCCCTTTCCGCTAACTTGGGACAAAAATTTCAATCTTTCATGGACTCAATATTCCCCTCAGCGAATACCTTGGGGTGTCTTCTTTCCAAAATGGGGTCACATGTGGGGTATTTATACTGCCCTGGCATTCTAGGGGCCCTAAAGCGTGAGAAGAAGTCTGGAATATAAATGTCTAAAAAATGTTACGCATTTGGATTCCATGAGGGGTATGGGGAGTTCATGTGAGATTTTATTTTTTGACACAAGTCAGTGGAATATGAGACTTTGTAAGAAAAAAAATAAAAATTTCCGCTAACTTAGGCCAAAAAAATGTCTGAATGGAGCCTTACAGGGGGGTGATCAGGGAGTCTATATGGGGTGATCACCCCCTGTCATTGATCACCCCCCTATAAGGCTCCATTCAGATGTCCGTATGTGTTTTGCGGATCCGATCCCTGTATCAGTGGATCCGTAAAAAACATACGGACATCTGAATGCAGCCTTACAGGGGGGTGATCAATGACAGGGGGGTGATCAATGACAGGGGGGTGATCAGGGAGTCTATATGGGGTGATCACCCCCCCTGTAAGGCTCCATTCAGACGTCCGTATGTGTTTTGCGGATCCTATCCGTGGATCCGTAAAAAACATATGTACGTCCGAATGGAGCCTTACAGGGGGGTGATCAATGACGGGGTGATCAGGGAGTGTATATGAGGTGATCACCCCCGTCATTGATCACCCCCCTGTAAGGCTCCATTCAGATGTCCGTATGTGTTTTGCGGATCCGATCCATGTATCAGTGGATCCGTAAAAAGCATACGGACGTCCGAATGGAGCCTTACAGGGGGGTAATCAATGACAGGGGGGTGATCAATGACAGGGGGTGATCAGGGAGTGTATATGAGGTGATCACCCCCGTCATTGATCACCCCCCTGTAAGGCTCCATTCAGATGTCCGTATGTGTTTTGCGGATCCGATCCATGTATCAGTGGATCCGTAAAAAGCATACGGACGTCCGAATGGAGCATGACAGGGGGGTGATCAATGACAGGGGGGTGATCAATGACAGGGGGTGATCAGGGAGTCTATATGGGGTGATCAGGGGTGATCAGTGGTTCATAAGGGGTTAATAAGTGACAGGGGGGTGTAGTGTAGTGTAGTGGTGTTTGGTGCTACTTTACTGAGCTACCTGTGTCCTCTGGTGGTGTAACGCACCAAGTTGATCAGTAAGGATCTCAACTGCGGAGGCAATGGACATCCACTATTATCCCACCGCCCTTGTTTTGGCTGTGAGATTCGCGGTTACTCAGTATGTACCCCAGGCGGCTCTCTCAGTCTTGAGCGGAGAGTTTGGGGTAGCAAAATCATTTACCGCTATCTATCTAATTAGTTTTACTGATGGGAAGGAAGAACTCCCAGTATTGCAGGAGTTACAAGTTAGTATATAGCTTCTCCTCAGTTCAGAGTTAGTATATAGTAAGCACTCAGTTCAGAGTTAGTATATAGCATGTCCTCAGTTCAGAGTTAGTATATAGCATGCCCTCAGTTCAGAGTTGGTATATAGCATGTCCTCAGTTCAGAGTTAGTATATAGTATGCCCTCAGTTCAGAGTTAGTATATAGCATGTCCTCAGTTCAGAGTTAGTATATAGTATGCCCTCAGTTAAGAGTTAGTATATAGCATGTCCTCAGTTCAGGTTAGTTTGGAAATACCGACTCTCACCAGCAGGGGACCTCCCCACTCTGAGTTCCAGGATGGTAATCAAACCAGGTAACAGGTGTATACTTGCGGTTAGTTGTTCCAGGCTTGGGAGCCAGCAGTGGGGGAGCCAGTGGCAAGAAGGTAGGCAGTCCTTCACGGTGTTGTTAGGGTTCCTGGTCTGGATATGGGGACGGAGTCCTCAGGTACAATGGAGCTAGCAGGGTGCGCACTCCATTAGTGGAACACCCTGCTTAGCTCCTGTCTCCTATTTAAGAGCCGGATGGTAAGTGGGCGGAGCCACAGGACGGCCCGGCGGCCACTGCGTTCCACGCTGGAGCGCAAGCCAGCGTAACAACACAGGCGGCCGCTGCGTTCCACGCTGGAGCGCAAGCCAGCGTATCATCACAGACGGCCGCTGCGTTCCACGCTGGAGCGCAAGCCAGCGTATCGTCACAGGGAGCCGCTGCGTTCCATGCTGGAGCGCAACCCAGCGTACTGTTACAGGTGGTCGGTCCAAACAAAAGGGACCACCAGAGGACCAGGTAGCAGGTATATTAGACGCTGTTATCAAAACAGCATCTAATATACCTGTTAGGGGTTAAAAAAATCGCATCTCCAGCCTGCCAGCAAACGATCGCCACTGGCAGGCTGGAGATCCACTCTCTTACCTTCCGATCCTGTGAACGCGAGCGCCTGTGTGCGCGCGTTCACAGGAAATCTCGGCTCACGCGAGATGACGCATATATGCGTCGCTGAGCGCAGGGCTGCCGCCTCCGGACCGCAATCCTTCGTTAGGCGGTCCGGAGGCGGTTAAAGGCACAGAACCGATAAAAAAAAAATATATATATTTATTATATAATATATTTAAAAATATATTGTTGTGTGGTTTTGTGCGCTCTTGTTGCTGCGAGACAGACTCTGGTCAGGGGTCTCGGGGAAAAGTTTGGGTCAAGATGACATCCCATGTGAATTGTGCTCTGGTTTGGCGGAAAACAAGGGCCACGGAGGACATAATGAAGCAGCTTGAGCAGAGAACTAGTCATTTGCTGAGGAGAGGGTCCTCAACGCGGTCTGGATACTTTGCAAAATTTCAGAGGCTGGTGGCGTGCCGGGAGTGTCGGAGGTAAATCGAATATATGCCGTTGCCAAGGGCAAGGGTCTACAGAATCCTAGGGATGATGTCCGGAGGTGCCATCAGGCCGTTGCTGGGAGCAACCCAACATGACAGCATGCAGCTGTCCCGCGTCAGAGAGAGCGCTGCTGGAGATGCCATCGGTTTAGAAAGTGTGCACCTGATTGTCCTATGGTCAGGAGACATACGTCCTGGAATCCAAGGTGGGAGGTACCTATTATCCAGGAGAAGGATGATGACCCTGGAGGGGATGGCCCTGGAGACCCCTCACCTCCTAAGGCCTCATGCACACGACCGTTGTGTGCATCCGTGGCCGTTGTTTTGTTTTCCGTGATTTTCTGCGGACCCATTGACTTTCAATGGGTCCGTTGAAAACTCGGAAAATGCACCGTTGTTCATCCGCGGCCGTGATCCGTGTTTCCTGTCCGTCAAAAAAATAAGACCTGTCCTATTTTTTTGACGGACAACGGTTCATGGACCCATTCAAGTCAATGGGTCCGTGAAAAAACACAGATGCACACAAGATTGGCATCCGCGTTCGTGATCCCTGGCCGTTGGAAACTTTCACACAGACGGATCACAGATCCGTCTGCATAAAAGCTTTTTCAGATATGGAGAGGGGAGGCCGCACTGGCCACCAATGATGGGGGATTCGGAACGTGATTTTAACTGGGGGGGGAGAGGGGAGGCCGCACTGGCCACCAATGAATATAATATTGGGGAGGGAGAGGGTCTGCCCCCTCCTGCCTGGCAGCACCTGATCTCTTACAGGGGGCTATGATACGCACAATTAACCCTTTAGGTGCGTCACCTGAGGGGTTAATTGTGTGGATCACAGCCCCCTGTAAAAGATCAGGTGCTGCCAGGCAGCAGGGGGCAGTCATGTACACAGTTCTTAGGATATTCTAACTTGAAGCGTTCCCATCACTATGGGAACGCCTCTGTGTTAGAATATACTGTCGGATATGAGTTTCACGATCTAACTCAAATCCGTTGGTATATTCTAACATAGAGGCGTTCCCATGGTGATGGGGACGCTTCAAGTTAAAATATACCATCGGATTGGAGAAAACTCCGATCCTATGGTATATTAACTCCTGACTTTACATTGAAAGTCAATGGGGGACGGATCCGTTTGCAATTGCACCATATTGTGTCAACGTCAAACGGATCCATCCACATTGACTTGCATTGTAAGTCAGGACGGATCAGTTTGGCTCCGCACGGCCAGGCGGACACCAAAACGAATTTTTTTTCATGTCCGTGGATCCTCCAAAAATCAAGGAAGACCCACGGACGAAAAAACGGTCACGGATCACGGACCAACGGAACCCCGTTCTGCGGACCGTGAAAAAATACTGTCGTGTGCATGAGGCCTAAGCCTGATGAACCAGTGACACCAATGGGTAAGACTTTTCCGATTATTGATTGTGTAGTTGGGGACAATGTGCGGGACATTCGTGCGGATAGGAAGGACTATCCAGTGTCTCCAGTGAGACACCAGTGCGAACTGGGACTTATGAGCTTGGGGTTGCCGATACCCTCATGCCGGATAGGAAATTGGGCGGTGCTTTCCCTTCACTTTGGGAGTTATCAGGAAATGGAGACACTTCTGCAGTCAGTGATGCAACTTCTGCAGAATTTGTACCTGTCCCTTTAAGGAAGATGCATTTAACTTGACATTTCCGGATGAAGGTGTGAAGTTATGTAAAATATGTAGTGATGATGGTTTATTTTCTTTATCTGCAAAGAAAAAGGGGGTCTGTCAGCACATCCCAATGCGCAGGGGCACGTTGCTATGGCTGAGAACAACACTGTAAAACAAAACTTGCAATTCAACAGCTCTCTGCAAACCAAATAAAGTACAAAAATGCATAATAATTGCTAGTGCTATACTTATAAATTAGAGATGCTTGGCAAATCAAATCAGCTTGGCCTGCTCTCCCTCACTCACTGGAAGCCATTTGGCACCAGGAGAGATATAGTTGTGGACTCTCATTGCATTCTTTGGTGGCCATTTGGCACCAGGAGTGGTGTGGAGTGGGCCCTGCATGCATGTTGGTACCTGCATTCCTTGGATATAATGGAGGCCATTTTGGCACCAAAAATGACAAGAATTAAAGCAGGCCCAGCATGCATGTGGAACTTACACACCCTGAATTGTACAGTAGCCGTCATGGCACATAACAGGTAGAATTTAGTGTTAGAAACCTGTCTTACAGAGAACGCCTTGACGTGTGGCAGACGGGCTCAAATAATTTTGTACAAAATGATTTGCCAAGCATCTCTAATTTTTAAGTATAGCACTAGCAATTATTATGCATTTTTGTACTTCATTTGATTTGCAGAGAGCTGTTGCATTGCATGTTTTATTTTCTTCATCTGGTATTGTTCAAGAAGAACTTTATGACTTGATCAGGAGGTTTGAAGAATTGCATATAAGTAGTGTGGATTCCTGTGAAATGTCTGAGGATGTCAATCCATTTTCTTTGCAGGCTGTGACTGGGGACAATGCTTCCCCTGTTGGTAAAAATGTGACAGTGCTAGAGGGTGTACCACACGTATCAAGTGGAGATAAGCAGTCTTCCCAGTGTTCTATGGGTAATGAGGAAATGGTCCAGGTAGGAATAAACTCATCGACGCCCCTAGCAGTCAGGATAACTAATAACACAAGCGGTGTGCGTGACGTATACGCTGTGACTAATAGCGACCAGAGGATAGTTATATCTGACAAGACGAGAGTTAAGGGGGGTTATGGCAGCCTAGTGTCTCAGGCCCAGATCCAGACAGTTATAGTTGACCCGGCAGGTCAGTACAGCTGCAAACTTAACCCCTTAAGGACTCAGCCCTATTTCACCTTAAGGACTTGGCCATTTTTTGCAAATCTGACCAGTGTCACTAAGTGCTGATAACTTTAAAACGCTTTGACTTATCCAGGCCATTCTTGTTTTTTCGTCACATATTGTACTTCATGACACTGGTAAAATGAAGTAAAAAAAAAAATCATTTTTATTTATAAAAAAATACCAAATTTACCAAAAATGTGTAAAAAAATTGCAAATTTCCAAGTTTCAATTTCTCTACTTCTATAATAGATAGTAATACCTCCAAAAATAGTTATTACTTTACATTCCCCATATGTCTACTTCATGTTTGGATCATTTTGGGAATAATATTTTATTTTTTGGGGATTTTACAAGGCTTAGAAGTTTAGAAGCAAATCTTGAAATTTTTCAGAAATTTTCCCCAAAAATTTTTTAGGGACCAGTTCAGGTCTGAAGTCACTTTGCGAGGCTTACATAACAGAAACCACCCAAAAATTACCCCATTCTATAAACTACACCCCTCAAGGTATTCAAAACTGATTTTACAAACGTTGTTAACCCTTTAGGTGTTCCACAAGAATTAATGGAAAATAGAGATACAATTTCAAAATTTCACTTTTTTGGCAGATTTTCCATTTTAATAATTTTTTTTCTAGTTACAAAGCAAGGGTTAACAACCAAACTCAATATTTATGGCCCTGATTCTGTAGTTTACAGAAACACCCCTTATGTGGTCGTAAACCGCTGTATGGGCACACAGCAGGGCGCAGAAGGAAAGGAATGCCATACGGTTTTTGGAAGGCAGATTTTGCTGGACAGTTTTTTTTTTTTTACACCATGTCCCATTTGAAGCGCCCCTGATGCACCCCTAGAGTAGAAACTCCATAAAAGTGACCCCATTTTAGAAACTACGGGATAGGGTGGCAGTATTGTTGGTACTAGTTTAGGGTACATATGGTTACATTTTGGTTGCTCTATATTACACTTTTTGTGAGGCAAGGTAACAAGAAATAGCTGTTTTGGCACCGTTTTTATTTTTTAATTGCAACATTTATCTGAAAGGTTAGATCATGTGATATTTTTATAGACCAGGTTGTCACGGATGCGGCGATACCTAATATGTATACTTTTTTTTTTTTTATGTAAGTTTTACACAATGATTTCTTTTTTGGAGCAAAACAAATCATGTTTTAGTGTTTCCATAGTCTGAGAGCAATAATTTTTTCCGTTTTGGGGCGATTACCTTGGGTAGGGTATGATTTTTGCGGCATGAGATGACTGTTTTATTGGCCCTATTTTGGGGTGCGTGTGACTTTTTATTGCGTGCTATTACACTTTTTGTGATGTAAGGTGACAAAAAATGGTTTATTTAGCACAGTTTTTTTTTTTTTTACGGTGTTCATCTGAGGGGTTAGGTCATGTGATATTTTTATAGAGCCGGTCGATGCGGACGCGGCGATACCTAATATGTATACATTTTTCTTATTTATGTAAGTTTTACACAGTAACAGCTTTTAAAAAAAAAAAAAAAAAGTTTGTGTCTCCATATTCTGAGCCATTGTTTTTTTTATTTTTTGGGCAATTGTCTCAGGTAGGGGTTCATTTTTTGTGGGATGAGGTGACTGTTAGATTGGTACTATTTTGGTGGGCAGACGCCTTTTTGATCGCTTGCTGTTACGGTGTTCATCTGAGGGATTAGGTCATGTGATATGTTTATAGAGCCGGTCGATACGGACGCGGCGATACCTAATATATATACTTTTTTTTTCCCCTATTTTTCACCAATTTTCTTTTACTTTATTTGGGGAAAATGACTTTTTGTTTATTTTTACTTGAAACTTTAAACATTTTTTGGGGGAAAACCTATTTTTTCAACTTTTTTTTTCACTTTATTTTTTGTCCCACTTTGGGACTTGAACTTTTGGGGGTCTAATCCTTTACAATGCATTCCAATACTTCTGTATTGGAATGCATTGGCTGCATGAGTAATACTGTGTGTATTACTCATACAGCTTCCGGCCTGTTAGATCCAGGGGGCTGGATCTCACAGGCTCGTCACCGGAAGGCAGTGCGATGCCTTCCTTAGGCATCGCGCTGCCTTCCATGCCATCTGGGTCCCCCCTGCAGCCGCATGGGGACCCGATGGCATCGCCGCCGCAAACTGCAGGTCTGAATTGACCTGCGGTTTGCGTCGATCGCCGACACGGGGGGGTCACGGGAACCCACCCCCCGGCGTTGTGACAGGATGCCCGCTGAATGATTTCAGCGGACATCCTGTTCCTATTAACCCCTTCCGCGCCACAATTTAGTTTTAAAGTTAGGACGTACCGGTACGTCATGGGTCCTTAAGGACTCGGGAAATATGCTGTACCGGTAGGTCATAAGTCCTTAAGGGGTTAAAGATGGTTCCGCATGCTTTGCGCCAGCCCTGGATGCATTAGAGAAGGGACTAGCGGTCTTCACAGAGCCACTGAAGAAGGCTATAGAAGGGTCAAAGGAGGAGACGCAGAAAGAGACGAGTGAACTGAAGGGTCTACTGCCTAATGTCCAGGAGAAGAGTAAAGACTCCAGAAAGACACCAAAGACTACAGTAGACACAAACAAAGTGCTTAAAGGGACCCTGGGTGGTACCCCCAGTGTGTCCAAAAGAGAATGGTGGTACTCCTGCGTCTGCTGCAGCAGAGCGAGAAGCAGCTGGAACAGGAGGCCAAAGAGTGGGGCGCTTCCAACAAGCTGGTGCGAAAATCTGAGAAGAAACAGAAGAAGTTTGACCGGCTACTGGCTGAAGAGAAATACATCTCGGCCCGATATGCCAAAGAACGTGACCAAGTGGAGGCTGATGCTCGGGAAAAGGAGACCAAGGTCCTCTCTCTGGCTAGGGCCCTTGAAGAAGCGCTTTAGGCTCAAGATGAATTGGCGAGGCTGAACAAACAACTTAGAGCAGAGATGGAGGATCTCGTGAGCTCAAAGGATGACTGAAAAATGTCTGTGAGTTAGAGATGTCTAAGCATTCTCTTGAGCAGCAGGTCGATAAAATGAGGACTAAGCTTGAAGAGTTAGAGGCAAGAGCTTCTCGAGATGACAGGTTGGCTCAATCAAAGAAAAATGAGAAACATCAAGAGGAGAGTCCTCTGGAAGATGCCAAGAAGTCTAAGCCAGAGCTTGTTCAGAAGGGGTCTGGAGATGGTGGTGCTGTGGTGCCGACTGAGGCAGAGAAGATGGAATATGTTTCTGCTGAACCTGTTGATAGGGCTGATGTGGATGCAGATGCCAAGAGACTCATGGCAGTGGGTAACCAGGACCTGGTCCTGAAAGACGTTCCCTCCGCCTACACGTCCTTCCAAATAGCCAGCAGCCTGCTAGGGAAGAAGTACAAGGAGATGGATGACCAGTATGTAGATCATATATCCTACTGTGGGATGGCTCTCATGAATCCTGCACAAAGGGAGAGCAATGTCCAGGCTGACCCTCTGGAGGGAATGCCAGAAGACAAGGAGTCTGTAAAAGACCCCAGTGTTCCCCATACCTCCAACCTTGATAAGAAGGAAAAGAAGTTAATAGGGCCGGTATATAATACCCTGTCCGAGAAGGATGAGAAGGCTCACAAAGTGAGTGGAGACAACAAAGAGAAAACACAACTGAAAAAGCTATGGCCGATGACTTGGAGTGGGGCAAATCCTAATATGTTGCAGAGATCAAAGAAATGGCTGAAGGAGAATCTGCCGAAGTGGAAAAAGTCACTGAGGAAGCAGAAGACTCTGAAACTGCCGCCAAAGCTGAGGAAAACACTGCTGAAGTAAAGGATGAACTTAAAAGTGGAACTTATAGTCGTTGCAGAGCTAACAAGTCTAGAAGCAGAAATGCTGAAAGAACTAGAAAAAAAGGAATGGTGACAAAGTGGAGGTTCCAGGAAGGGCATGAGCGAGACTAGAGAGTAAAACAAAAGTGTCTGGCCATTAGATGGGCACTCGAGTACCTTAGATATTTTCTACTAGGTAGAAAGCCAGCATTAGTGACAAATAGGGATGAGCGAACCTGAACTGTATAGTACATTTTCGTAAAAGTCCGGGTTCGGTGTTCGGCGCTTTCTTGGCGCTTTTTGAAAGGCTGCAAAGCAGCCAATCAACAAGCATCATACTACTTGCCCCAAGAGGCCATTACAGCCATGCCTACTATTGGCCTGGCTGTGATTGGCCAGTGCAGCATGTGACCCAGCCTCTATATAAGCTTGGGTCACGTAGCGCTGCACGTCACTCTGCTGATACAAGTGTAGGGAGAGGTTGCAGCTGCGACGTTAGGGCGAGATTAGGCAGTGATTAACTCCTCCAAAAGACTTCATTCAGTAATCGATCTACAGCTGTGGATCATTGAACTGCTGCTATTCAATTGCTCACTGTTTTTAGGCTGCCCAGAGCGTTTTTCAGTCACTTTTTTTCTGGGGTGATCGGCGGCCATTTTGTGGCTTGTGGTGCGCCAGCACAAGCTGCCACAAAGTACATTTAACCATCAATAGTGTGGTTATTTTTTGCTAAATCCTACATCAGGGTCAAGCTGTCATCAAGTGCATTTAACCATCAATAGTGTGGTTATTTCTTGGCCATATACTAAATCAGGGGCAAGCTGAGCCTGTCACCAAGGGCATTTAACCATCAATAGTGTGTTTTTTTTGGCTATATCCTACATCAGGGTCAAGCTGTCATCAAGTGCATTTAACCCTCAATAGTGTGGTTATTTTTTTGGCCATATACTACATCAGGGGCAAGCTGAGCCTGTCACAAAGTGCATTTAACCATAAATAGTGTGGTTATTTTTGGGCTATATCCTACATCAGGGTCAAGCTGAGCCTGTCACCAAGTTATTCTCAATAACTTCACACACACGCTACTGTGCAATTCCAAGTATAATTCTGTGTGTAAACATATACCTGTCACCCAGCGCCTAAAAAATAGCCCTCACATTTATATTCATCCAAATCTGTCATTACTGCTTTAGCTGGTCAAGTTATTTAGTGTCCGTCAAAGCACAGTTTTTGTTCTGGGTTGAAATACAATTCCCAATTTTGCAATTCTCTAAATTAGTGGTTTCTGCTGTATCAGGCCTACTTTAAATCTATCCCTAAAAGGGTATATTAGATTCAAGGTGCTGATAGGGTAATTCTCAATAACTTCACACACACGCTACTGTGCAGATCCAAGTCTAATTCTGTCCGTAAACGTATACTGTCACCCAGCGCCTAAATAATAGGCCTCAAATTAATATTCTGCTAAATCTGTCATTACTGCTGTGCCTGTATTAGTGTAATACGGTACATAAATAGATAGCCAGATAGTGTTAGGTGTCTGTAAAAAAAAGGCCTGAATTTGAATTCAATACATTGGGCCAAATAATATTTTTCTTATTATGGTGAACGGTAACAATGAGGAAAACATCTAGTAAGGGACCCGGACGCGGACATGGTGGTGTTAGTGGACCCTCTGGTGCTGGGAGAGGACGTGGCCGTTCTGCCACAGCCACACGTCCTAGTGAACCAACTACCTCAGGTCCCAGTAGCCAGCAGAATTTACAGCGATATTTTGTGGGGCCCAATGCCGTTCTAAAGATGGTAAGGCCTGAAGAGGTACAGGCATTAGTCAATTGGGTGGCCGACAGTGGATCCAGCACGTTCACATTATCTCCCACCCAGTCTTCTGCAGAAAGCGCACAGATGGCGCATAAAACCAAGCCCATCAGTCTGTCACATCACCCCCATGCATATCAGGGAAACTGTCTGAGCCTCAAGTTATGCAGCAGTCTCTTATGCTGTTTGAAGACTCTGCTGCCAGGGTTTCCCAAGGGCATCCACCTAGCCCTTCCCCAGGGGTGGAAGAGATAGAATGCACTAACGCACAACCACTTATGTTTCCTGATGATGAGGACATGGGAATACCACCTCAGCACGTCTCTGATGATGATGAAACACAGGTGCCAACTGCTGCGTCTTTCTTCAGTGTGCAGACTGAACAGGAGGTCAGGGGTCAAGACTGGGTGGAAGACGATGCAGGGGACGATGAGGTCCTAGACCCCACATGGAATGAAGGTCGTGCCACTGACTTTCACAGTTCGGAGGAAGAGGCAGTGGTGAGACCGAGCCAACAGCGTAGCAAAAGAGGGAGCAGTGGGCAAAAGCAGAACACCCGCCGCCAAGAGACTCCGCCTGCTACTGACCGCCGCCATCTGGGACCGAGCACCCAAAGGCAGCTTCAAGGAGTTCCCTGGCATGGCACTTCTTCAAACAATGTGCTGACGACAAGACCCGAGTGGTTTGCACGCTGTGCCATCAGAGCCTGAAGCGAGGCATTAACGTTCTGAACCTTAGCACAACCTGCATGACCAGGCACCTGCATGCAAAGCATGAACTGCAGTGGAGTAAACACCTTAAAAACAAGGAAGTCACTCAGGCTCCCCCTGCTACCTCTTCTGCTGCTGCCGCCGCCTCGGCCTCTTCCTCTGCCTCTGGAGGAACGTTGGCACCTGCCGCCCAGCAAACATGGGATGTACCACCAACACCTGCGTCACCAAGCATCTCAACCATGTCACACGGCAGCGTTCAGCTCTCCATCTCACAAACATTTGAGAGAAAGCGTAAATTCCCACCTAGCCACCCTCGATCCCTGGCCCTGAATGCCAGCATTTCTAAACTACTGGCCTAGGAAATGCTGTCATTTAGGCTGGTGGACACAGACAGCTTCAAACAGCTCATGTCGCTTGCTGTCCCACAGTATGTTGTTCCCAGCCGGCACTACTTCTCCAAGAGAGCCGTGCCTTCCCTGCATAACCAAGTATCCGATAAAATCAAGTGTGCACTGCGCAACGCCATCTGTGGCAAGGTCCACCTAACCACAGATACGTGGACCGGTAAGCACGGCCAGGGACGCTATATCTCCCTAACTGCACACTAGGTAAATGTAGTGGCGGCTGGGCCCCAGGCGGAGAGCTGTTTGGCGCACGTCTTTCCGCCGCCAAGGATCGCAGGGCAACATTCTTTGCCTCCTGTCTCCTCCTCCTCCTCCTACTCAGCTTCCTCCTCCTCTTCTTCCACCTGCTCATCCAGTCATCCACACCTTCACCACCAACTTCAGCACAGCCCGGGGTAAACGTCAGCAGGCCGTTCTGAAACTCATATGTTTGGGGGACAGGCCCCACACCGCACAGGAGTTGTGGGGGGGTATAGAACAACAGACCGACGAGTGGTTGCTGCCGGTGAGCCTCAAGCCCGGCCTGGTGGTGTGCGATAATGGGCGAAATCTCGTTGCAGCTCTGGGACTAGCTGGTTTGACGCACATCCCTTGCCTGGCGCATGTGCTGAATTTGGTGGTGCAGAAGCTCATTCACAACTACCCCGACATGTCAGAGCTGCTGCATAAAGTGCGGGCCGTCTGTTCGCGCTTCCGGCGTTCACATCCTGCCGCTGCTCGCCTGTCTGCGCTACAGCGTAACTTCGGCCTTCCCGCTCACCGCCTCATATGCGACGTACCCACCAGGTGGAACTCCACCTTGCACATGCTGGACAGACTGTGCGAGCAGCAGCAGGCCATAGTGGAGTTTCAGCTGCAGCACGCACGGGTCAGTCGCACTGCGGAACAGCACCACTTCACCACCAATGACTGGGCCTCCATGCGAGACCTGTGTGCCCTGTTGCGCTGTTTCGAGTACTCCACCAACATGGCCAGTGGCGATGACGCCGTTATCAGCGTTACAATACCACTTCTATGTCTCCTTGAGAAAACACTTAGGGCGATGATGGAAGAGGAGGTGGCCCAGGAGGAAGAGGGGTCATATTTAGCTCTTTCAGGCCAGTCTCTTCGAAGTGACTCAGAGGGAGGTTTTTTGCAACAGCAGAGGCCAGGTACAAATGGGGCCCACTACTGGAGGATGAGGACGAGGAGGAGGTGGAGGAAGATGAGGATGAAGCATGTTCACAGCGGGGTGGCACCCAACGCAGCTCGGGCCCATCACTGGTGTGTGGCTGGGGGGAAACGCAGGACGATGACGATACGCCTCCCACAGAGGACAGCTTGTCCTTACCTCTGGGCAGCCTGGCACACATGAGCGACTACATGCTGCAGTGCCTGCGCAACGACAGCAGAGTTGCCCACATTTTAACGTGTGCGGACTACTGGGTTGCCACCCTGCTGGATCCACGGTACAAAGACAATGTGCCCACCTTACTTCATGCACTGGAGCGTGATAGTAAGATGCGCGAGTACAAGCGCACGTTGGTAGACGCGCTACTGAGAGCATTCCCAAATGTCACAGGGGAACAAGTGGAAGCCCAAGGCGAAGGCAGAGGAGGAGCAAGAGGTCACCAACGCAGCTGTGTCACGGCCAGCTCCTCTGAGGGCAGGGTTAGCATGGCAGAGATGTGGAAAAGTTTTGTCACCACGCCACAGCTAACTGCAGCACCACCTGATACGGAACGTGTTAGCAGGAGGCAACATTTCACTAACATGGTGGAACAGTACCTGTGCACACCCCTCCACGTACTGACTGATGGTTCGGCCCCATTCAACTTCTGGGTCTCCAAATTGTCCACGTGGCCAGAGCTAGCCTTTTATGCCTTGGAGGTGCTGGCCTGCCCGGCGGACAGCGTTTTGTCTGAACGTGTATTCAGCACGGCAGGGGGCGTCATTACAGACAAACGCAGCCGCCTGTCTACAGCCAATGTGGACAAGCTGACGTTCATAAAAATGAACCAGGCATGGATCCCACAGGACCTGTCCATCCCTTGTGCAGATTAGACATTAACTACCTCCCCTTAACCATATATTATTGTACTCCAGGGCACTTCCTCATTCAATCCTATTTTTATTTTCATTTTACCATTATATTGCGGGGCAACCCAAAGTTGAATAAACCTCTCCTCTGTCTGGGTGACAGGGCCTAAAAATATCTGACAGTGGCCTGTTCGAGTGGTGGGTGACGTGAAGCCTGATTCTCTGCTATGACATGAAGACTGATTCTCTGCTGACATGAAGCCTGAATCTCTGTTATGGGAACTGTTTTTTATTAGAAAAATACAAAACTTTACGGACGAGAAAACAAACAGAACAGATTCTCAGCTGGCCCAGCCTCACTCATACTCACATTCATACCAATACCCTATAAAAACTATATACAAACTATATACAAATGCTAAAAAAGAAATGAAACTTACTTAGCCGGTTCAGCTGTAAAACCAAAAAGGAAAAACTTGACTACTCGTCAATAAAACGAAAACGCAAATAAGACTAATAAAACAATAACAATAATAATAATAATACAAAACAAACATTTTTTTTTTTTTCCCATCACCAATTTTATTTTATTTTTTTAAATAACACATAAAGCAAAACAAACCTTTTTACCTCCCTAATCTAGCCCTAACCCCCACTACCTACTCCATCACCCTTCACCCATCACCCCAGGCTGACCTCCGCCTCACGTCTCTTTCGTGTCCGCATAGTCCGAGGCCAGCCCTACCTCCACCACCCACATCTAGCCCCTCGCCCCATGTCCTCCCATGTCCGCATAGTCCAAGGCTAGATGGAGGCCTCCCCATTTCAAAACACACATAACACATAAAAGCACAAATAAAAGACCCCTTCCCTCACCCACCCAACCTAACTAGCCCCAACTCATCCTATCCTAATAAACAACATAAACAACCTAACTATTTAATACACACTGCAAAATATTCTAATACACAGAACTACCCAAAGGCCCAAGCTCGGTCTCTGTAAGCCTTTCTTCAAAGCTCAACATCCCACAAAACAAAAATCTACGGTGAAAGCGTCAGCCCACCACCAGGAAACGTATGACTAGGCTAAGGTACGCTAAAAGCAAAGCCTCTCCAGAGGAGAGAGGCCCTACTGGTACTCAGTAGCGATGAGCGAACCCGAACTGTATAGTTCGGGTTCATACCGAATTTTGGGGTGTCCGTGACACGGACCCGAACCCAAACATTTTCGTAAAAGTCTGTGTTCGGGTTCGGTGTTCGGCGCTTTCTTGGCGCTTTTTGAAAGGCTGCAAAGCAGCCAATCAAAAAGCGTCATACTACTTGCCCCAAGAGGCCATCACAGCCTTGCCTACTATTGGCATGGCTGTGATTGGCCAGTGCAGCATGTGACCCAGCCTCTATATAAGCTTGGGTCACGTAGCGCTGCACGGCACTCTGCTGATTCAAGCATAGGGAGAGGTTGCAGCTGCGACGTTAGGGCGAGATTAGGCAGATTAACTCCTCCAAAAGACTTCATTCTGTGATCGATCTGCAGCTGTGGATCATTGAAGTGCTAATATTGACTTGCTCACTTTTTTGAGGCTGCCCAGAGCGTTTTTAGATCACTTTTTTTCTGGGGTGATCGGCGGCCATTTTGTGACTTGTGGTGCGCCAGCACAAGCTATCACCAAGTGTATTTAACCATCAATAGTGTGGTTATTTTGTGCTATATCCTACATCAGCTGCAGGCTGAGCCTGTGTCACCTTAGTGCATTTAACCATCAACAGTCTGGTTATTTTTTGGCCATATACTACATCAGCTGCAGGCTGAGGCTGTGTCAACGAAGTGCATTTAACCATCAACAGTATGATTATTTTTTGGCCATATACTACATCTGGTGCAGGCTGAGCCTGTGTCACCCAAGTGCATTTAACCATCAACAGTGTGGTTATTTTTTGGCCATATACTACATCAGGGGCAAGTTGAGCCTGTCACCCAGCGCCTAAAAAATAGACCTGACATTTCTATTCAACCAAATCTGTACTGTTTTAGCTGGTCAAGTTATTTGTAGTGACCGTAAAAGCACTTTTTATTTTCTGGATTAAAAAACTATTCCCAAATTTGCCATTCTCAAAATAACTAGTTTGTGGTATTTGAGGCCTACTTGAAATCTATCCCAAAAAGGATATCTTACATTGAAGGTACTGATAGTGTCATTCAGAAAAACCTAAGACACACGCTAGCGTGCAGATAGAAGTCTGATTCTGTGATTAAACCTATACCTGTCACACAGCGCAAAAAAAAAACAGGCCTCACATCTCTATTCAACCAAATCTGTACTGTTTTAGCTGGTCAAGTTATTTGTAGTGACCGTAAAAGCATACTTTTTGTTCTGGGTTGAAAAACTATTCCCAAATTTGCCATTCTCAATATTGTGGTGAACGGGAACAATGAGGAAAACATCTAATAAGGGACGCGGACGTGGACATGATCGTGGTGGTGTTAGTGGACCCTCTGGTGCTGGGAGAGGACGTGGCCGATCTGCCACAGCCACACGTCCTAGTGTACCAACTACCTCAGGTCCCAGTAGCCGCCAGAATTTACAGGGATATTTGGTGGGGCCCAATGCCGTTCTAAGGATGGTAAGGCCTGAGCAGGTACAGGCATTAGTCAATTGGGTGGCCGACAGTGCATCCAGCACGTTCACATTATCTCCCACCCAGTCTTCTGCAGAAAGCGCACAGATGGCGCATGAAAACCAAGCCCATCAGTCTGTCACATCACCCCCATGCATATCAGGGAAACTGTCTGAGCCTCAAGTTATGCAGCAGTCTCTTATGCTACTTGAAGACTCTGCTGCCAGGGTTTCCCAAGGGCATCCACCTAGCCCTTCACCAGGGGTGGAAGAGATAGAATGCACTAACGCACAACCACTTATGTTTCCTGATGATGAGGACATGGGAATACCACCTCAGCACGTCTCTGATGATGACGAAACACAGGTGCCAACTGCTGCGTCTTTCTGCAGTGTGCAGACTGAACAGGAGGTCAGGGGTCAAGACTGGGTGGAAGACGATGCAGGGGACGATGAGGTCCTAGACCCCACATGGAATGAAGGTCGTGCCACTGACTTTCAGAGTTCGGAGGAAGAGGCAGTGGTGAGACCGAGCCAACAGCGTAGCAAAAGACAAAGAGGGAGCAGTGGGCAAAAGCAGAACACCCGCCGCCAAGAGACTCCGCCTGCTACTGACCGCCGCCATCTGGGACCGAGCACCCCAAGGGCAGCTTCAAGGAGTTCCCTGGCATGGCACTTCTTCAAACAATGTGCTGACGACAAGACCCGAGTGGTTTGCACGCTGTGCCATCAGAGCCTGAAGCGAGGCATTAACGTTCTGAACCTTAGCACAACCTGCATGACCAGGCACCTGCATGCAAAGCATGAACTGCAGTGGAGTAAACACCTTAAAAACAAGGAAGTCACTCAGGCTCCCCCTGCTACCCCTTCTGCTGCTGCCGCCGCCTCGGCCTCTTCCTCTGCCTCTGGAGGAACGTTGGCACCTGCCGCCCAGCAAACATGGGATGTACCACCAACCCCACCACCTGCGTCACCAAGCATCTCAACCATGTCACACGGCAGCGTTCAGCTCTCCATCTCACAAACATTTGAGAGAAAGCGTAAATTCCCACCTAGCCACCCTCGATCCCTGGCCCTGAATGCCAGCATTTCTAAACTACTGGCCTATGAAATGCTGTAATTTAGGCTGGTGGACACACACAGCTTCAAACAGCTCATGTCGCTTGCTGTCCCACAGTATGTTGTTCCCAGCCGCCACTACTTCTCCAAGAGAGCCGTGCCTTCCCTGCACAAACAAGTGTCCGATAAAATCAAGTGTGCACTGCGCAACGCCATCTGTGGCAAGGTCCACCTAACCACAGATACGTGGACCAGTAAGCACGGCCAGGGACGCTATATCTCCCTAACTGCACACTGGGTAAATGTAGTGGCGGCTGGGCCCCAGGCGGAGAGCTGTTTGGCGCACGTCTTTCCGCCGCCAAGGATCGCAGGGCAACATTCTTTGCCTCCTGTCTCCTTCTCCTCCTACTCAGCTTCCTCCTCCTCTTCTTCCACCTGCTCATCCAGTCAGCCACACACCTTCACCACCAACTTCAGCACAGCACGGGGTAAACGTCAGCAGGCCATTCTGAAACTCATATGTTTGGGGGACAGCCCCCACACCGCACAGGAGTTGTGGCGGGGTATAGAACAACAGACCGACGAGTGGTTGCTGCCGGTGAGCCTCAAGCCCGGCCTGGTGGTGTGCGATAATGGGCGAAATCTCGTTGCAGCTCTGGGACTAGCCGGTTTGACGCACATCCCTTGCCTGGCGCATGTGCTGAATTTGGTGGTGCAGAAGTTCATTCGCAACTACCCCGACATGTCAGAGCTGCTGCATAAAGTGCGGGCCGTCTGTTCGCGCTTCCGGCGTTCACACCCTGCCGCTGCTCGCCTGTCTGCGCTACAGCGTAACTTCGGCCTTCCCGCTCACCGCCTCATATGCGACGTACCCACCAGGCCATAGTGGAGTTTCAGCTGCAGCACGCACGGGTCAGTCGCACTGTGAATCAGACTCACTTCACCACCAATGACTGGGCCTCCATGCGAGACCTGTGTGCCCTGTTGCGCTGTTTCGAGTACTCCACCAACATGGCCAGTGGCGATGACGCCGTTATCAGCGTTACAATACCACTTCTATGTCTCCTTGAGAAAACACTTAGGGCGATGATGGAAGAGGAGGTGGCCCAGGAGGAAGAGGGGGAAGAGGGGTCATTTTTAGCACTTTCAGGCCAGTCTCTTCGAAGTGACTCAGAGGGAGGTTTTTTGCAACACCAGAGGCCAGGTACAAATGTGGCCAGACAGGGCCCACTACTGGAGGACGAGGAGGACAAGGATGAGGAGGAGGATAATGAGGATGAAGCATGTTCACAGCGGGGTGGCACCCAAAGCAGCTCGGGCCCATCACTGGTGCGTGGCTGGGGGGAAACACAGGACGATGACGATACGCCTCCCACAGAGGACAGCTTGTCCTTACCTCTGGGCAGCCTGGCACACATGAGCGACTACATGCTGCAGTGCCTGCGCAACGACAGCAGAGTTGCCCACATTTTAACGTGTGCGGACTACTGGGTTGCCACCCTGCTGGATCCACGGTACAAAGACAATGTGCCTACCTTACTTCCTACACTGGAGCGTGATAGGAAGATGCGCGAGTACAAGCGCACGTTGGTAGACACGCTACTGAGAGCATTCCCAAATGTCACAGGGGAACCAGTGGAAGCCCAAGGCGAAGGCAGAGGAGGAGCAAGAGGTCGCCAACGCAGCTGTCTCACGCCCAGCTCCTCTGAGGGCAGGGTTAGCATGGCAGAGATGTGGAAAAGTTTTGTCAACACGCCACAGCTAAGTGCACCACCACCTGATACGGAACGTGTTAGCAGGAGGCAACATTTCACTAACATGGTGGAACAGTACCTGTGCACACCCCTCCACGTACTGACTGATGGTTCGGCCCCATTCAACTTCTGGGTCTCCAAATTGTCCACGTGGCCAGAGCTAGCCTTTTATGCCTTGGAGGTGCTGGCCTGCCCGGCGGCCAGCGTTTTGTCTGAACGTGTATTCAGCACGGCAGGGGGCGTCATTACAGACAAACGCAGCCGCCTGTCTACAGCCAATGTGGACAAGCTGACGTTCATAAAAATGAACCAGGCATGGATCCCACAGGACCTGTCCATCCCTTGTGCAGATTAGATATTAACTACCCCCCCTTAACAATATATTATTCTACTCCAGGGCACTTCCTCATTCAATACTATTTTTAATTTCATTTTACAATTATATTGCGGGGCAACCAAAAGTTGAATGAACCTCTCCTCTGTCTGGGTGCCGGGGCCTAAATGTGTGACAGTGGCCTATTCCAGTGGTGGGTGACGTGAAGCCTGATTCTCTGTTATGACATGAAGACTGATTCTGCGCTGACATAAGGCCAGATTCTCTGTTACAGGACCTCTCTCCTCTGTCTGGGTGCCAGGGCCTAAATGTGTGACAGTGGCCTGTTCCAGTGGTGGGTGACGTGAAGCCTGATTCTCTGCTATGACATGAAGACAGATTCTGCGCTGACATAAGGCCAGATTCTCTGTTACGGGACCGCTCTCCTCTGTCTGGGTGCCGGGGCCTAAATGTGTGACAGTGGCCTGTTCCAGTGGTGGGTGACGTGAAGCCTGATTCTCTGTTATGACATGAAGACTGATTCTGCGCTGACATAAGGCCAGATTCTCTGTTACGGGACCTCTCTCCTCTGCCTGGGTGCCTGGGCCTAAATGTGTGACAGTGGCCTGTTGCAGTGGTGGGTGACGTGAATCCTGATTCTCTGCTATGACATGAAGACAGATTCTGCGCTGACATAAGGCCAGATTCTCTGTTACGGGACCTCTCTCCTCTGTCTGGGTGCCGGGGCCTAAATGTGTGACAGTGGCCTGTTCCAGTGGTGGGTGACGTGAAGCCTGATTCTCTGCTATGACATGAAGACTGATTCTGTGCTGACATGAAGCCAGATTCTCTGCTATGGCATGAAGAGACTGATTCTCTGCTGACGTGAAGCCAGATTCTCTGCTATGGGACCTCTGTCCAATTGATATTGGGTCATTTTTATTTTTTTAATTTTTATTTTAATTAATTTCCCTATCCACATTTGTTTGCAGGGGATTTACCTACATGTTGCTGCCTTTTGCAGCCTCTAGCTCTTTCCTGGGCTGTTTTACAGCCTTTTTGGTGCCCAAAAGTTCGGGTCCCCATTGACTTCAATAGGGTTCGGGTTCGGGACGAAGTTCGGTTCGGATTCGGATCCCGAACCTGAACATTTCCGTGAAGTTCGGCCGAACTTCTCGAACCCGAACATCTAGGTGTTCGCTCAACTCTAGTACTCAGTCTCTCATACTCCAAAGAACGCACCTTCACCAGGTCACCCAGAATGTTCCTACATACCTCGTCCACCGGGAGGACTTTCTGCTGCGTTGAAACTAAGCACCGTGCATTCCACGTGTAGAACCTAACCACTATACTAACTAAAAAACATGTGCACAGGTCCCTTCTACCAATGTCTCTGAGTACTCCATAGGCCCAGTCCACGTAGGAGAGGCTGGCTAGCCTAGGCCAGCCAATGGAAGCTCCCACCCGTTGGTATACCTCTGTATTAAAGGGACACTGAAGCAGGAAGTGATCCATACTTTCCAGTATGGAGCCACACTCCTCCCGGGGCAACCCCTTTCATCAGAGTTCCTGTACTTCAAGTTGTCGCTCACATACAGCCTCCCGTGAAAGCAGCGCCAAGCCAAGTCCCAAAACTTCAAGGGGATCCTTGCAGAATTTAGCAACTGTAACCCCTTGTCTAGATCCCGGCTTGGGCAATCCCTGAGGGCCAGGGGCTTCTGGAAGTGGGACAACAAGACCCTCTCGTCAAGGGACCTCCTTGACAGAGTCCTGATCTCCCTCACCTCCAAACCCCACCGGCGGATCACCTTCAGAATCGGGGTGACATAAGTCGGAAGATATCCGTGAGGCGTACGTAAGTCCTTCACTTGCCCTCCTGTCTCCCATTCCTGGAAGAAAGGCCGAAACCACCCCCGGCAGGAGACTACCCACGGAGAAGCCCTCTCCATCCAGAGGTTTGCCAGATTCGCTTTAACAAAGGTGTTTACAAGAAACACCACGGGGTTGACCATAGATAACCCCCCTAGTCTCCTCGTGCGGTAAGTCACTTCTCTCTTGATCAGGTTCAGTCTATTCCCCCATAAGAGCTGGAAGAACAGACTATAAACCCGAGTCCAGAGAGGCTCTGGCAAGATACACACGCTACCCAAATAGATAAGCAAAGGGAGTAAGTAGGCCTTGATCAGGTTTACCCTTTCCCTGAGGGTCAAAGACCAACCCTTCCACTGGTCGACCTTCTGAGCGGCGATCCTAAGCCTGTCATCCCAATTTTGAGTGGGATAGTCCCCATGGCCAAAATGGATGCCTAGGACTTTGGCTGACGACTTGGGCCCTGGGAGGGTGTCCGGGAGATCAAAACCTGGATCACCCCCTCCCAGCCAGAGACTCTCACACTTATCCCGATTGATCATGGACCCGGATGCCTCCGAGTAGCGATCCACTTCAGACATCACGTACTCCACCTCCCCTCTTGAGGATACGAAAATGGTCACATCGTCAGCGTACACTACTACCCTCAGAGTGGCTTCCGGCGCCGCCCGATCCATCCCGACTCCCGCCAACGGTCCACGATCGATCCGCTTAAGAAAGGGATCAATCGCGAACACGTATAAAAGCGGGCTCAAAGGACAACCCTGGTGGACGCCAGACCCAACCTCCAAGGAGCAGCCAGACCAACTGTTCACAAGCGGGAAACTCTCTGCCCCTGCATACAAGATCTTTAACCAATCGACAAACCCCCCCGGCAGGCCATACTTCAGAAGGACCGACCAGAGGTACTCATGGTTCACCCGATCAAACGCCTTTGCTTGATCTAAGGACAGCATGTACCCCCTCCAGTAGCCTGCTTTACTCTGTTCCACTGCCTCTCGGACACCGAGTACAGCACTAAAAGTGCTGCGGCCTGGAACCGAGCAATGCTGAGCCACCGAAAGGAGTTGGGGTGCAAATTTTACCAGCCTATTAAAAAATATCTTGGCCAGAATCTTTCTGTCCGTATTAAGAAGTGCTATGGGACGCCAGTTCTCAATACGGCTCGGATCTTTACCCTTTGATAGAAGGATCAGAGCTGACCTCTTCATTGACCGAGGCAGAGTGCCCGAGGATAAACACTCATTGAATACCTCAGTCAAGAGGGGACATAAAGAAGCCTTAAAGGTCTTATAAAACTCGGATGTTAAGCCATCCGGGCCTTGCGACTTCTTCAGCACTAACCCTTCCACCGCCAGGATAACTTCCTCCTTCCTGATCTCTTCTACTAAACCTGATCTCTTCTACTAAGAAAGGTGAGCTCCTGACTCAGGGGTGACCCCAGCCAGGAAAGCCGACATCCTGTCCCAATCCAGATCCCTCCTCCCCAAGAGGCACGAGTAAAAGGATCTAACGACTTCCAGGATCCCTGATCTGGACCTGCTCAGAGATCCCGTACTATCGACCAGTCCTGTTATTAACTTACTCTTCACTGACATCTTACAATTTCTGTAGGGGTCGGGCGAGCGGTACCTCCCGAAGTCCCTCTCAAAAACTAAAGATGTGTGCCTATCATACTGGCACCTCTTGAGCAAAGATTTCACCCTGGAGATATCCTCGCGGCTACCACCAGTCGAGACCAGATGCTCGAGTTTCCTCCTCAGACCCTGATACAGGCGGTACCTGTCCAGGGACCTGAGGCTCGAGAGCCGGTGGAAGAACTTTGCAGCTCGATCTTTGAATATCTCCCACCACTCTGACTTAGTATCACAGAGATCCAGTAAAGGTACCTGACTCTGAAGGAAGTCCTCAAAGGATTGTCTCACCTCTGCTTCCTCCAAGACACCCGAATTCAGCTTCCAATAACCTCTTCCCATTTGGGGGGATTCTGAAATATTCAGAGAAAACATAATCAAACAGTGATCGGAGAATTCCACCTCCACAACCCTTAAGGGCGAAAAGGTAGCCTCCTCCTTCAAATAAAACCTATCTAATCTAGACCTGATCTGACTACCTCTATAGAAAGTGAAACCACCGTGGCCTGGGGTATGCCTAATGTGGACATCCTCCAGACGAGCCTCACTAGCTACTCTGTTCAGAAAAATACTATCATAAGTCAGCTGGTTTCTGGTGCCTCCCCTGTCTTGGGGCCTTGTGACAGTATTAAAGTCCCCACCAAAAACCACCTGCCGGCTTGTAAAAATGAAAGGCTTAATCCTCATAAAGAGACATTTCCTGTCCCACCTGGACTGGGGCCCGTAGATATTGATCAGGCGCAGTTCCTGTCCCTTCATGAGGATATCCAAGATCAAACACCTCCCCATTTCTAATTCAATTACTCGTCGGCATTCTACCGGTGCGGTAAAAAGGACCGCCACTCCGCAATACGACTCAGCCGCAAGAGACCAGTAGGAGGGCCCCGGTCTCCACTCCCTCTTGGCTTTATAAATCGCTGCCAAATCTGGCAGCCTGGTCTCTTGCAAAAACAAAATGTCAGCTTCAACACGGCTGAGAAAATCGAAGGCTGTGAAACGAGCCGCATCCGACTTAATGCTGGCGACATTAATGGTCGCCAGAGTCAGCAGAGCGGGTACCGCCATAAAGAGTAATTAAACTAGACGGCCTTCTTCCCATCCTTCTCCCCCCTCCCGGGGCTGCCTTCTAGAGCAGCACGACCTCTCTTGAGGGAGATAGTGGTATCCATCTCTGCCACCACCACCTCCCTCTGCGCACCACTCTTGACTTTCTCAGTCTCAGGGCCCGGTTTTGCCACCCCTCCTGAGGACCTTGCATCCCCACCAGAGGGGGGTGCGGGGCCCCCTGAAGGCTCTCCCTCCTTCGCCCCTGGCCCCTCACCTTTAACCCCCTCCTCAGCAGAGGAGGCAGAGGTCTCATCCAAGATGAGGTACCGGCTGGAGAGCTCCAGAGGGGAGCCGGTTACACCTTCCCTGGCAATTTTGGTCGGGCTAGATCTTTTTTTAGTACGCCGTTTCCGTCTACTTTGGGACTCTGCCCCACTACCCTCTGCAGAACTTTCGTAGTGCGAGGACAGAGTCTCTTTGGCCTGATCCAGTCTCTCAATCTCCTCCTCCAGCTCGCTGCCCCCTAGGGTCTCGGATTCAAGAGGGGCAGTCTTTTGGGAAGGAGCGGGCATCACCCCAGGATGGGGTTCTTCCCCCTCCCTCTCCGCCTGACGCCTCTCTCTCCGCCTCTGCCGGGACGGGTTGTTCTGGTTCCTCACTGACCCCTTAACTCCACTGCCTTTGCCAGTACCCGCCTCAGCCGAAGGGACCTCCCGGCCCGCTTCTGCATGAGCTCGGGCCACATTGGCCTCAGAGAGAGGACAGCGACTGAAGGGGTGCCCGAGCTCCCCACACAGGTTGCATCTAATCTCCTCACAAGATGCAGCTAGATGACCTGTCCCCCCACACAACGCACACTTCTGCACTTGGCAGCTGGCGCTGAAGTGTGTGGGGCTGCCGCACTTGTGACAGAGCTTAGGCTGCCCCCTGTAGAAAACCAAGATCCTGTCTCGGCCAATAAAGGCAGATGATGGAATGTGGGAAACTGTACTGCCCAGACGCTTAAGCTTGATATTAAACGTCCAGGCACCCGACCAAATGCCAAACTCGTCCAGGTTTTTAGCTGGTATTCCCTGGACCTCTCCGTACCTACCCAGCCAGGTCATGATGTCAATACAAGAGAGCGACTCGTTACGGGTCAGCACGGTCACTCTCTTGACCTCACTCTGGCGGGTTATCGCTTTTGCAACAAAACCACGCCAGTCTGGCATGTTCTTCACCAGCTCATATCCGGACCAGAAGAGCTCAAGCCCCTCCGGCCGGACAAAGCTGATGTCAAACTCCTTGGAGCCAAAAGGATGGATCAAGGCAAAGATGTCGGTTGCCTTGAAACCCATCCCAAGCAGGAGCTCCACTACCCTCTTCCTAGTAGGGCAAGCTTCATTGCTACTCCACTTGAGACAGACCACATTCCGTCTGGCTCCAGGGCCGGTTGTGGGTGAAGACCAGGTGGTCTCGCCCCCGTTCTGTTCTTGGAAGGCCCGAACGCCATGTCTGTTGAACCAGAATGAACATTCCACCTTCTTCCCCTCTACGGAAAAGGAGCTCTCCCCCTTTTTGAGGGCCTCCAGCAGTCGCCGCTGCAAGTCACCATTACCAGACCCTGAGAGTGAGGAAGCCAAAGAGGCCAGCCCCTCCCCCCCCCCACGGCCGCAGCCATACTGGCATAACTTCTGCCAGGCGCCACGGACGCAGGAGGGGCAGCAGAACCGGCTTTCCCCCCCACCTGTTACAACTGTCACGCCGGACCCCCCTGAGGGGGGCACACGGGGGGGCCCCGCCACTTTTACAGCGGACGGCCTCCCCCCCCTCCCCCCACAGGATCCGGGACAACAGCCCCAACATTAAACATCTCAATACTTTTATCACTTTCACCCAGGGGACCCACCTCTGCGGTGGCCATCACTATTTCATTGTCCCCCCCCCACACATACTGCTGGACCAGTGGGGATAATAGGAACCTCTGGTGTGATTGGCAGCACAGCCTCAGCCTCCACAGCTTTTTTGGCTGTATCCTCGGCCTCATTGGCTGGCAGGTGTATTTGCGCCTCTGTTACAATCCTCCTCACCCCCCCTGTACCAGGGGAGGATTGAGGGGATGCAGCAGAGTCCACCGCCCTAAAAACTTTATATGCTGTGGCCAGTTTTTTTCCAGACTTTTTGGCAGGTTTCATTGTTTTCCCTTTTCCTTTATTGTCCTGTCTGTTGTGTCTTGCTGGAATTTTCCTTCCTGCTGCCTGCAGCCGGCTTGTGGCACCACTGCACCCAGCCACACACACTCCAGCCACCGGGATCCCGCTCCGCCCACCCTCGCCCACAGACATTCCTATGGGCGTGTCCACAGGTGCCCCCGCTGCCCCCAACACAGGCGCAGCTGAGCCACCAAGGACAGGTAAATCAGGGGACCCGATATCAACTGCAACAGGGGGGGCGATGGCATCCCCCCCATACCGCCGCACCTCCACTGTGCACTTACCCAGCGCTACCGTGGACGCGGCAGCAGGTGGGGACACCTGACGCTCGGCCACGCCCCCCCTTCTCTGCCGAAACCTTCCTGTCTAGCTCCTCCCTCTCTTCGTCGTCCTCGCTACCGCAAGCGAGGACGGCGTTCGACGCCATCTTAGCTCCTTTCCTCTCCCCACTCCCGCGCTCCGGTACTACTACAGAGACCGTGCTAGGGGGGTTAGTGGGTGCTGCGTCCCGAGTCGACCCTGCAGTCGGCCCGGAAAACAGCTGGTGAGGCACATACACATATCTCACCTCTAGTGAAGTCTTCTTTGCCTTGTTATGATTTTTGCCTATTGGATCCTCCTCCAACAGATCGTCACCAAAAACAAACCCTTCTTCTCGGATTCTTGGGGATTCCAGGTGACGGATCTCCTCCATCAGCTGACCGCCCGGGTTGCTCTCGCTGTAGTCCTCCTCTGAACTCACGGGGGGCAGATTAGTTTGCTGGCATCTCTGCCCCGCTGGCAGGCTTGCTTCCAGAGTCTGCTCCCCCAGGTCTTGCTCTGGCTCTTCCTCCCAGGACTGCCTTGCCTGGGCCATCTCAGAGAACCTTTCCTCGTTCTTTAGCTTCTCTTGAAAGGGGCCACTACCCTTCAGGATAACCATCCTTCTTGCTTCTTGTAGTTGTATCTCTTCTTTTAGGTTTTTAATCCTGGCCGAAATCTTGGAGGCTTTATTTGCCTTGACTCTTTCTAGCTTTAACTCATTCCTGTGTATTTTTAGCAGCTTTTCAGTTTCATCATACTCCCGGAGGTAGGCCGTGATACGGGAGCTGTATGTGGTGACTGCCTCCTGAGGCCTCATGTTGCCCCAGTCAGCTTCCACCGCTCCCAGCATACCTCCAGGAGCACTCCAGGAGCCTCTCCACTTACCTCTTGGAGGGTTTCTGTCCACCCTCCCGGACTGGCTGGTGGTCTTCACAGCATCACCCCTGGGGGCCACAGGGGACGCCTCCACATGACCCCTGCTTGATCTTCTGACCCCCGGAGCGGAAGATGGAGCAGAGGCCGGTAACTCGCCTCCCCTACCTCCCGCCGGCCTACCCCGGGAAGCAGGATCCTGGGCCTTGCCTGAGCGCATAGCCCAGGCCCCTACCAGCTCCCTAGGGAGAGGCCGGGCCTGGGCTGGGGAGAAAGGTGGAAAACCTCCCCACAAGCCTGGTCCCTCCCAGGGGATTAAGGTGATGAAAAATCTCCCTGGGGCCTTAACGAGGTGGAAGTCTCCTGGAGCTGCTGCACACACACCTTCTACCTCAGCTGCAGGAAACAGACACGCCCATGCCTGATTCTCTGTTATGGGACCTCTCTCCTCTGTCTGGGTGCCGGGGCCTAAAAATATCTGACAGTGGCCTGTTCCAGTGGTGGGTGACATGAAGCCTGATTCTCTGCTATGACATGAAGACTGATTCTCTGCTAACATGAAGCCAGATTCTCTGCTATGGGACCTCTCTCCTCTGCCTGGGTGCCTGGGCCTAAATATCTGACAATGGACTGTTCCAGTGGTGGGTGACATGAAGCCTGATTCTCTGCTATGACATGAAGACTGATTCTCTGCTGACATGAAGCCAGATTCTCTGCTATGGGACCTCTCTCCTCTGTCTGGGTGCCGGGGCCTAAATATATGACAATGGACTGTTCCAGTGGTGGGTGATGTGAAGCCTGATTCTCTGCTATGACATGAAGACTGATTCTCTGCTGACATGAAGCCTGAATCTCTGTTATGGGACCTCTCTCCTCTGTCTGGGTGCCGGGGCCTAAATATATGACAATGGACTGTTCCAGTTTTGGGTGACGTGAAGCCTGATTCTCTGCTATGACTTGAAGACTGATTCTCTGCTGACATGAAGCCTGATTCTCTGCTATGGGACCTCTCTCCAATTGATATTGGTTAATTTTTATTTATTTTATTTTTATTTTAATTCATTTCCCTATCCACATTTGTTTGCAGGGGATTTAACTACATTTTGCTGCCTTTTGCAGCCCTCTAGCCCTTTCCTGGGCTGTTTTACAGCCTTTTTAGTGCCGAAAAGTTCGGGTCCCCATTGACTTCAATGGGGTTCGGGACGAAGTTCGGATCGGGTTCGGATCCCGAACCTGAACATTTCCGGGAAGTTCGTCCGAACTTCTCGAACCCGAACATCCAGGTGTTCGCTCAACTCTAGTGACAAACCAAACTCGACTGGCCTGGGCAGGGCAGAATAAGGGTAAAAAGGTGATACTGACCACATATTCCAGGGGGATCATTGAGCCAGAAGGTTGTAAGATAAGGCAGATGCCCTGTCGCGAGCATCCAGTCTGTGCAAGTTGTACTGTCTTCTCTTCACTAACTATTGCATAGTTTGTTCATGTGTGTGCCTTCAGCACCATCTAGTGACCTTTAGCTGTAAGTGCTTCTTTTGCCTTGTTAAGTTATGCATATTCATTAGGTCACCTGACTTCCTGCTCTCAGTGCTTTCTGGGAAAGAGACAGGCTCCTGCTTCCTTTTCTCCTCACCTCATGGAAGGAGCAGCTGCACATTGTGTGTCTCTTACTGAAGCATCGTCTGTAAGGGATTAATTCATGTTTTTGTATTGGTTTTGTGTACATTGTGCTATATATTCAGTTCTTGTATGTTCATTTTCTTATAGTTTACCTTATCTACTGCCGGTTAATAAAAACCACAGACTACAGAAACAAGTCTCATCTTATTAACTAGTAGAATGGTGATATCTGCCTGTTGAACTGCATACAGACCCCGGGGGTACATGTTGTGAGAACAGGACAGTAAACGACGACTTCCAGCGAGAGAGATGCACCTGACTACACAGAAGTCTCTTACGGTCCACGCAATATCTGCAAACGGACACCACAGCGACTTCTATACAGTCCAGTGCTGCAAGGGGATAGCCGCTTCAAGCAATGTAGACACATTTGATTGCATGCTGTGACCGCTCTCTAAGCACAGCGTCCGGCATTCCACAGCACAGTAGTCTCCACGCAGTTAAGTGTCTTCACCAACACCATGTCGCGTAGCACAGTCTCAAGTTACAAGACAAGATCAGGGAAGGATGGTTCCACTAAGTCATCTTCCGTTAGCAATGCGGCTGCCATTGCCCGCGCAAAGGCAGAAGCCGCGAAGGTCAAAGCAGCCTTTGCCGAACAAGAAATGAAGATGAAAGAAGAAAAGGCACAGCTAGAGGCTGAGAAAGCAAAGCAACAGGCTTCAATAGACATGCAAAAGGTCCTCTTAGATGCAAAGCTAGAGAAACGGCAGCCGCCATAGCTGAAGCAGAGTTCTTGGAAGCAATGGAATACCCGAAAACCGGAAGTCACCGCAGTGTGCTTAGCCCAGAACTCGGCCAGCAAGATCCTGTACAACGCACTTCAGAGTACGTCCGTCAACACTCTAGACCAAACAGCAATGCTGATCCATTCCCAGGAACCGAAGACGTCGCCTATGCCACAGAAGAATCATACCGTCCAAAAGAAAGAGTCACACTCGGATCCCAGTCCTACAAACAAGAGAGCCCAGAGCCATGTGACAAAACTCCAGCTGACTTCCCTGCACACCAAGGAAGCCAGCTTCCAGTCCAGCCTGCAGAGCCACCTTATCCCACAAGACGGTATGACATGGGCTGGCCTAAGTCAGAGACTCCATACAGGTATGATCGCCCACCACACTCTCACTGTGACTTTCCACCTCCAACTAACCTTAGTAGTAACCATAGCACAATAGACTTTGCCAGGTTCTTTACTAAACGAGAGCTAGTTACAAAGGGACTGGCGAAATTCAGCGATCGCCCTGAAAACTATAGAGCATGGCGGGCCTCCTTTTATAGCATTACAAAAGACTTGGGTCTGTCATACAGTGAGGAGATAGACTTCCTTGTAGATCGGCTTGGAAAAGACTCTGTAGAACATGCCAAGAGAATCAGGGATATTATTATAAACTACCCAGAGATTGGCCTAAAAATGATCTGGGATAGACTTGATGAATGTTATGGTTCTGCAGAGGTCATAGAGGATGCGTTGTTTAAAAGAATTGATGAATTCCCTAAAATATCTAGCAAAGAGTTCCAGAAACTTAGGGATTTAAGTGATCTACTGATGGAATTACAGGTTGCCAAAGCTGAAGGGGATTTACCGGGGCTTGCTTTCCTCGACACTGCCAGAGGTATCAAGCCTATCGTATTAAAGCTTCCCCAGAACCTGCAGGAGAAATGGGTCACCCACGGGTCAAGGTACAAACATATCCACAATGTGCCATTCCCTCCCTTCAGTGTGTTTGTCGACTTTGTAAGGCTAGAAGCTAATATTCGTAATGACCCTAGCTTTGATCTATCACAGTCTTGTGCCACTCCCTATGACCACAGACCACACAAAGGATCAGTGGCAGTGCACAAAACTAACATTTCACATGCAGATTCTTATAGGCATTACAGCTCCGCCAGCCGCGAAACAGTTAAAGATCCTGGTAAGCAGTGCCCTCTACACAAGAAGCCTCACCCTCTTCTGAAGTGCAGAGCCTTTAGAGAAATGTCCATAGGAGATCGCAAAGCCTTCCTCAAGGAGAACTGCATTTGCTACAAGTGCTGCTCATCAACATCACATATTGCCAAAGACTGTCAGGTTAGTGTAAAATGCACAGAATGCAACAACTCGGATCACAACACGGCCCTACATCCTGGGCCTTTCCCATGGACCTCATCACAGAGTAACAGTGCCAGGAAAGTAACTCTGAAGCTAACCCACCAGCAGTTACTTCACAATGCACTGAAGTTTGTAAAGGACTCATAGGCGGCAGGTCCTGCTCAAAAAAACTGCCTAACAAAAGTATACCCAAAGGGCTGCAGAGACAAAGCCATCAATGTTTACGCTATCCTAGATGACCAAAGTAATGCGTCCCTAGCCAAATCTACTTTCTTTGACATTTTCAACATCAAAGGGCCTAACACTCCTTATTCTCTAAAGACTTGTGCGGGTACTGTAGAAACAATGGGGAGGAGAGCTAGTGGCTACCTAATTGAATCCATAGATGGTAAAACGTGTCTTTCCTTACCAACTATTACGGAATGTAACCAAATCCCTGATAATAGACACGAGATCCCTACACCAGAGGTAGCCATACATAACCCCCATTACAGCGTATAGCCCGTCTTTTACCAAAACTCGATCCTAACGCTCAGCTAATCCTACTCCTAGGAGAGAGACATCTTACAAGTTCATAAAACTAGAGAACAGATTAATGGCCCACATCCTGCTCCTTATGCCCAAAGGCATGACCTAGGATGGGTCATACAGGGAGTGCAGAATTATTAGGCAAGTTGTATTTTTGAGGATTAATTTTATTATTGAACAACAACCATGTTCTCAATGAACCCAAAAAACTCATTAATATCAAAGCTGAATATTTTTGGAAGTAGTTTTTAGTTTGTTTTTAGTTTTAGCTATTTTAGGGGGATATCTGTGTGTGCAGGTGACTATTACTGTGCATAATTATTAGGCAACTTAACAAAAAACAAATATATACCCATTTCAATTATTTATTTTTACCAGTGAAACCAATATAACATCTCAACATTCACAAATATACATTTCTGACATTCAAAAACAAAACAAAAACAAATCAGTGACCAATATAGCCACCTTTCTTTGCAAGGACACTCAAAAGCCTGCCATCCATGGATTCTGTCAGTGTTTTGATCTGTTCACCATCAACATTGCGTGCAGCAGCAACCACAGCCTCCCAGACACTGTTCAGAGAGGTGTACTGTTTTCCCTCCTTGTAAATCTCACATTTGATGATGGACCACAGGTTCTCAATGGGGTTCAGATCAGGTGAACAAGGAGGCCATGTCATTAGATTTTCTTCTTTTATACCCTTTCTTGCCAGCCACGCTGTGGAGTACTTGGACGCGTGTGATGGAGCATTGTCCTGCATGAAAATCATGTTTTTCTTGAAGGATGCAGACTTCTTCCTGTACCACTGCTTGAAGAAGGTGTCTTCCAGAAACTGGCAGTAGGACTGGGAGTTGAGCTTGACTCCATCCTCAACCCGAAAAGGCCCCACAAGCTCATCTTTGATGATACCAGCCCAAACCAGTACTCCACCTCCACCTTGCTGGCGTCTGAGTCGGACTGGAGCTCTCTGCCCTTTACCAATCCAGCCACGGGCCCATCCATCTGGCCCATCAAGACTCACTCTCATTTCATCAGTCCATAAAACCTTAGAAAAATCAGTCTTGAGATATTTCTTGGCCCAGTCTTGATGTTTCAGCTTGTGTGTCTTGTTCAGTGGTGGTCGTCTTTCAGCCTTTCTTACCTTGGCCATGTCTCTGAGTATTGCACACCTTGTGCTTTTGGGCACTCCAGTGATGTTGCAGCTCTGAAATATGGCCAAACTGGTGGCAAGTGGCATCTTGGCAGCTGCACGCTTGACTTTTCTCAGTTCATGGGCAGTTATTTTGCGCCTTGGTTTTTCCACACGCTTCTTGCGACCCTGTTGACTATTTTGAATGAAACGCTTGATTGTTCGATGATCACGCTTCAGAAGCTTTGCAATTTTAAGAGTGCTGCATCCCTCTGCAAGATATCTCACTATTTTTGACTTTTCTGAGCCTGTCAAGTCCTTCTTTTGACCCATTTTGCCAAAGGAAAGGAAGTTGCCTAATAATTATGCACACCTAATATAGGGTGTTGATGTCATTAGACCACACCCCTTCTCATTACAGAGATGCACATCACCTAATATGCTTAATTGGTAGTAGGCTTTAGAGCCTATACAGCTTGGAGTAAGACAACATGCATAAAGAGGATAATGTGGTCAAAATACTCATTTGCATAATAATTCTGCACGCAGTGTAGTAGGAGATGTCTGCTTAGGAAGCATACACAAACCAACTTTCATTAATAGCATGCTTACGAGCACATTAGATAATGGATGTCCCTCTATCTTCCAACCATGTAAAAATAACTTCCTCATAAAGGAATTGCCACATAGTACTCAACTACCTTGTTCTTTCGTAGACTCTGTAGACCACGACATAGCTTGTGACAGTGACGAAGACCACTTAGGTTGCTCAGTGTTCCAAAGGACCAAGGAGGACAATCAGGTAGCAATGTCCCACGAAGACAGATTGTTTTTAGAAACCATGCAAAAGGAAATCTCTAAGGATGAAACAAATAGTTGGGTCGCACCCCTTCCCTTCAGGCCTCAAAGGCAATGTTTGCCTAACAGAGAGCAAGTCTACAGACGTTTTGTCTCTCTAAGACGTAGCTTCCACAAGAAACCAGAAATGAAAGACCACTTCTTTACTTTCATGAGGAAAATACTTGAGAATGGTCATGCTGAGGTAGCTCCCACCCTCAAAAACTCAGAAGAATGTTGGTATTTACCCATATTCGGGGTTTACCACCCAAAGAAACCAGGTCAAATTAGAGTAGTGTTTGACTCTAGCGCTAAATATGAAGGCGTCTCCTTAAACGACGTCCTGCTCTCAGGTCCAGATCTTAACAACAAGCTCCTAGGAGTACTGCTTTGTTTTCGTAAAGACTCTGTTGCCTTCATGGCGGACATTCAGCAGATGTTTCATTGCTTTCTCGTTAAAGAGGAACACAGAAACTTCTTAAGATTTCTTTGGTTTATTGACAATGACCCCACAAAAGATATCGCGGAGTACCGCATGCGGGTACATATCTTTGGTAACAGCCCCTCCCCTGCAGTTGCAACTTATGGTCTCAGACACTCTGCTCAGGAAGGCGAACTAGAATATGGGTCAGACGTCAGACAATTCGTAGAAAGAGACTTTTATGTAGATGACTGTCTAAAATCACTACCCACTGTCGAGGGTGCAATAAGTCTCCTTAAGAGAGCTCAAGAAATGCTTGCATGCTCGAACCTGAGACTCCACAAAATGGCCTCCAATAGTAAGCAGCTGATAGAAGCATTTCCCTCTCAATGACCTACAGAGCTTAGACCTAGGGACTGACTCCCTTCCTATACAACGTAGCCTTGGTCTCCTCTGGGATCTAAAATCAGATATGTTTACCTTCCAAGTCAGCCAGGAAGAGAAGCCCTTTACTTGTAGAGGTGTCCTGTCTGCCATAAACAGTCTTTATGATCCCTTGGGATTCACAGCCCCCGTTACAATCCAGGGCAAATCATTACTTAGAGACTTAACTCAGGAGACATTGGATTGGGATCACCCACTTTCCCCTGAAAAAAGAAACATATGGATAGAGTGGAGAAACTTACTAAAGACTTTATCAAACCTGCATGTTCCACGTTCTTACGCTCCTGTGCCATCCACAGAAGTAAAAACACAAAGACTTTAGGTATTCTCTGATGCGTCCGTCAAAGCAATTGCCGCTGTAGCTTACCTTAAAACTATAGACCACAAAGGTCAGTGCCACAAAGGGTTTGTCATGGGCAAAGCAAAACTCGCACCACTTCTCGAACATACAATACCCAGGTTAGAACTCTGTGCCGCTGTACTAGCCGTTGAACTAGCTGAATTAATTACATCAGAGATAAACCTAGGGATTCGAGACACCGAGTTTTATACAGAGAGTAAAGTGGTCCTGGGCTACATTTACAACCAAACTAGGCGTTTTTACGTTTACGTTAACAACCGAGTGTTAAGAATCAGGAGGTCCACTTTCCCAAAACAATGGCACTTCGTACCTACTGACCACAACCCAGCAGACTTAGCAACCAGGTCAGTTGCTGCCAGTCATCTTATGGACACAGTTTGGTTCACGGGTCCTGCTTTTCTATACAACTCAGAACATTCTTCTGCCTGTGACTCATATGAGTTGTTAGATGCAGATTCTGACAAAGAAATCCGCCCCCAGGTATCTGTGCTACTTACTGTAAATTCTTACAATCAGCTCGGTAGCCACCGTTTCATCAGGTTTTCCACCTGAAAGTCACTTGTGCGAGCTATCACATGCTTAGCGCACACAGCCCCCAGAATCTTGAACTCTATCTTCCTACGAGTGGGCAAAGATAGACTCTCTCATGAATGCCTTACAATCTTTATGGTTGAAGTCTCAGCCATTATCAATGCCAGACCCTTGGCTCCGATATCAAATGACCCAGGAAATCCAATACTGCTCACGCCTGCCTCTCTACTTACTCAAAAGACTGGTATAGTGAGTGCTCCTTCTGGATAGTTTGGCACCAAAGATCTCTACAAACGCCAATGGAGACAAGTGCAAGGCCTTGCCGATACCTTTTGGAATAGGTGGAAGAAGCAATATCTTCCCACCTTACAGACAAGAACCAAATGGCACACAGTTAAACCCAACCTGAAACCCGATGATATTGTTCTTGTTAAAGACTCCCGGGCTCAAAGAAATCATTAGCCTTTGGGCCTCATTACTAAAGTGTTCCCAAGTGAAGACGGACATGTCCGTAAAGTTGAGGTCAAGATTTTCAAACAAAATGAGACCAAACTGTTTATCAGACCTACTTCCGAACTAATCCTACTGTTATCTGTTGAGGACTCTAATAGTGACATCGGCTGATGTCAAGGGGGGAGTGTACTGTCTTCTCTTCACTAACTATTGCATAATTTGTTCATGTGTGTGCCTTCAGCACCATCTAGTGACCTTTAGCTGTAAGTGCATCTTTTGCCTTATTAAGTTATGCATATTCGTTAGGTCACCTGACTTCCTGCTCTGTGCTTTCTGGGAAAGAGACAGGCTCCTGCTTCCTTTTCTCCTCACCTCATGGAAGGAGCAGCTGCACATTGTGTGTCTTACTAAAGCATCATCGGTAAGGGATTAATTCATGTTTTTGTATTGGTTTTGTGTACATTGTGCTGTATATACAGTTCTTGTATGTTCATTTTCTTATAGTTTACCTGATCTACTGCCGGTTAATAGAAAACCACAGACTACAGAAACAAGTCTCATCTTATTAACTAGTAGAATGGTGATATCTGCCTGTTGAACTGCATACAGACCCCGGGGGTACATGTTGTGAGAACAGGACACAAGTGTTCACCCCCACAGGTTTGAACAAGAAAGGGGGGGGGAGTGGTGATATGAACGCTAAAGTGAATAAGGATCCCGGTAGAGTGGTATATCTCACCAAGCTATTTTGTTTAGTATTTAAGGGCTGGATTTTACTTGGATTGGAAGCTAGGTTGGTAGAGGGAGCTGCCAATCCACCCCTCCCATTCAAGTGCAGTTTTTTGTGACTGACCCCCGGAGAAGAGCTAATCCCACACAGTTGCCCACTACAAAATAACAGGATTAAATTATTGTCCCTGGCACATATGCAGACTGAACTTGCACAAAATGGGCGCCGACGCCCACCTAACTGACAGACAGATAAAACTTTTTGTGTCACTGGGCTCAGGGCAGGGTAAAAAAATGTTGCATTGCACCCACAAAAAGAAAATCGCTGTAGATCGCAGAGTTGGCAACAAGTTCTGAAAACAGATTCTTTCCTATTCTCTCCCTCACAGCAGCAGCATCCTATCCTTACACTAATAAGAGCAGAGTGACGTGCGGCGCTACGTGACTCCAGCTTATATAGAGGCTGGGTCACATGCTGCACTGGCCAATCACAGCCATGCCATTAGTAGGCATGGCTGTGATGGCTTCTAAGGGCACACAAGTTAAATGCTTGTTGATTGGCTGCCCTTCAGCCTTTCAAAAAGCGCCATTAAATCGCCGAACACCGAACTGTAACCCAAACTTTTACTGAAAAGTTCGGGTTCGGGTCCGGGGTCCAAAAATCCAAAAGTTCGGTACGAACCCGAACTTTACAGTTCAGGTTCGCTCAACCCTTCCCATGATGTAGCCGTACGTTATGGGTCCGATCCCTAATCATAAAATAGCAGAGACCCCCGGCACATGTATGCGATCAGCCATAAGGCTGATCACATACATCTTACCCTTCAGATGCCGTGGTCAAATGTGACCACTGCATCTGCGCAGACCAGACCCGGAATTCGCACGCTTCTGGTCCGGTAGCATCTTTCCCGGGCTGAGATTGGGGAATCTGTTACCTTGCGCTAATTGACAATTAGATGTATATATCAATACAGGCCACTAGGTGGCAGCCTTGTATTGATATAGAGCAAATGAAGTCTTCAATGATTAGCCATCATTGAATAATATGGGAAATCGAATGATTTCCAGTTAGTCACCCAAGGTGACTTACAAAAAGTAAAAAAAAGTTTTTACAAATTTAAAAAAAATAAAAAAGTTCAAATCAGCCCCCTTTCCTTAAAATAAAAATACTTAACCAATAAAAAAATAAATATCATGGGCATCGCCGTGTGCAAGAATGCCCATACTATTAAAACATAATATTAATGGCATACGGCAAATGGCGTAGCAGGAAAAATATTAAAACTGCCAATTTGCCATTTTTTGTCACTACAACTACCCAATAATTTTTTAATAAAAAGTGATCAAAAAGTCGCACACACTTAAAGTTGGTATCACTGAAAAGAACAGATCGTCCTTCAAAAAATGAGCCCTCACACAGCCCCTACACATAGCTACAAAAAAGTTATAGGGGTCAGAATATGGTCATGAAGAAAAAAAACTTTTTTTCAGTATTAAAACGCAATACAAATTATACAAGTGTGATATCGTTGGAACCCTACTGACCTGGAGAATGAAGATAACAGGTCAATTTTACCGCATAGTGTACAAAAAATAAAATAAAAACCTTTATCAGAATTGCGTTTTTTTTTTTTTTCCCAATTCTACCGCATTTGGAATTTTTTTCACGCTCCCTACTACATGGTATGCAACCGTAAATGGTGCCATTTCTAGTACAACTTGTCCCGCAAAAAATAAGCCCTCATAAGGCTATGTGAATGGAAAATTAAAAAAGTTAGGACTATGGGAAGGCGGGGAGTGAAAAATGAAACCCCTTAAGGGGTTAATGCAATTAAATATATAATTTAATCTTGTGCTGTCCTTGTATATCGATTACGAATCCCCACGTCTGTGTTTCGGCATAGTTATACGCTACTGCGGGTTGGTTTCTCATCCTATATAATCCCATTAGCAGACCGGGCTTATATCAAACGAGGAACTGGTGGAAGTTTACCGGGTTGAAAAAGCTCTGTTTCACTGAGGCAGTGAAAAGGCTCTTTCAGCTTGTCAGGGTGGTGAGCAAGTGTGGAGTTACGCCGGAGGCCATGTGAACCACCGCCGCTCACCCTCCCTGTTCCCGCGTGGACAGGAGGCGTCTGTGTAAACTGTACCAAGCTGACCTTATGTGCTCGCAAAGAGGGCGCAACGTCACGTCTTGGAGACCAGTGACTAAACCGTATCTCATGAGCTCGACGTAGTTGACTTCAGGCGGGGCCACGAGGTGCGGTATTTGTCACACATTGGTGGCAGCAAAGTTGGATTGAGATACTAGTGTGTGTGAGTGTGGGACCCATACTCCCAGACACTAAAGACTACCAGCAGTAGCTTTTGCTGCTGGAGTCTTAAGATCAGCTCAACACTAGACAGTCTGAGTGCAAATACAATAAGGTGTGTGGGTGGACCAGGTTGCAGTCTGTGTCAGTGATCATCCATGGCAATGATGGGCAGTATCACAAGAAGTAAGGCTAAGGAGATGGCCGATGCTATGAACGGTGGTGGGAAGGACGCAGTCTAGATAAGGGTCCAAGAGGAGGTGAAAGGCAACTTTCTTCAAGGCGAGGGTGAGCACAGCCAAAGCTCCTCAAGGAGCCAGTTGCTGGGGGTCAGGCCCGCGGTGGGCAGCACTCCACCTGCCCATTCCCCCAACCAGGCGGAATTGGCTGCTCTCCTAAAAGCTGCCCTGGACCGTCTCCAGGCCAGAGACCCGGCTGCCTACAAAATCTGCATGGCAGCTGCAGAAGCTGCAGAACGTCGTGAGCAGGCTGAGCGTGAGCACCAGGTACAAATGCTCCAGCTTCAGCTCCAACTCAAGCAGCCCTACCCAGCACGATGTGAGTCTCCATAGATCCAGATTCCAAAACTACGGCCGAAAACTTCCCCCTTCTGGACAAAGATGATGACTTGGACACCTTCTTGTTGGTGTTTGAGATGGCCTGCCGGAGGACCAGTGGGTCCGATTCCTAACGCCATGTCTCAGGGGAAAAGTCCTGGAAATCTTTGGGTACCTGCCGCCCAGCGAGATAATCCTGAGCTATGAGGACATCAAGCAGGCTCTGGTCCAGCAGTACAACTTGCCCCCTGAGACATACCGGAAGAAGCTCCGGAGTTTGCAGCGGGGTCCTACCCAGAGCTGGGTGGATCACATGCGTGCCTTGCTGAGACCGGTCGACCAATGGACCACGCATTGGAGCTCACCACCATCCAGCAGCTGAAAGAGCTCCTCGCCACAGAGCAGTTTTTGTGGAATTGCATGGAGGGCCTCCAGCAGTACCTCCGTGACCGGAAGCCAAAGGGAGCCTCCACAACAGCAGCCCTGGCCGATGAGTACACCAACAACAGGACTTCAGAGGCCCGGAAACCTGTCGCTGGAGAGGGGGTAAGATGCACGCGTTACCTGCTGCCCCTGCCCCTAGGCCCAAGTGGGCACCGGCCCCTGCTTCACTTTCCACATCGGTGGGGGACACCTGTGTAAGCAGCCTGGACACTTCAAGGCCATGTGTCCCCAGCGCCCAAGGGACCCGTCCCAGTCATCGACCCGGAAACCGTCCACTGTGTTGGGTGGTGGTGGTGGGAGGTCCCTTGACAATTTTCAATCAGTCATTGTGGGCCAGGCCGTGGCCATGGAACTTAGAAACACGGGCACTGAGATGACTCTGGTATGACCTGAACTGGCACCACACGATTTATTGCCCGGGAGATCCCTTACTCTCTCCGGGTAGGCAGTATAGGGGGATTAGAATTGGCACTGCCTGTCGCCAAGGTCTATTTGGACTGGGGCGCCGGTCGAGGAGTAAGTGAGGTGGGGGTATCCTCAAATATCCCTGCCAGTGTTTTGCTGGGGATGGTTTTGGGGCGGCTTGTGTCTAAGTATGTGGCCTCTGACACCCCAAGGTCTGATTCCCCAGAATGTGATGTAATGTCCACCCCTGTTGGTACTGATGTACATAACATGCCTGTTGATGCTGATGTGGGGGTGGGGGATGTAATGTGTGCCTCTTCTCTCAATGGCGAGGGGGCCATTCACGCCAGCTGTGCTGAAATCCCAGGGTGTGGCCAGCAAGCATGCTGGAATCTGTTGTCCTCAGGTGTGGTTACTGAGAGGATAAGCAGGGGGCAGATAACTGCGGAGGAGGATAATGGAAAGGAGGTCAGAGCTGTCCCAGGAAAAGTAAAGCCTCAGTGCAGGGTTGCTCCACAACCAGGATGTCAGAGGGCCAGGTTAGTTCATCTGGACTGGCGCTTTGGTAGCAAGTCACACGCTGGGGGTCTAGGGTCCCCTCAGGGGTCTGATGGCTTTCCCCCTTCCGACCAAGTGGCTGCTGAGTCCGACAGAGGCCAGAAGACAGGTCCCGGGGACCTGACAGAGGACGTGGCAGTCTGGTCTATTCTGGCCATGTCCAGTCAGGGGTTTCAGGCAGCATTAGTGGCTGACACCAGTCTGAACGCTCTCAAGGAGCAGGCAGCACAGCCTCCCTCGAACTCAGACCTCAAGCGGGTGGTCTGAGACCAAGGACAGCTGTACCGGTTCACAGTCCAGCAGGGATCACCGGAGGCGTGGCCTAGGGACCAACAGCTAGTGGTACGCTATCCGTTCAGGATGGAGTTGTTGCGGGTTACGCATGAGATTCCCAAATTGAATGGGTCAAGGAGCATAAAATGCATCTGAAGGATGCTAAAGAAATAGTTGACTCCTGAATCAAAAAGGACCAACCGAAGCAAAAGCAGGACTTTGACCTACATGCCGAAACCCAGTCTGGCTCAGATATATTCAGTAAACTGGACAGTCACTGGGAGCGTGACCCATACACAGTTGTGGTCATACCCTCATCTGAAGTCTATGGAATTTATTGGGAGGACAAGAGCAATCAGCTGGTACACTGCAACCAGCTAAAGAAGTGTCTTCAGGAACCTGCTCAAGAGCAGCTGAGGGAACTGGATAAGTCACTCGAGCTGCCATTATCAGCAGAAGCAGAACTGACTCCCATACCAGATCCACTCCAGTGGCTCCTCCAGACCCAAATCCGGGTCCTTATACCAGTCTTACATGCATGGTAATGAACTCCAGCTGAAGAGGTCCCAATGGTCCAACAAGGGCAGGCCACCTGCATGTTACCAGGGATTTCCTGGACCTTTGTTCCTACCAATAGATAGATAGTTAGCCCACCCGCCTGGATACTGCCAAGGACTGCCCCTCGGGATTCTAGCCATTCAATTTGGTGGCTAGAATTGTAGCCTAGGCCTTATATTGTGTATATGTATGTACTTGTGTTGTTAACCCTTTCTATCCACAATAATGGGAGGGAGGTTGCTGGGTTACCAGCAGGAGACCACAAGATCAACCCAAGGATAGCTTGCCTTTCAGCAACGGGATGTGCAGTACCCTAGACCTGGGGGTATCTGCAAATGTTTATTATGTATTTATTTTCATGCTTATGCCTTTATCCCAGCAAGAGAAGAATTGGTTGGCAATGTGTGGCAACAGGAATGGAACTTATCATTCCATTACTCCTCTCTTGATAGAAGTGGGCTATTCCTGTTTTCTGCCAGAAGGGGGAGTTCCATTTGAGACAGCAATGAGTAAGGTAGCACATGGCAGGGCTCCGACTCCTAGTATCTGTATCTTATTCCCTTGCGAGACCAACCCTCCAGAGGGATATTGAAGAACCAGACCCAGTTCTCCTGTGAGTCCCACACTCCAGTGAGACCATCAGAATTCTGAATGCAACCATCAGCTGTCACGATACTAGTGGAATACTACTGGGTGGCAGGAACACGGCCTGAACACAGGAAGCACCGGAGTCTTGAACAGGAGGTAGCAGGATAGAAGGATGAAGCAGAGCCAGGCAGGCGGAGCCGTTACCAGTAGCAATGATGCAGGATTTAAGGATGAAGCAGAGCCAGGCAGGCAGAGCCATTACCAGTAGCAACGACACAGGATCGAAGGATGAAGCAGAGCTAGGCTGGCGGAGTCATTACATATGTGTTCTCTGACCTCCCTGAATGCCCTTCCATAATCCACCGTGATATTCTCACTGAGCCTCAGGCGAAAGTCTGGCTAAAACCATACCGGGTACCCAAAGCTCGGTGACAAGCCACAGTAGAACACAGGGCAGGCCGGTTACAGGGAAATGCGGATGCCCTGTCCCAGGTGCGCTCTTTGGCATGTATTCACCCCCTCAGGGTTGAACAAAGGAAGGGGGTATGTGACACAGTGAGGGGTAGGGTATTTTCCTCCCAGCGTGTGCTGCTGGGCTGATTTGCAGCCAGGTGGGGTCAATTACTGGACTGGATCTCAGGTGCCGATCCGGGTTTTTGGCAGCACCTAGCTGCCTTTTAAAAGACAGCTGGGATCAGCAGAGGAAATCTGTGTTGGGATCTGAGGCTTGTGCCGGGGTGGAGGGCTGAGACCCGTGTGAGAGGAAACAGGCCGACTAAAGCCTGCTGATGGACTTTTTGGTGTGAACTAACACCAATACTGCAAGGTGACTTTTTGCTTGAAAGTGACTTTTTGTTTTGTGAACTTGCTAAAGTGTGAATAAACGCTAAACTTTTGATTTAAGAACTGATTTGTGCTCTATACTGCGTCCGCTTATCCGGTCTATCAGAGCGAGTGCCCACAACTAGGGATGAGCGAACCCGAACTGTATAGTAAAAGTCCGGGTTCGGGTTCGGTGTTCGGCGCTTTCTTGGCACTTTTTGAAAGGCTACAAAGCAGCCAATCAACAAGCGTCATACTACTTGCCCCAAGAGGCCATCACAGCCATGCCTACTATTGGCATGGGTGTGATTGGCCAGTGCAGCATGTGACCCAGCCTCTATTTAAGCTGGAGTCACGTAGCGCCGCACGTCACTCTGCTATGATCAGTGTAGGGAGAGAGGTTGCAGCTGCTTCTGTTAGGGAGAGATTAGGCAGGGATTTACTCAGCAAAAACACTTAATTCAGTGATCGATCTACAGCTGTGGATCATTGAACTGCTGCTATTTAATTGCTCACTGTTTTTAGGCTCCCCTGAGCGTTTTTATGTCATTTTTTTCTTGGGTGATCGGCGGCCATTTTGTGTCTTGTGGTGCGCCAGCACAAGCTGCCACCAAGTCCATTTAACCATCAATAGTGTGGTTATTTTTTTGCTATATCCTACATCAGGGGCTTGGCTGTGCTTGCTATTTTATTGAGGGGTAAAATACAATTGGCCAAAATAGCAGTACCCTAAATCTGGTGTTTCAGCTGTGGCTAGCCAATTGTAATACTGTCTGCTGTCTGCCGAAGCACAGTTTTTGTTCTGGGTTGAATACAATTCCCAACTTGGCAATCCCCTAAATATATTTTTTCTGCTGTATCAGGCCAAGTTTAAATTGATCCATAAAAGGGTATATTAGATTGAAGGTGCAGATAGTGTCATCCTCAATAACTTCACACGCTACCGTGCATTTCCAAGTTTAAATAATTCTGTCCATAAACGTATACCTGTCACCCAGCGCCTAAATAATAGGCCTAAAATTTATATTCAGCTCAATCTGTGTTTATTGCTGAGGCTGGTTAATTTATTTAGTGTCCGCCAAAGCACAGTTTTTGTTCTGGGTTGAATACAATTCCCAACTTAGAGCAGAAACCACAAATTTAGGGAATTACTATCAGGCCAAGGTTAAATCTATCCATAAAAGGGTATATTAGATTGAAGGTGCGGATAGTATCATCCTCAATAACTTCACACGCTACCGTGCATTTCCAAGTTTAATTCTGTCCGTAAACGTATACCTGTCACCCAGCGCCTAAATACTAGGCCTACAATTTATATTCAGCTAAATCTGTCGTTACTGTTGTGCCTGTATTAGTGTAATACGGTACCTAAATAGATAGCCAGATAGTGTTAGGTGCCTGTAAAAAAAAGGCCTGAATTTGAATTCAATACATTGGGCCAAATAATTTTTTTCTTATTGTGGTGAACGGTAACAATGAGGAAAACATCTAGTAAGGGACGCGGACGCGGACATGGTCGTAGTGGTGTTAGTGGACCCTCTGGTGCTGGGAGAGGACATGGCCGTTCTGCCACAGCCACACGTCCTAGTGAACCAACTACCTCAGGTCCCAGTAGCCAGCAGAATTTACAGCGATATTTGGTGGGGCCCAATGCCGTTCTAAGGATGGTAAGGCCTGAGCAGGTACAGGCATTAGTCAATTGGGTGGCCGACAGTGGATCCAGCACGTTCACATTATCTCCCACCCAGTCTTCTGCAGAAAGCGCACAGATGGCGCATGAAAACCAAGCCCATCGGTCTGTCACATCACCCCCATGCATATCAGGGAAACTGTCTGAGCCTCAAGTTATGCAGCAGTCTCTTATGCTGTTTGAAGACTCTGCTGCCAGGGTTTCCCAAGGGCATCCACCTAGCCCTTCCCCAGGGGTGGAAGAGATAGAATGCACTAACGCACAACCACTTATGTTTCCTAATGATGAGGACATGGGAATACCACCTCAGCACGTCTCTGATGACGAAACACAGGTGCCAACTGCTGCGTCTTTCTGCAGTGTGCAGACTGAACAGGAGGTCAGGGAGGAAGACTGGGTGGAAGACGATGCAGGGGACGATGAGGTCCTAGACCCCACATGGAATGAAGGTCGTGCCACTGACTTTCAGAATTCGGAGGAAGAGGCAGTGGTGAGACCGAGCCAACAGCGTAGCAAAAGAGGGAGCAGTGGGCAAAAGCAGAACACCCGCCGCCAAGAGAGTCCGTCTGCTACTGGCCACCCCCATCTGGGACCCAGCACCCAAAAGGCAGCTTCAAGGAGTTCCCTGGCGTGGCAGTTCTTCAAACAATGTGCTGACGACAAGACCCGAGTGGTTTGCACGCTGTGCCATCAGAGCCTGAAGCGAGGCATTAACGTTCTGAACCTTAGCACAACCTGCATGACCAGGCACCTGCATGCAATCGATGAACTGCAGTGGAGTAAACACCTTAAAAACAAGGATCTCACTCAGGCTCCCCCTGCTACCTCTTCTGCTGCTGCCGCCTCGGCCTCTTCCTCTGGAGGAACGTTGGCACCTGCCGCCCAGCAAACAGAGGATGTACCACCAACACCACCACCACCTCCGTCACCAAGCATCTCAACCATGTCACACGGCAGCGTTCAGCTCTCCATCTCACAAACATTTGAGAGAAAGCGTAAATTCCCACCTAGCCACCCTCGATCCCTGGGCTGAATGCCAGCATTTCTAAACTACTGGCCTATGAAATGCTGTCATTCAGGCTGGTGGACACAGACAGCTTCAAACAGCTCATGTCGCTTTCTGTCCCACAGTATGTTGTTCCCAGCTGCCACTACTTCTCCAAGAGAGCCGTGCCTTCCCTGCACAACCAAGTATCCGATAAAATCAAGTGTGCACTGCGCAACGCCATCTGTGGCAAGGTCCACCTAACCACAGATACGTGGACCAGTAAGCACGGCCAGGGACGCTATATCTCCCTAACTGCACACTGGGTAAATGTAGTGGCGGCTGGGCCCCAGGCGAAGAGCTGTTTGGCGCACGTCCTTCCGCCGCCAAGGATCGCAGGGCAACATTCTTTGCCTCCTGTTGCCTCCTCCTCCTACTCGGCTTCCTCCTCCTCTTCTTCCACCTGCTCATCCAGTCAGCCACACACCTTCACCACCAACTTCAGCACAGCCCGGGGTAAACGTCAGCAGGCCATTCTGAAACTCATATGTTTGGGGGACAGGCCCCACACCGCACAGGAGTTGTGGCGGGGTATAGAACAACAGACCGACGAGTGGTTGCTGCCGGTGAGCCTCAAGCCTGGCCTGGTGGTGTGCGATAATGAGCGAAATCTCGTTGCAGCTCTGGGACTAGCCAGTTTGACGCACATCCCTTGCCTGGCGCATGTGCTGAATTTGGTGGTGCAGAAGTTTATTCACAACTACCCCGACATGTCAGAGCTGCTGCATAAAGTGCAGGCCGTCTGTGCGCGCTTCCGGCGTTCACATCCTGCCGCTGCTCGCCTGTCTGCGCTACAGCGCATTTCACTAGCATGGTGGAACAGTATGTGTGCACATCCCCTCCACGTACTGACTGATGGTTCGGCCCCATTCAACTTCTGGGTCTCCAAATTGTCCACGTGTCCAGAGCTAGCCTTTTATGCCTTGGAGGTGCTGGCCTGCCCGGCGGCCAGCGTTTTGTCTGAACGTGTATTCAGCACGGCAGGGGGCGTCATTACAGACAAACGCAGCCGCCTGTCTACAGCCAATGTGGACAAGCTGACGTTCATAAAAATGAACCAAGCATCGATCCCACAGGACCTGTTCATCCCTTGTGCAGTTAGACATTTATAACTACCTCCCCTTAACCATATATTATTGTACTCCAGGGCACTTCCTCATTCAATCCTTTTATTATTTTCATTTTACCATTTTATTGCGGGGCAACCCAAAGTTGAATGAACCTCTCCTCTGTCTGGGTGCCGGGGCCTAAAAATATCTGACAGTGGCCTGTTCCAGTGTTGGGTGACGTGAAACATGATTCTCTGCTATGACATGAAGCCTGAATCTCTGCTATGGGACCTCTCTCCTCTGTCTGGGTGCCGGGGCCTAAAAATATCTGACAGTGGCCTGTTCCAGTGTTGGGTGACATGAAGCCTGATTCTCTGCTATGACATGAAGCCTGATTCTCTGCTATGACATGAAGCCTGATTCTCTGCTATGACATGAAGCCTGATTCTCTGCTATGACATGAAGCCTGATTCTCTGCTATGGGACCTCTCTCCTCTGTCTGGGTGCTGGGGCCTAAAAATATCTGACAATGGCCTGTTCCAGTGGTGGGTGACATGAAGCATGATTCTCTGCTATGACATGAAGCCTGATTCTCTGCTATGGGACCTCTCTCCTCTGTCTGGGTGCCGGGGCCTAAAAATATCTGACAGTGGCCTGTTCCAGTTTTGGGTGACATGAAGCCTGATTCTCTGCTATGACATGAAGCCTGATTCTCTGCTATGACATGAAGCCTGATTCTCTGCAATGGGACCTCTCTCCTCTGTCTGGGTGCTGGGGTCTAAATATCTGACAGTGGCCTGTTCCAGTGATGGGTGACATGAAGCCTGATTCTCTGCTATAGGACCTCTCTCCAATTGATATTGGTTAATTTTTATTTATTTTATTTTTATTTTAATTCATTTCCCTATCCACATTTGTTTGCAGGGGATTTAACTACATTTTGCTGCCTTTTGCAGCACTCTAGCCCTTTCCTGGTCTGTTTTACAGCCTTTTTAGTGCCGAAAAGTTCGGGTCCCCATTGACTTCAATGGCGTTCGGGTTTGGGACAAAGTTCGGGTCGGGTTCGGATCCTGAACCCGAACATTTACGGGAAGTTCGGCCGAACTTCTCGAACCCGAACATCCAGGTGTTCGCTCAACTCTACCCACAACACCTACTATATATCGGCAAGTTCCTGCTAGTATCAATCAATTGTCACACAACCAGCTACCATACCTCTTCAACTGTTGCCAGAGAACAATGTCTGCTGCCACTTTATACTGTATATATTTCCATTTTTGCATTGCATTTAGTAAAAGGTTCTTCTTACGTTTAAAGAGAGTCTGTCACCAACCTGACTGGTTTAAAACCGATCACATAGTTCAGTGGGACACAAAGACATGACACAGATGTTATCTTTGTTTCGTTTTTCAGATCATCCAAATCGCCTCACTCGCGCCTAACTCCGTCCCTCAGTAAGCTTAGGACAGCCCTGTGGCTCTGTGACATCATATATCCGTATAGGCCGTTCGTGCATCGCAGTGCGCATGCGCCGATTTTATGCTAGCAACTGGCGCATGCGCACTGCATATCTCTGTGCCTCTTCCCACTGTGGGCAGAACACTGTGCATGCCCGGGCCCGGCAGCGATGCGCAAACGGCCTATAGGGATATATGATGTCACAGAGCCACAGGGCTGGCCGGAGTTTACTGAGGGGCGGAATTAAGCGCGAGTGAGGCAGGGGAACTTGGGCACTTTCAGCAAACTCTCCGCCCCTGGGCACTTGTGACGGCTCATTAGCATATCCTAAAAACGACTTTTTGGATGATCTGAAAAACGAAACAAAGTTAACATCTGTGTCATGTCTTTGTGTCCCACTGAACTATGTGATCGGTTTAAAACCAGTCAGGTTGGTGACAGACTCCCTTTAACTCTGGCCTCATTCTTCATTATCACTGCAACGGACCCCAGGGAGTAACAGCCTGAGGTAGGACACCGTGACACAACAACACTACACCAGCACCACTCCCATTCTCTACACCGGCTCCCACTGGGGCTCGCTGCACTGGCACGAACTGGAGAGTCACATGCATGTGAATCCAGCAGTACTGGTTGTGGAACACTCCCCTAACAACAATGTGTGAACCCTCCAGGGGTAAATGTACCACAAGTTATAAACCTAGGTGTTATAGCATAACAGAAAGAATTCCAACTCCATAAATGTTTCAGAAATATACGTTAATTACTTTGAAAGTAATAAATGGCTAATAAACGGTGAGTTATTTTAAAAAATATATATATTCTATGAATGGTGTAACAGACACTGAGGAACAAATAGTTAACAACATTAATTATTTATTAAAAAGGCAAAGTGCGCAATGGCCTTTCGATAGAGATTACACAGTTAGTAGAACTAATTGAGGGGCTGAAATGTTGATTCTACACAAGGTGAATGAATTCATATTTAATTTAAGAATTTGGAGTGCTGCTTTTGGAAATGTTATATGGTTCTGTTCTGTGATAGTGTTGTTACTTGATTCTGACCCTATTGGTTTTCTGATCGTGCTTTTGCTTTCTCCCCTTATCTGTCTGTATATACAGTATGTTTGTTTCTTCTTTGGCTGTTTCTTGGTTTGCTTTTGACCGTATTCAAGATCTACCATTCTCCAAATGTTTAGTCCACCACACTACATTGCAGATGCTACCTGTGGTGAAGGCCAAATCGCTATATAGAGGTTAAAAGCTGAAAACCTGGGGTCCACTATACTGCTAACCACAGTGACCAGTGCAAAATCTAAATGTGGAAGCTATGTTAATATCAGACGAGCACACCATACTCCAGGCAGAGAAGTGTGTGAGGGCCGGATAGGATGCGGGTGCGTCGCGGGAAAATGCACGATTTTTCCACACGAGTGGAAAGCGTTTTAATGCGTTTTGTATGCGCGTGAGAAAAATCTGCATGTTTGGTACCCAGATCCGAACCGGACTTCTTCACAGAAGTTCGGGTTTGGTTAGGTGTTCTGTAGATTGTATTATTTTCCCTTATAACATGGTTATAAGGGAAAATAGCATTCTTAATACAGAATGCTTAGTAAAATGTCCATTGAGAGGTTAAAAATAAACAAATTTAACTCACCCCATCCACTTGGTCGTGTAGCGGATCTCCTCTTCTTTCTTCTTTCTTCAGGACCTGGGTAAAGGACCTTTTGATGTCACTGCGCTCATCACATGGTCCATCACCATGGTGATGGACCATGTGATGGACCATGTGTTTAGCACAGTGACGTCATCAAAGGTCCTTTACCCAGGTCCTGAAGAAAGAAGAGGAGATCTGCTACGCGACCAAGTGGATGGGGTGAGTTAAATTTGTTTAGAATTTTTTTAACCCCTCCATCCCTAATTTACTTACTGTAATAAGAATGCTATTATTTTTCCTTATAACCATGTCATAAGGGAAAATAATAACGATCGGGTCCACAGCCTGATCATCTCCTTAGCAAACATGCGTGAAAATCGCACCGCATCCGCACTTGCTTGCAGATGCTTGCGATTTTCACGCAGCCCCATTCACTTCTATGGGGCCTGCGTTACGTGAAAAACGCACAATATAGAGCATGCTGCGATTTTCACACAACGCACAAGTGATGCGTGAAAATCACGGCTCATGTGCATAGTTCCATAGAAATGAATGGGTCCGGATTAAGTGTGGGTGCAATGCATTCACCTCACGCATTGCACCCGCGCGGAAAACTCGCCCGTGTGAAAGAGGCCTAAGATCAAGAGCGTCACAGACATGCTCTACTACTTATCCATTTAAACTCCCCCTTAAAGTGACAACCTCCTCACTTGGCAAATTGGGGGCAAGCAACCAATATTTTCCCTGTGGATAGGGATCTATCTGAGGATGTGCCGTAAGTGTCTTTTACTATTAAAAGGACATATGTTACTGTAATGTGGCTGAAGACTGTTTCGTAACAAATCTGAAAACTAGTTGCCTATGTTGATCTGCATAATGGTACCACACACTGTCTGCTTACTACAGGGATAATGTATGTTTGAAAAAATTGCAAAAAAACTACATTGGAATGTGAACAGTGTGGAGTGGCATCCCATAGAGTAATATCTGAGATAACCAGTTTTATGGTTAGGTTCCTTAAATACAGCTCTGTATCTTGAAGACGTTTTGTGCCATTCTACTGGCACCAATTAGTTCTACTAACTTGGTAAATATTTTAAAAAGTTTACTAACTCCATAAATTAGTAAGGAAGAAAATGTCTCAGCAAAAGGATAAAATAAACAAAAAATGCATCATACCGGTACTTCAATATGAATAACATTTCAAAATCCAAACTATTTGCATAAAATTAAATATGTATTTATGAAAATGCTAAAATATTTAGTCTGTTGACACTTCAGATAGGGGTTTGTCTCAAATGTCTCATATTTAAGGCACTTGTATGGAAGAAGTGGGAAAAAGACGTTGATAAATTCAATTTATTAAAAAGGCAAAGTGCACAATGGCCTTTCTATAGAGATTATCCTGCTCATAGGATTTGCTATATTAGGAAGGATAAAAACATAAGCAGAGAAGAAAGGAGAATGCAGGAGCGTGGAAACAATCAATGCTGCCCTTTGTGCTGCCTGACATTTCAGGGACTTGTTATCAACCACTAGCGGATAGTTATCTAAATTCATCTCTCCAGCTGCCATCGCCAGCACTGATAGAGGAAGGGAATGTGCTGATAGGCCGCCAGATAAGGCTGCAACATCATTTTAAAAAGCTGTCTTTTGTTGAAGCCTTGATGGCTTCCGTCAATTGGCTCTGACATTTAAAATGCACAAAGATTTTCTTTTTCATTTTTACACAAAAACACTACAGTTTAAGAAAACTTTTTCTATTAATATGTGTGTGTCCAAGTGATTAGCAGTAGCCATATGCAGCATTTAATTACTGCATATACATTTGTATGCAAAAATAGTCTAAAGAAATGACCTGGCTAAAGAGAAAATTGTGTAATTGCAAGTGTGGCATTTGTGCTCAATGTTTGTCACTTTAAACCTTCAAGTAAGTAATCCCTGTACTTGTGAACTGCTTGACACTGTGCTATTGAACTATAGCTGTTCCTTATCCCCCACCAGTAATGATGTTTCAATGTTGAAGTGGCTCTTTGATTAAAAGAGATAACAGTGATATACTATATTTGTGCTATGGCTATACAGTAGTTATGCCCCTGAATTCTGGATTCTGATATGATTTATAAGGAACGCTTCGTATTTATATTTGTTTCTAGCTAGTAGCTATTTTTTTATCCTCTTCTAGCTGTTGCTATAATGTAGCCTTTTTGCATTCTCTGTATATACAGATCGTACAAAGTAGGTGTGGTTTATGGCAACTGCAATAAATCAGTTAATTGTCAGAGAAATGCCAATAGACAATAATAAAAATTAAAAGGGTATTTCCCTTCTGAACCCTGCAGCATACCCTGTAAACAGCAGTTTACATCCACATTTATGACATTTCAGTACTTTGAAGAACCCATCTGGGTGCAAAATATGAAATGTAATATCTGTGGAAAACTTGCAATTTTCATTTTGCGTGGTCCACTGCACATTAACTTATGAAAAGTATCTGTGGTGTCAAAATGGTCACTCCATCCCTTGATAAATAACTTGGCATGTCGTTTCTAAAATGTGGTCACTTATTGAGGGTATATGCTGACGACCAAGTTTTTGTGAGAGAACCTCCTCAGCATGGCCATGTATGTTGTAACAAAATAACATCTGAGGTTAGAGGGTGTCGTACAAGGGTCGAAATAGGGAGGATGCACCAGGTACCCACTCCCTACAGTACCCTACCATTCCTAAATATTTGTGATAAAAGAACTGGGCACTCTCAGGATATAAGGATCAATAAGAAAGGACAATAAAAAGAGAGAATATGGCCCTCCTATTGGACTAAACAGCACTTCCTCACTACTAGCACTATGAATCTAGATAAGTACTAATAGCTTGTATGGCATATTCCTGAAATAAAACGGCAATAAAATGGTACAATCGATCGCTAAATCACAAATTATTCACACAATAAAAAAACGCATAAATAGCGTGGACGCTGAATGTTCACTGGGAAAACTCCAAATGTCACTGTTGCGAGTTATTCCCAAACTCACTGATAAAGTCTTAAGCTCCAAAGTAACAATTATTAAAGGCACCGTGGCGTGATAGTCCCACAACAAACTGGTATAGCGGCGTCCCGCTCTAGATTCAACCAGTAGCGTCCCACTGGGCGAATAACATTCAAGTCTTATTAAATCTCCTGCCAGCAAATATTCGATGAAAAAGATAGTCTTACCGGAAAAATTTTTCCTCACCACTTCGCTGCACACCGTCGCTCTGCTGGGTCGCGTTTTATAAATTACCTCCAGACTTTTTTGAGCGGTCAGGTTGTTGAAATCCCACGTAGGTAAAAGTTTGGCATGTGCAGCCTGGTCTCTGCTGTAGGCAGTCACAAATTTCTTATACTTTAACCTTATCGTGGTGTTGAGCGGTGTGGTACGCAGTTCCGGCACTATCTGTTGGTCCTCACTCTTTCAAAGTTCGGGGTCCTGTTAGAGCTATAACTATCTACGTGGGATTTCAACAACCTGACCGCTCAGAAAAGTCTGGAGGTAATTTATAAAACGCGACCCAGCAGAGCGACTGTGTGCAGCGAAGTGGTGAGGAAATTTTTTTCCGGTAAGACTATCTTTTTCATCGAATATTTGCTGGCAGGAGATTTAACAAGACTTGAATGTTATTCGCCCAGTGGGACGCTACTGGTTGAATCTAGAGCGGGACGCCGCTATACCTGTTTGTTGTGGGACTATCACGCCACGATGCCTTTAATAATTGTTACTTTGAAGCTTAAGAATTTTATCAGTGAGTTTGGGAATAACTCGCAACAGTGACATTTGGAGTTTTCCCAGTGAACATTCAGCGTCCACGCTATTTATGCGTTTTTAATTGTGTGAATTTTTTTTTTAATTGTGTGAATAATTTGTGATTTAGCGATCGATTGTACCATTTTATTGCCGTTTTATTTCAGGAATATGCCATACAAGCTATTAGTACTTATCTAGATTCATAGTGCTAGTAGGGAGGAAGTGCTGTTTAGTCCAATAGGAGGGCCATATTCTCTCTTTTTATTGTCCTTTCTTATTGTCTTATACATAATAAATATCTGTATGATCCCTATATCCTGAGAGTGCCCAGTTCTTTTATCACAAGTTTTACGTCATTTTAGTGGACTGGGTGAGTCCACTTTACTGAGTGCACCTCTGGTTGGTCTGGGTGTGTTCCTGTGCGCCTCATTTACTATTTTTACATTCCTAAATATTGCCTCATTTGCAGTAGAGGCAGAAGCATGACCCCAGTCTATATCTGGGAGGTTAAAATCTTCTATTATGAGCACTCTACCTGCCTGTGCAGCCATCTCTATTTGTTTATACAGCTGAACTTCTATCTCCTCTGTGATGTTCGGGGTCTACCAAGTATTATTTTTTCAGAGTGTATTTCCCTTTGTAATACTACTTTGTAATCCTCACTGACAATAGCCTCTTTCCCACTCACCTTCATATCACTCCTCACATACAGGCACACTCTACCGCTTATTCTGTTTCCTCTGCCTTTCCTAAAGAGTCTAAAACTGTGAATATTAATATCCCAGTCGTGTGAAGAGTTAGTGATGAGCGGGAGGTGCCATATTCTATTTCACGAATATTAGATTGAATATTCGTCTTATATTCGTCGAAATCAAATATTCGTCATTACTCTATTTATCGCTAATAATATTCGATTTAATTATTTGCGTATTGCGTTTTTTTTTTCTTCTTTTTTTTTAACTGTATAAGACAACTTTCCTATTGGTTGGCTATGGCTATTGGCAAATATGTGTATTTTACGAATATTCGCTATATTGCTACATATTCTTGTTTTAGAATATGACGAATATTCTAAAAAACAAAGTTATAGCAATATAGCGAACATTCGTAAAATGCACATATAGCCTGCAATTTATCTAATATAGGGCTATAATATTTTTTTTTTATAGTCTATTTTTTTTTGTCTCTTCTGGACTTCAGATTTGGAAAAAATTTACACTATTAAAAAAAATACTATAGCACTATATTAGCTAAATTGCAATCTATATGTGTATTTTACGAATATTCGCTATATTGCTATATATTCTTGTCTTAGAATATGATGAATATTCTAAACAACAAAGTTATAGAAATATAGCGAATATATTAGTTAGAATATTCGTCTTTTTTTTCAATGTGTAAGTTTATTCCACTTTGGCATACTCCTCCCCGACAAGAGTCCCAGTCACCATGGGAACACATGTGGGTTAGAATATACCATCGGATCTGAGTTTTCACGATCTCAGGGAAAACTCAGATCCAATGGTATTTTCTAACCCACAGGCGTTCCCAGGGCTTTTTTTCTCAGAGAAAAGGTGGTGGAACTCACCCCCCCTCCCCTGGCCACGCCCCTACCCACCCCTAGGACCGCCCCCTAAAACCGCCCCTTTAGAGAACAGGGATGCAAGTAAAATTTGGGGGGGGCTATAAAAGTCCAGGCCAGCAAAGAAACCCCCCAGATGGGGATGGCACTGTTAATGGGGGATCTGGGGATGGCACTGTTATGGGGTGGAGGATCTGTGGATGGCACTGTTATGGGGGATCTATGGATGGCATCCACAGACCCCCCCATCCTATAACAGTGCCATCCACAGACCCAACCCCATAACAGTGCCATCCACAGACCCCCCCACCCTTTAACAGTGTCATCCACAGACCCCCCCCATTGCCGCTCCAGTACAGTTATAAAATGTGTAATTCAATTAATAATGATTCATGCTGCCCCCTCTGTAGTATAACATTCAATATATCCTACTCACAGGGCTACTGTTATATCGTAATGCAGGCCAGCCGGGCAGACGAGCGGCAGAGTGACTGACTGACGTCACGTGCCTGTGCCGCCTGCTTCATTCATAAAGTAATTCGCTCGTCTGCCTGGCCGGCCTGCATTACGATATAACAATAGCCCCGTGAGTAGGATATATTGAATGTTATACTACAGAGGGGGCAACATGAATCATTATTAATTGAATTACACATTTTATAACTGTACTAGAGCGGCGGGGCCGGAGCACAGCGAACGCACCGGCCCCTAGCTCCTCCTCCCAGTCCCTCCCCGCTGATACATCGCAGCCTGCGATGCTGGCGCATGGCAGGCTGCGATGTCAAAAGGTGGCGGAACTCCGTTCTGGTGCATTCCTCCAGAAAAAAAGCCCTGGGCGTTCCCATAGTGACGGGGACGCTTGTCGGGGAAAAAAGTGAATATTCTAAATAACGTGAATATATTCACTATATTGCTATCTATTTGTTTTTTAGAATATTCGTCATTTTTTTTCCATATGAAAATATGATTCCTTCCTGCTTAAGTTGCTTGTGGGCCAATGACTCATTGACCCATAAGAAAGAAGCAAGGAGAAATCATGTTTTCAGATGAAAAAATGACGAATATTCGATATAGCGAATATATAGCACTATATTAGAAATATTAGCGAATTAGCGAAGTTGCGATATTCACAATTAATATTCGCTCTTCGAATATTCGTGCTCAACACTATTGCACAGATGTCATAAGTCACTGCAGACACCCTTCTATAGTTAAAGTACATAAAAGTATGGAAAAATAATTCTAGTTTTCACTTATATTTTTTCTATCTCTGGCCCTGACACAAAGAAGTAATTGCACAGATGTCACAAGTCACTGCAAACACCCTCTATAGAAAAAGTATGGAAAAGTATGGGAAAAAATTTCACAGGGCGCCTGCGGCATGCTTCTCCTCTTCTGCGTTGTCGGCGTTCTGGGATGACATGGCGGCAGACACACTTGCCGTGTCCATCTGTAGCATCTTGGTTGCCAGGGTAACGTAGGGTGGAGCGCGCCCGGCCGCACGCTTCCTCTCTGTGCGGCCTGTTCCCTTAGTTACGCTCAAGGGGGCTGAGTGCCGAGCTGGCCACTCAGCGTTCGGCTACACACAGGGGGGAGGTCATGTGGCGCTGGCCACGTCTCATGACCTCTGCTCTTCACTATATAAACAGGCAACCTGCTAGCCACAGGTTGCCTGTGATTAATTGTCCAAGGGTTTTTGTGACTGTGTACCCTGTGCTATTTGGATTTTGACCCGTGCCTGGTTTTGACCCGCTACTGCTTGCTCCTTACTTCCTGACATGACCTCTTGGCTTGACCTTCGGTTGTGACCTGACCTGTTCTTGTTCATTCCTCTCGTACTTATTTACTCTCCTGGTATTTGACCTCCGCTTCTCCTGACTATTCGCTACTTCGTCGCTCTCTTGGTATTGACTCGATCCATTCACTATCCGTTGCTTGTCTTGTCTGTCCTCCCAGCACGTATTATAAGCTAGGGACTGCTGTCCAGTTGTCCCCTGTCATCAGGGCTTGCGAGGTAAGTAGGCAGGGCCAGGGGTGAGGGTGGAGCGCAGTGGTCACTATCCTTCCTCTCCTTGTGTGTGCGTGAACGTGACCATGACAGAATCACAGGCCCATACATCATCATGGACCCTTTACAGAGTCTTAATGACCATGTACAAAACCTGGCGCAAATTGTTCAGGAACTGGGAGAGAGATTACTGGCCCAAGAATCTGCCCGGACGCTCCCAATACCTTCTCCAACCGCTCTGCAGGCAGAACCTTATGTCAAGTTGCCGGATCAGTTTTCAGGAGACCGCAAGTGCTTCTTGGCTTTCAAGGAAAGCTGTAAGGTATATTTTCGCTTGCAGCCTTATTCGTCTGGTTCTGACCAACAGAGGGTCGGAATAATTCTCTCCCTCCTCCAGCGGGACCCCCAGGACTGGGCATTCGCCTTGCCTCCTGACTCTCCTTGCCTTAGATCCGTTGACACATTTTTTCAAGCACTGGGGGTTCTGTACAATGAACCCGACAGAGCGCCCGGAGCCGAGTTACACCTGAAGGCCCTCAGTCAGGGTGATCGGCCAGTTGAGGACTACTGCACCCAGTTCCGTAAATGGAGTGTACCCTCCGGCTGGAATGAACCGGAACTCAAGAGCCAGATCAGGTCAGGCCTGGCTGAGAATCTTAAGGATATGCTAGTATGCTACCCCTGTCCTGAGACCTTAGAGGAGACCATGACCTTGGCCATTAGATTGGACAGACGTGTCAGGGAGAGACAGCGGGAATTAAGTTGGCGGCACAGATGGACGAACCTATGCAGCTTGGTATGACTCGTAGAGAGCAACGTCGCAGACGGGGCACCTGTTTCTACTGTGGCGACTCCAAACATTGGGTTTGTCAATGTCCCAAGATTCCTCCTTCTGGAAGAGCGTCCAAGTTTGAGGGAGCTAAAGACAAGGTACTTCTGGAGGTGGTAAGAAAGAAGTTATTGTTACCCATTTCTGTGGCCTTTGAGACCTTCAAGGGGCCAGGTAGAGCTTTCGTTGATTCTGGTTCTACCTTTAGTTTTATGGATCTTAAGTTTGCAGTACAGGTGGGAATACCTGTGTTAAATTTGTACACTCCTTTCTATATTGTCGCCATTGACTCCACTCCCTTGCTGAGAGGAACTGTCAAGCTTTGTACTCCTGAAATAACCCTGTCGGTAGGGGTGTGTCACACAGAGAAGTGTTCATTTTTTATTCTCGAAAATCTGCCCGTAGAAGTGGTCTTAGGGATGCCTTGGCTTCAGCTACACAACCCAGTCATTAACTGGACCATGGGTGAGTTAGAAAAATGGGGTCCCAATTGTAACTCCTGTTTGACCCTTGTCCAGGCAGGGGTTTTCTCCAATTCTATTTCGGTGCTTCCGTACATTGAAGAGTTCCAAGATGTTTTTTCCACGTCAGAGTTCGAGACTCTTCCTCCCTATAGACGCTACGACTGCGCTATAGATTTAGTGGCAGAGTCTAGATTTCCCAAGGGACGTATTTACAACCTATCTGGTCCAGAGCGCAGCGCTATGAAGGAGTATATTAGGGAGAGCCTCAAAAAGGGACATATTCGACCCTCCACCTCCCCCATGGGTGCAGGGTTCTTTTTTGTTAAAAAAAAAATAGACTGTGGTCTCAGACCTTGTATTGACTACAGAAGGTTGAACAAGATTACCATTAGGAATCAATATTCTATCCCGTTGATTCCTGACTTGTTCAACCAGGTTTTGGGAGCACCCTGGTTTTCCAAACTTGATTTGAGAGGGGCATATAACCTGATACGTATTAAAGAAGGGGATGAGTGGAAAACTGCCTTCAACACTCCAGAGGGGCACTTTGAGCATTTAGTCATGCCATTTGGACTCAGCAATGCCCCGGCAGTTTTTCAGAATTTAATGAACGATATCTTCAGGGAGTTTATCCAGTGGCGTACCGCCAATATAGGCAGCGCACGCAGCTGCTATGGGGCCCGTGGCAAGGGGGGGCCCGGAGTGCATGGAAGGCCCCGCCCCTATGTTTGTAGTTATGTATTTATCAATGCTACAGTCTTCTGTCCCGACTCCCAAGTCCCTATCTGGAGCTTGGGCGGGCCCCGCTTCCCCTCTGCTCAGGCTCCCCACCCGACCCAGCCAGTGACATACTGCAACGCCGCTCATTCTCCTCGGTTTGCTGGGCGCTCGCACTGAACTGGCTAATCAGCATTTAGTGGTACAAAGCTCCTGCTGCTGATTGGCCAGTGTGCGAGTCACAGGCTCAGCAGACAGATCAGAGAAGAACTGTGCAGGTGGGTGGTTGGGCAGGGTGGCAGTCTTGTGCTTACCGCGCTCACGACCTGCCTCATACTGCCACCAGTTCCACTGAGACCCAACTCCAACCAGCCTCCAGCATCATCGGCTTGCCCCTGGCCTGTTGTGTGCCGCTGCCAGTCTGCCACCAAGGACAAAGTAAGTTGTACACTCACAGCAGTAAGTGACAGACTCTACGTTTAAAAAAGTTCATGGGGGGTGATGAGGGATGGCTATTGGTGGGAAAAGGGCAGGAGCAGCAAGCAGAGTTCCTGCAGGGTTGGGGGGGAACTGTTCTATAAGGGTTATTATTATATAGAGGACTCAGGAGGAGTACCCCCCCACCCCACCCCCCCCTTCCCCCAATGAACTCTGCTGTTAAATTGCTAATTTAGAGTACTGTGTCATGGGGGGATGGTTAGTGGGGGGAAGAGGGCAGCAGAAAGTATGGTTGGGGAACACTATTCTATAAGGCTTATTATTATATAGAGGACTCAGGACAGTGCCCGTAATTTAACCCCTCAGGTCCCACAATTAATAGCAATTTTTTTTTATAGATTAATAGTACAAAAAAAAGTGAAAAAAATATAAAATAAAAAACACTGATATATTAAACGTTTAAATCACCCCAATTTTACATATAATAATATATAAAACAATAAAAAAAATCATATTAGGTATTGCCGCACCCAAAAATGTCTGCACTGTTAAAATATCAACAAAAAGAACCTGTACAGTAAACGCCTTAACGAAAGAAAAAAAAAAATGAACAACGAAAAAAAAAAATGGAAAACACGCAAGAGCAGGTGGTGGGATGGGTAGCGGGTGGAATTAGGGGGCTTAATTCAGATTCTTGCTATGGGGCCCAATGATTTCTATGTACGCCCCTGAGTTTATCGGCAGATTTATGATCATGTATCTGGACGATATTCTGATTTTCTCTTCTGATTGGGAGTCCCATGTCTCTCATCTCAGACTGGTACTCGGGATCCTCCGGGAAAATCAATTATTGGTCAAATTAGAGAAATGCGTGTTTGAAGTACAGGAGATTTTATATCTAGGGTATGTCCTTACTCCACACTAATTTAAAATGGATCCTAAGAAGATTCAGGCAATTCAAGACTGGGTCAGACCATCCTCCCTAAAAACATTACAACGCTTTTTAGGATTCTCTAATTACTATCGTAAATTTATAAAAAAAATTCTGTTATTGCCAAACCTTTGACCGACCTAACCAGGAAGGGGGCGGATCTTGTTAACTGGCCGTCTGAGGCTCTCGAAGCTTTTGAGACTCTTAAAATGTGTTTTCAGAATGCCCCAGTCTTGGTTCAGCTGGATCCAGAGGAACCCTTTGTAGTAGAGGTTAATGCATCTGAGGATGGGGTGGGGGCTATTCTCTCTCTCAGGGGTCTCCCAACCTCACTAATTTAGGACCCTGCGCGTTCTTTTCTTTTACTGGCCATCAAATGGGCGTTTGAGGAGTGGAGACATTTTTTAGAAGGGGCTAAACACTGTCACGGTTCTTACGGACCATAAGAATTTAGTGTTCCTTGAAGCCGCTAAACGCCTTAATCCTAGGCAAGCCAGGTGGGCCCTGTTTTTCACTCTTTTTAATTTTCCTATTACTTTCAGGCCAGGAAGTAAGAATGTCAAGGTGGACGCCTTGTCCCGAAGCTTTTGTGCCTTCCAGCCTCCTGACACCCCTCCTGAACTCATCCTACCGACTAATATCATTTTGGCATCAATATCTGCAGACCTCTCTTCTGAAATTGCTTCAGCACAACATCTTGCCCCTACACGGACTCCCTCAGATAAGTTATTCGTTCCTGGGCACTTCCGTCTCCGGCTTTTGGGTGAGTGTCATGACTCTGTTTTATGCGACCATCCCGGTATCGATGCCACAAAGGAACTTGTGTCGAGGTCTTTCTGGTGGCCCACGTTACAGACTTGCCAACCTCCGAGGGGAAGTCAGTGGTTTGGGTAGTGGTCGACCGATTTAGTAAAATGGTGCACTTCGTCCCTCTGATTAAGCTCCCTAATGCCAAGACTCTACCATCCTTGTTTATTGACCACAATGTACGTTTGCATGGAGTCCCCGAAAATATTGTCTCTGACAGGGGTGTGCAGTTCGTTTTTACGTTTTGGAAAGCCTTTTGTCTAAGGTGCGAAATTTCTTGATCCTTTTCGTCAGCCTTCCATCCTAAGACCAATGGGCAGACGGAACGGTTGAATCAGGCAGTTGAACAATTTCTGAGATGTTATGTGTCTGACAATCAGCATCACTGGGTGAGATACCTTTCGTTGGCTGAGTTTGCCATCAACAATCGGGTGAACTCGTCCACGGGGTTGTCCCCATTTTTCTGTAACCTGGGCTTACATCCTCATTTTAGTTCGAGTCCTTCAGTGTCCTCACTCAAACCGGAGGCAGATAGTTTTACTTCAGAACTGTGCACAGTCTGGGCCTAGGTTCAAACGAACCTGGAAAAGGCCCAGGAGGTTCAGAGGGAGCAAGCTGATAAGAGACACTCCAAGGGAGTTAATTTTGAGGTCGGTGACAAGGTGTGGCTGTCCACCAAGAATCTTTCCTTGAAAGGGGTTTCCAGAAAGTTTGCGCCGCGTTTCGTTGGACCCTATGAGATTATTGATATTATTAATCCCGTGTCTTTTAGATTGAAACTACCTGACTCCCTTCGCATCCACAATGTATTTCATAAATCACTGCTAAAGAGATACATTTCACCCGTGGTACCTTCACAGGGACCTCCTTCTCCTATGGAGGTAAAGGGCCAAGATGAATTTGTCATCTCTAAGATTATTGACATCAGGAGGGTTCAGAACTCTTTACAGAACTTGGTCCATTGGAAGGGTTTCGGATCTGAGCAGAGGTCCTGGGTACCAGTGCATAGGATGCATGCGACCAATTTGATAAAAAAATTCCACCGTGAACACCCGGAGAAGTCGCTCCCATGCTCCTTGGGTCCAGAGGCCCCTTGTGAAAGGGTGGGTACTGTCACAGGGCACCGGCGGCATGCTTCTCCTCTCCTGCGCCGCTGGCGTCCTGTGATGACACGGCGGCAGATACGCTCGCCGTGTCATTCTGTAGGGCCTAGCGGGGAGCCGCTCGGCGTCTTGGTTGCCGGGGTAACGGGGGTGGAGCGCGCTCGGCTGTACGCTTCCTCTCTGTGTGGCCAGAGTCCCCCGTTCCCTTAGTTACGCTCAAGGGGGCTGAGCACCGAGCTGGCCACTCGGCGCTCGGCTACACACAGGGGGGAGGTCATGTGGCACTGGCCATGTCACATGACCCCTGCTCTTCACTATATAAACAGGCAACCTGCTAGCCACAGGTTGCCTGTGATTAATTGTCCAAGGCTATTTGTGACTGTGTACCCTGTGCTATTTGGATTTTGACCCGTGCCTGGTTTTGACCCACTACTGCTTGCTCCTTAGTTCCTGACATGACCTCTTGGCTTGACCTTCAGCTTGTGACCTGACCTGTTCTTGTTCATTCCTCTGGTACTTATTTACTCTCCTGGTATTTGACCTCTGCTTCTGCTGACTATTCGCTACTTCGTCGCTCTCTTGGTATTGACTCGGTCCATTCACTATCCGTTGCTTGTCTTGTCTGTCCTCCCAGCACGTATTATAAGCTAGGGACTGCCGTCCAGTTGTCCCCTGTCATCAGGACTTGCGAGGCAAGTAGGCAGGGCCAGGGGTGAGGGTGGAGCACAGTGTTCACTAGCCTTCCCCCCTGTGTGTGCGTGAACGCAACCGTGACAAAAATATATTTGTTTTCACTTATAATTTTTCTATCTCTGGCCCTGACACAGAAGGTTATTGCACAGATGTCACATGTCACTGCAGACACCCTTCTATAGTAAAGTATGGAAAAAATATACTAGTTTTCACTTATTTTTTTTATCTCTGGCCCTGACACACAGAAGGTATTGCACAGATGTCACAAGTCATTGCAGACACCCTTCTATAGGTAACGTACATAAAAGTATGGAAAAATAATTCTAGTTTTCACTTATATTTTTTCTATCTCTGGCCCTGACACACAGAAGGTATTGCACAGATGTCACATGTCACTGCAGACACCCTTCTATAGAAAAAGTATGGCAAAAATATACTAGTTTTCACTTATATTTTTTCTATCTCTGGCCCTGACACACAGAAGGTATTGCGCAGATGTCACAAGTCACTGCAGACACCCTCTATAGAAAAAGTATGGAAAAGTATGAAAAAAAAAAATGATGGCTATATTATATTGCTGCCACCACACACAATAGTCCTTAAAAGGACTTTTGGGTCTTTGAAATGTTTTTCAACTAAATAGATTGCGACCACACTCCCTACACTAACTGTCCCTTCCTGCCTAATAATCAGCCGAACACGCGCCATCGGGTGCTATATAGCACCCGATTGCGTGTTCCGACTAGCCATTCAGTGTAATGCCAGTAACCAACAAGGCTGCAGTATTACAGTGATGGCAGTACTTACCTGCACGTTTATTGGCTGCATAGCAGCCTTGAATCGTGCAGGGGGGGAGACTCGAGCATGGCTCTCGAGCAAATGCGGTACTCAGCTGAGTACCGCCATGTGCCGAGCATAGCGATGCTCTCGCCGAACAGCTGTTCAGCCGAGCATGCTCGCTCAACACTAATAGTAATGTAAACAAACTATAAGGCTTAGGTGGTATGGGCTCCTAACGGAGCATATAAAGGGGGAGGGGGGATTACACATGAAATAGCCTGATCGAGTAATATCAGATATATAGTAGAAAAACTGTATCTGACAAAATAAGGCGAACAGCAGAGAACTAACGGCACCTCAGGTAGAACTCATTTGGGTTGTAATAAAATATCAGGGTGCAACGTCCCTTGGTGGGTTTCTCCTGGCGTTCAGTGATTTCAGCTTTTTAGCTACTTCTCATGAGGGGGATGGTGGAAGCTGAGGGAAAGGGTCTCCTTCTGACAGTGGCATACATGAAGGAATCCCCATTGGTGGTAGATGAAGAGAGTCCGAAACAGATGGGAGGTCCTCCGGTGCCCTAACAGTCAGTCTTTTGTTGCCCTGGATGATGAGGAGGCCAAATGGAAAAAGGCACCTATACGGGATCCCCTCCGATCTGAGCTTATCTTTAAGGGGTTTTAGGAGTCTCCTTTTCTACAGAGTGGAGGGCGCCAAATCCTGAAATATTTGCACATTTGAGCCATCAAGTTGGATTTCACCAAGCTCTCTAGCTTTGGCTAATATGACCGCCGTGTCGCAAAACGACAGGAGACCACAATGATGTCTCTGGGTGATTCATTAGGTGGCGGTTTAGAACACAGGGCTCTGAGCTCTTTCAATAATAATGGTGTCTGCTCTTTCTTCCCCCAATAGTACAGCAAATATTTGGATTCTGAAGTTTTTCCTGCGGCTTCTGTTCTCTTGGTCCTCTAACAAGAGCATGGATTAACTGATGCGGGCTGAGAGTGCCACTAGGATGTCTTTAACTGCCATATCAAAGGCCACTAGAGCCTGATGGGAGCTTTCCAGGGTTTCTACCCTATCCCCTATCTGTTTTAATCTCCGCTATGTCTGATGCAATCAGGGCTAATACTCTTTTAAGGGCTCTTTGTACGAAGTCCCGGGTGATAGCGAAGGACTCACCCGCTTCTGCAATCTCCGGAGCGCTGTCCGCATCTGAGACGTCACCGAGCTGCTCCCCATCTTGCTGTGCCAGCGCCATCTTTGACATCTGCACTGCGGGTTTAGCCATCTGCTTCTGGAGGTATTTCTCCATATCAGCTTGTGAGTGCTGTGCCTGTGGAGTGCAGCTCGCGTCCTGGTGCTTGTGTCTGCCTTGTGCTCTCTTCAAGCGTCCGCCATTGAGCTCTGTCAGGCTCCGCCCCACTGCTTTTGTCTTTAACACACAAACATAGGAACTGTATTGAGGTTGTTTGCAGGTTTAGCTGTATAAACATATAAGCTATAGTAGCAACCTAGGACAGATCTTAGCTGGGCAGCTACAGGTGTACATAGCTTTTAAATGTATTTTATTGATGCTCAGAGGTACATATATCACTTTTTCCCTTTTGCTTCTTTATTTTATTTTATACATTAACCTCACCTTGAACAGAGTCTGTGTTTTTGAGCACCAAAGTGGGCGTTTAAAAACCTTGTTTGGTCTTTTGTATGTAGGACATTATACCTCAGGAAAAGGGCAGTCTGCCCTCAAAACACTTTATTTGTCTAGTAAATAAAGATACTTTAATTTACCATCCCCTGGGCCTCCTACGAATCGTCTAGAATAGCTCCAGGGACAGCAGCGCTGCACAAATTTGACTGCACATGTTAAATAAAAAACATCATCAAAATAAAAAAAAAATTATGTTTTTCTGTTGGTACGTTTCATTTAAAAATTCTATAGAACTGCTAAACGTCACACTTCAGGAGAAATTTACTAAGTGATGTGTCTAGACCAGTGATTACTAACCCCCGGCACTCCAGCTCTGGTGATACTACGACTCCCTACATGCTCCATTCATTTCTATAGAGTTCTGGGGAAAGCCAAGCAAGTGTACATCTTGGAAGTTGTAGTTTTACCACAGCAGTGGTTTACCACAGAAGTTAGCCATCACAGGTGTTCTTTCCTCCTTATGTGTGAAGGTACATAGCTTGACAGACAGCTAAACCTTATCCCGGCAATGAATTGACAATGGAGTAACGTCCAACTTTATCTTTATTTCAAGGTTATAATCAGTATGCGGTAAAACAGCGATGCTACCGTGAGCTTAGATGTAGAGGATGACTCAAGAGACTTCCAAGCCATGTGCTATCCTCATGCAGTGATGACTGTGAATTAAGAAAATGGCTGCTATGTGCAGGGATGATGATGTCACTAAGATATGGAAGCTGAAGTAGACCAAACTTGTAATGTGAATAGCTGCAATTGTAAGTAAAACAGCCACTAGATGGTGCTGTTACAAAATCAACTGAGAATGATACAGAAAATATATTAACTATGTATGAAAGTTATGCATAATTTAACAATAAACTTGCTGAAGGCATGACAACAGGTCTAGACCTTCCTTATAATGCACAAAAATTCTGTGCATAATGTCACATCAAGTTTTAGACCTATTTATGTAGCAAATGTGCCAAAAACAAGAATCCACTGGTATATACAATGTTATCTGCCAGGTAAAACCAGATAGTAACACATAGTGGGAGTTTTATCAAACTGGTGTAAAGTAGAACTAGCTTAGTTGCCAATTAGATTCCACCTTTCATTTTACAAAGGAGCTGGTAAAAATGAAAGGTGGAATCTGACTGGTTGCTGTGGGCTACTTTACACCAGTTTGATAAATGACCCACATTATTTTTTCTATTCTGCTTTTATTTTCTGCTTACAGATTTTTTAATATGATTACAGGGGCTGCCATCTTGCCTGAGTTCTTAACAGCACTTAGAAAGCATTAAGAAAATTGCTTTAAGGCATCCACATGGGCCACAGACACAATGGTCTGGAGGGAACCTCATTGTCTTCTATGGGAGAATTGCCTAGGCATGCTCTGTGACTTATGCATACGTCATTGTACAAGGAAAGAATAGATAAGCTATATCTAATCCGTTTATTATCCACACACACACACACACACTCAATATTTATTTGTTTTATTATCTTTTTTTTTTTTTGGAGGGGTATTGAATTTAATGAAACCAACATATAGGTGATCAGTACACCAATAAACAGGGTAGGGCAATAATTTACCTGTGAGTGATAACATTATATTAAGGGTCAGACGTGGGTCTCAATCATCTATTTTCGCTTATTGTATCACAGTTGTAATTTTTTATTTTTTTGAGGGGTTGTTCAATTTAATTAAATCAGCATATAGGTGAACAGTACACCAATACACAGGTAGGGCAACAATTTATCTGAGTGTTAATGTGAAATTAAGCATCAGGCTTCAATCTTCCTTTTCCGTTTATTGTATCTCCACACTGTTATAATTACATTTTTTGGGGGGACTTGTTCAAATTAACCCCTTAAGGACGCAGCCCTATTACACCTTAAAGACCCGGCCATTCTTTGCAAATCTGACTAATGTCACTTTAAGTGGTGATAACTTTAAAACGCTTTGACTTATCCAGGCCATTCTGAGTGTTTTTTCGTCACATATTGTACTTCATGAGACTGGTAAAATGAAGTAAAAAAAATAAATTTACCAAACATTTGTAAAAAATTGCAAATTTCCAAGTTTCAATTTCTCTACTTCTATAATACATAGTAATACCTCCAAAAATAGTTATTACTTTACATTCCCCATATGTTTACTTCACGTTTGCATCATTTTGGGAATGATATTTTATTTTTTGGGGATGTTACAAGGCTTAGAATTTTAGAAGCAAATCTTGAAATTTTTCTGAAATTTTCAAAAAAACTATTTTTAGGGATCAGTTCAGGTCTGAAGTCACTTTGCAAGGCTTACATAATAGAAACCACCCAAAAATGACCCCATTCTATAAACTACACCCCTCAAGATATTCAAAACAGATTTTACAAACTTTGTTAACCCTTTAGGTGTTCCACAAGAATTTATGGAAAATAGAGATATAATTTCAAAATTTCACTTTTTGGCAGATTTTCCATTTTAATTTTTTCCAGTTACAAAGCAAGGGTTAACAGCCAAACCAAACTCAATATTTATGTAGTGTACAGAAACACCCTATATGTGGTCATAAACCGCTGTACGGGCACACGACAGGGCGCAGAAGGAAAGGAATGCCAATACGGTTTTTGTAAGGCAGATTTTGCTGGGAGGAGTATGCCAAAGTCGAACAACTGTACAGATAAAAAAAAAAAAAAAAACTAATATTTGTTTTTTAGAATTTTCGTAATATTCTAAAACAAGAATATATAGCAATATAGTGGAAAAAAACGAATGTAGAACAATTTCGCTAATATAGTGCTATAATCTTTTTTTTTTTTTTTATAGTTGTCATTTTTTTTCCAATCTGAACTTCAGATACATGTTCCAAGAATAAACATCCAGTATGTCTCTCTACTAAAAAGTTTCTGTCTACGATCTCCCCCTCTGATTTTATACATAGGCAAAAGGCATGCCCACTTGATTGAATGATCCCCACCACCTAGAATCAGCATCTGATGGCTGGTCAAACTTTGACAGAGGGGAAATTCAGTCAAGTGGAACGGAGACTCAATACTGATGAAAAATATATCATTTATATTGTAGGGTTAAATCATGCTTTCTATTCAACCCCTTAGGTATACATGTTCCAAGAATAAACATCCAGTATGTCTCTCTACTAAAAAGTTTCTGTCTACGATCTCCCCCTCTGATTGGTGTGGTAACTCTTTCAATACCCTGCACAAAAAACGCAGAGCTATCGCCTTTATGGACTATCGCAAAGTGTGAAGTGGCTGCTGATTATATTTTGCGTTGAAATATGCGGGATATAACTTAAGTGTTTGCGAATTCTTATTTTGAGCTGGTTCGTAGTACATCCCACATATTGCAACGCGCAAATTCGACAAGTAATGACATATACAACATATTCTGTATTGCAATTAATATATTGTTGCAGTTCATGTGTACTGCCATTTGATGTGGATACAATGTTTTTACTGACTGACATATGAGAACAGCAAATACACTTTTTGCTATCACATTTGAAATTGCCCTTTGTGGTCAACCAAACTGGTTCACAGATAGCGTTCTCCGAAAATAAGCTGGGACTTACTTTTTGTCCAATAGTCGGTGCTTTCTTCGCTATGCATTTAATACCTGCCTCTGCAATATCTCCCCTGCCCTCATCAAAACCGATGACTGGGAAATGTTTATGCAAAATGTTGCAGATAAGGGGATATTCGGCACTATAATTTGTGACAAAAGTCACAGGTTCACACAAATTTTGAACACAAAATTGATCACATTTTCGTCTCTTATATTTATTCTTATGGATTTGCTTCCTACTCTTGGTTCGAGTAAACACAAGAGAATTTCTATCCACGATTATCGCATGTTCTCTCGCCTTGCGAATATTTTCCATCGAATGTCCCCTAATCTGCAACCTTGCTGAAATGTCAGAGGCTTCGCTCAAAAACAAATCCAGGGTGAAACAGTTATGTCGAGCCCTCAACATTTCCCCTCTGGGGATATTTTTGGCTACATGGGGCGGATTGCATGGAGCAAGGTATTGCCTGCGGTGGTTTTACGATGTGTGCAGGTATTAACCCTATGGTTCCCTTGATCACCCCACAATGAGAGATCCAAGAATACAATCACTGAGGAGGAGAAATCACTGACCATAATGAGTTTAGTGGAGGGGACACAGTTGTTCAAATACTCCACAAATAGCATCAATTCTTTAACATCACCCTGCCATACCCACAACATGTCATCAATAAAGCGCCTATACCATTTCATGGAAATCGAATATGGGTTACTGTCCGAAAATAAAAAACAATTTTCCCACCACGCCATAATAAAAACATTGACCACAGAGGGTGAAAATTTCGCACCCATTGAAACTCCGGATATTTGTAAATTATATGTACCATTAAACATAAAAATTATGTTTAAGTAAAAAATCTATACAAATAAAATCACGGAGTTCCAGGGTGTAATTGCTATACATATCCAGAAACCATATTAAAGCTGAAATAGCCAAGTGGTGTGGAATGTTGGTATATAATGAATTAATATCGGCAGTAACCCATATATACTCTTTTTGCCATGTGAATTGATGGAAATTCTGGAGAACGCTACATGTGTCTTTAAGATAACCCGGTATAAGAGGCACAAGGGGTTGCAGCAGGGAATCGACCCATTCCGAAAGTCGTTCCGAATAAGAACCTATTCCTGCCACAATTGGTCTTAAAGGTGGAGGAAAGCCCTCCTTGTGCACTTTAGGGAGAGCATGGAATATAGGTGTGCTCGGGTGTTCCACGTATATAAATTCTTTCTCATTTTCAGACAGGATACCCAAGCACACTCCTTTCTGAAGGATGTTGTTTAACTTGGACTGATATTGTGGGAGGGGGTTGGTTGCCAGTGATGAATACAAATTTGTATCTCTCAACATATTATCGATTTGCATTCTGTAAACCTCACTGTCCAGCAACACCACTGCTCCCCCCTTATCAGCCCTACGAACAACGACATCCCTCATATTCGATAACTTAGTGAGAGCTATGTGTTCCTCTTTAGATAAATTCTTATAGTGACTATTACGTCTAATATGGTTTTGCAAGGAACAAAGATCTTTCTCCACTAATTCTTGGAATCTATCGAGAGCCAAGGATCTAGATTGAATAGGATAAAAATCGTTATTGGAGGTTTTAAAACTTGCAGAAGAATTCTGCAAAGGTATATTATCTGGCTCTCGATACATTCCCTGTAGTGAGGAGATCTGAACAAGTTCAGAGAAATCAAACGCATTATGATTAAGTGATATATCAGTGTCCAGCATTATCTCCCCAACTGGGGTATCACCAGAAGCCAGTGAATCTTCGGTAACTCAATCTTTATCAATGAAGGCAAAATGCTTTCTTAGGGTCAGGTTTCTTGCCAAGCGGTTCACATCTATAATAGTACGATAGAGGTCAAAATGGCAGGACGGAGAAAAAGAAAGACCTTTACATAATACTTGTTCCTGTACTGATGAAATAATTTTAGATGAAAGGTTAATTACCTGTATGTCCTCAGTTGCTATTTTCGGCGAGCAGGATACCGTCTGTCTTTTGTGATGCTTTCTCCCCGCCCTGCGTTTTTTGCCTGCATCTTATGATTTATATTCTCCTTAGCCGCTGGACCCTGACCCATGGAATTTCCTCCCACAGAGAAATCGGAGGCTCCCCGATCTTCCACAGAATCAGGAACCGAATCATGTGAATCCGCTTTAATCGAACTAAAAGATACCCTGGAATCTCGCTTATTCCTAGATCGATTTAACCTTTTCAGAATGGATCGGGGAGTGCCCTATTTACTGTTAGACCACGTATACACTGTGTTGGTACTATAGTCCAAAAGATCATGATTGAATTTACCCTGTTTAAAGTCCATAAGGCTCTTCTCCAATTCATTAAGGTTCTCCTCAATTTCAAATCGATACTGATGAACTTACAGTAGGGTCGAATTCATAACATGAAATGCCTTCTTGTAGTGTTTTTATTTCATCATGAATTTCCTTAAGTGCGGTTTCTTTATAAGCGACAATAAGCCGCATCAGCTGAAATGAGCACTTCGTAAGAATATCATGCCACTGTGTAATAAAAACATCGGAATATGCAGTGGTGGGTTTCTTTTTTATACGTAAACCTCGAGGTATCATACTTTTATCAAGGTACCTTTTCAAAGAGGTCAAGTCCCACCACGTATGTAATTCCTTAGTGAGAAGTCTCTCCAATGATGTCATTTTGATTTTTAGATCCATCTCGCCTTGTTCAGGCTTGTCAGGTGTGTTGAAAATGTTATCCATTTTTCTCAGCCGATCCTCATGCTCTTCCACGGATCGTAATGCTGCAGACATTCCGATATTACACCCAGGATCGAGGAAGCAGAATATATGATATAGTAGCAACGGTGAAGGGAGTGCACGCTGTCCAGGATACTTGAAAGTGAGATGAAAAGAAAAACGGTCAATGGATATAAATTTTACAGCAGGCCAGAGGACTACAGGCCCCAAAAATTATTAATTCACTGCATAGAAAAGCAGAATTGATAATGTGGCTGGAGGTAAATTAAGATTTCACTGTATAACAATTTTACTGTTTGCCAGTTAGATTACAGGCCGCAAAAATTGTGCATTCACCGTACATAAATAATAAATTATGTGGCTGGAGGTATTTTAGACGGTCATTAGATAACAATTTAACTGCAGGCCAGTACAAATAGATGTCAAATACATATGTTTAAAAGAACAAAAAAATCGAAAATTGGATTAAAAACATGTAGGTATTAGAGAGGGCTCACCTGTTTAATCAAGAATGGTATGGGTGCTCCTACAAAGAGGATTCACCCAATCCTCTAAAAATATTAGGAACAAGAGAAAAGTAGTAGGGCACACCAATATTCGGTTCCACACAGACAATTAATACAACAATATTTATTAATCGTGATATACACTATTAGACGAACATGCTAAAATTACACACTCTAAAATTAATAAAATTAATAAAATGTTAAATACAGTAATAAATAATAAATATTGAATATTATCTGTATTTGGACCAGAGTTTATTATATGGTGTGATGATGTCTTTCCAAGCGGGTTAATTAACCCAATCAATATCCTAGTAAGTAATGTTTCAATCGTGGAGGTAGATTTGATATTTGGATATAGTTTTTTAAATAGTCACTTGTATCCTTGCGACCTAATAGTCGCTTCACATGTATTGTCGCTACAATATTACTGCCTGTTAGCAAGAATAAGCCGGAGCTGTTTTACTCACAGTTTTAGATGGAGTAGTGTCGGCTTTTATTGCATCACTAGTGGCGTCCCACGTGTGATGGAGTTCTCTACAGGCTGTGATGTATAGAAGTTTGGTTTCCACAGGATTTATGCGGATTCGGGATCCTCGGTGATCATATATAACCGTACTGTATTGGAGGTCAGTTGGTAGTGTATTCCTTCTGTGTTCTTAGTTAATATCTCGCAGGGATGGACTTCACCAAAAAATCGACTCTCCAAAAGGCAGGTATCCGGCTTGTCTTTGTTTTTAAAGATGGAAATTCACCGATCCCTCACTTCTTTCTTTCCTTTAAGCGCTTTTGGTCCTCCGGTACTGTACTTTGTTTAATGGGATAGTTACCAAAACCTTTTCTCCTGGATTAAAAACATGGCTAAACCCCCCCCCCCCCCCCCCTTGGAAAAAAAACAAATGATAATAGTTGAAATTCAATAACACGTGGTCATCACAAGTGTTGAATTCCTCCGAGGTCCCAAACATTAGGCATTCACCGGACAGAAAAGGCCTTTTTATGCGCTGTATTTACCTAAGACAGGGACCATTATTTGTTCTGGATGATGGCGGATATTTGTGGGCTGGCATGAGGAAATACAATTAAACGTGGTCGTCACAGGTGTTGAATTCCTCCGAGATCCATGCCTCATTCATTTTTAGAAATGTGAGGTAATCCACATTGTCGTGAGCTAGACGAGTGCGCTTATCGGTCACAATCCATCCTGCTGTGCTGAACGTCCTTTCGAAAAGGACACTCGACAAGGGGGGAAGCCAAGAGTTCCATGGAAAATTGTGCCAGCTCTGGCCACAGGTCAAGCCTGCACACCCAGTAGTCCAGGGGTTCCTCGCTTCTCAGAGCGTCTACATTGGCCGTTAACCCGATGTAGCTGGACACCTGTCAGTCTAGGTGTTCCCTGAGGCTGGATCCGGAGGGCGGCTGTCGATGGGTTAGTTGCAAGAATGATCTAAAATCCGAAGTGACCAACACATCGGCAAACGGCCCTTTTCTTGCATGTGCTGTAGAATTAGTACTCACAACTGTTTCTCTGTGGGTGGAAATTCCTCTGCCAGCGCTCGCAAAAGCAGAATGCAGCATCTCGCGCACCAAGGCCTGGAAATGCTGCATTCTGACAGCCCTCTGAGATGCTGGTAACATGTCCGCCATTTTGTGTTTGTACCGGGGGTCTAAGTATGTTGCCACCCAGTACTGGTCCTTTCCCTTTATGCTTTTTATATGGGGATCCCTCTTCAAACACTGGAACATGAAGGCCCCCATTTGAACTAAATTGGAAGCAGTGGAGCGGCCTAGCTCCTGCTCATCACCCAGGAGAATGTCGTCCTTAATCTCCTCCCCCCATCCACGGACAACACCAGGGATCACAAAAAAGTTTAAAGCCTGCTCTTCTTGCTGCTCCTCCTCCTCCTCCTCCTCCCCCCCCCAGGCACCATTCTCCTGACTCCTCTTCAGACTCCTGCTGACTTGTCTCAGATGTAGTAGCCCCCCCTGGGAATTTTTTTCAGCATTGCGACTTCCTCATCTTCGTGCTCGTCGACGGCTTGATCAATGTCATGACGCAATGCACGCTCCAAAAAGAAGGCGTAAAGTATGATGTCACTGATGGCGCCCTGGCTGTGACTGACCAGTTTGGTGATCTCATCAAATGGCCGCAGAAGTCTGCATGTGTCGCGCATGAGCAGCCACTGATGCGGTGAAAAAAAACCAGAACCTGTCCTGCCGCAGAGTTCGTGCAGGTAGTCGTTAAAGGGAACCTCCCAAAACCATCCCAAGCCATCAGTACCTGCATTTAGCGAGCAGCATGTTTCTGATGATGCCTTTCTTCCTAAATGCAGGTGCGGCAAAAGTACTGAAAATGTTGTTTTATACCCTGCCCGGCGTGCTTCTCCACACATGCTTGAAGTCAAGGAGGCAGCGGCCTCCTTGCTTCAAGTCACGTAACCGCGCCCCCTTTCCTTCCCCTTTGCTGTGACTGACAGTTCGGCTGGCTTTGCTGAGCTCTCGTGCATAAGCGCTGTCAGTCACAGCGAAGGGGCAGGGAAGGGGGCTTGGTTACTGTGACTTAAAGCAAGGAGGCCACTGCCTCCTTGATTTCAAGCATGTGTGGAGAAGCACGCCGGGCAGGGGATAAAACAACGTTTTCAGTACTTTTGCGGCATCTGCATTTAGGAAGAAAGGAATCATCAGAAACACACTGCTGGCTACACGCAGGTACTGCTGGTGGCTTGGGATGGTTTTGGGAGGTAACAGGTTCCCTTTAACGGCATGCTTCTGCTGGAGAAGCCTATCAAGCATATACAAGGTGGAGTTCCAGCGCATCGGGCAGTCACAAATCAGACGTCTGACGGGCAAGTGGTGTCGCCGCTGAATGTCAGCAAGGCGAGCCATGGCCAGAGATTTTCCTGGCCTTCCGCAAGACGTCCTGGACCCCGGGGTATTTGGCTGCACGACTAAGTTCAGGACGTATGCCATGCATGGCACGTCTGTCATTTTGCCCTGTATCAGCGTGCTCAGCAGATTGGCACCGTTGGCTCTTGGCTTCCAGGCACAACAGTCACAGCACAGCATAGCAACGTCTCACCGGGCACGTCGAATAGGTTCTGGGGAGCTCGGGGGGGGGGGGGGGGGGGGGGTGCAGTGGAAGAGGCCATACCAGTGGAAAAGGAGGAGTCAACTGAGGAGAAGACAAAGGATGGAGTAGGAGGAGAAGAAGAGGCAGGCCTGCATGCAATCCGTGGCGGTAACACCAAATCCACATGGGTGCCACGGGTTACTTGCATGGGCAAGAGGATTATCCGGCATCATCATTTTTTTACGCTCGAACACTTGGGCAACGGAAGCCTGCCTTGTGCCAGATGAACGCGACGACAGCACGGTGGAAGGTAGAGTGGAGGACAAATGGGAGTAGAGAGTAGAAGAAGGAGAAGAGGCAGGACGTGGAGCACCGGGAGTATGGCTTTGTGGGTTCTGACGGCGTTGCTCCCACTGGGCTCAGTAATGGGAGGCCAGGCGCCTTCATAAGGCGGTCGTCCCTAGGTGAGTGTTGGGCTTACCGTTGACAGCACAGGCTACAGATGGCAACACTATTGTCAGCAGCTGACAAGTTAAAAAAAGCAGACACTGCAGAGCCTTGTGCCGGCATCCTTCGAGCGCAAGATGTGACCGTGCATGGTGGATGGCTCGCTCCAGATGCATTTGCAGTCTGCTTTTTGCCTCCTGTGCACTGCAAGTTCTGCCTGCTTCTCCTCCTTCTCCTCCCTATCTGCTGCTCCGTCTCTCCCTCTGAACTCCCCTCCTCTTCCTCTCTTGTGGGCACCAATGTGACGTCCATCGACAAGTCACCATCGTCACCTTCACCACCACTGACATTAGAGATCTCGGAGTAGGCAGCAACAGTGGGGCCACCCTCCTTGGGCTGATCTGAGTACTGTCGTCAGACCGCTGGGTGCCGTCCGTTGCTACCTCCTCTTCCTCATCCGATGCCAAGAATGGCTGCGCATCGGTAAGGTATGGGAATTGATGGGAAAGTAATTCCTCTGACACGAGTGAAGGGGCTATGGTGGTGGTGGTGTCTTTGAGGGAGCACACAGCAGAGAGTAAGGAGGGTGCAGATACAGAGGATGAGGAGGGTGCAGAAGCGGAAGGCTGAGTGAACCACTCAACCAACTCTGGTGCGTCCTTTGACGTAATCGCAGGCACCTTTTCCAACTTCCTACTTAGGCTCCGGCCTTGTGCACCTGCCCGACCCCTACCTCCCCTGCGTAATGGCCGGCCTCTTCCTCTGCCTGTCATTTTCAAAATGACCCTGTGACAAAGTCCCTATAGAAGAGCAGAATTTGTTGAAGCAGGTATATAGAACCGCTTAAACAGTTATTTTTGGGGGCAACTGGTATATCATACCAGTTGAAATTATTTGTTCCAATAGTGTTTGTCCCTCTGTATAGCTTGGGTATCTCAGCAGAACCGCACACAACTCCTGCAAATTACAAATGCACTATACGGAAAGTATATTCTAGGTATATCACACCTCTGCCTCAATCAGTTTTTTGGGGGGGCAAATGTTATATCACACTATTTGCAATTATTTGTTCAAAAAGTGTTTGTCTCTCTGTATAGCTGGGGTATCTCTGCAGAACCGCACACAACTCCTGCAAATTACAAATGTACTATATCGAAATTATATAATAGGTATATCACACCCCTGCCTCAGTGTTTTTTGGGGGTGCAACTGGTATATCACACCAGTTGCAATTATTTGTTCCAATAGCGTTTGTCCCTCTGTATAGCTGGGGTATCTCAAATGTACTATATGGAAATCACTGGCGTACATACAGGGGTCGCAGTTGTGACCAGGCCCGGCACTCCAGGAGCCCGGCCGCCTGTGGACCCCCCACCAGGGCGCTGGCAGGGGCCCCGCTGTACTCACATGTAATGGAGCGCTCTGATGGGGCCTGGCATGAAGTACAGTGGCAATTTTGGACCCCATCAGAGCACTCCATGCCTCCATTACATGTATAATATGGGTGGGGGGGGGAGAGGGGTGGAGCGCATACTCACTCTCACACACCCGGCCAGGCAGTTTGTTTCAATAGTGAAGCAGGGAAACCTCTCTGCTCCCTGCTTCACTGATCTTCAGAGCTCAGGAGCTCCCCCTGCTGGCCCCACATTGCGCTGCTGGCTGTGGGAGGAGAATCTGCCTTCAGCACAGCCAGCAGCGCGATGAATGTGGGAGCTTGTCATCAGGGAAGAAGGTAAGTATGTGTTTTTTTTTTTTTTCTAACGCTGCAGCCAGGGGGCAAGGGGGGGTTGTTTGATGGGCACAACTAGAGTGAGGGGGCACAAAAGTGGGCATCTCTACTGAGGGGAACCTAATCTGCCATAACTAATTTGAGTGGGCACCTAATCTGCCATAACTACTGTGAGGGGAGCACATATGAAGGCAAAACTATGAGGGGACACATATGAAGGCATAACTACTGTGAGGGGGCATGTAATCTGGCATAACCACTCTGAGGGGGCACATAACTGGGCATAAATACTGTGAGGGGCACATAATCTGGCATAACTACTGTGAGGGGGCACATATCTGGGCATTACTACTGTGAGGGGGCACATAACGGCATTACTACTGTGAGGGGACACATAATCTGGCATTACTACTGTGAGGGGGCACATATCTGGGCATAACTACTGTGACAGGAACAAAGGTGGGCATAACTACTGTGCGTGGGCCACAAGGTGGGCATTAGTACTGTGTGGTTGCATTTAGGGGAAATGTCCTAGATTACCCTGCTATACATTGGCATGGCTCAATCTTACAAGCCAGCACAGTGCTGGTGATTTCACAGGGGCAGTCACCATCCCTTCCTTATGTGATTATTCTTTTTTTCTCACCACAGGGACCTTGTTCTGGATCCAGCGGACATCACGCCGATGCCAGTGATACCCTGGATGAGGTAAGACCAGATTTTATTGGGACTGGGTGAGTGTAGCCATGCATTGGGCTTAGGGCTCTTTAACACGAGTGGATCCCGTGTGGGTAATCCGCTGCGTGAAAGAGAGCCAAGCCCCGTTCCGGACAGCAGAGACACGGAGCATTAACATGATTGATAATGCTCCGTGCCTCTCTGTGATCTTTTTACTACAATATCACAGTGAGATAAAGTTGTCACCGTGATTTTGTAGTAAAAAGATCACAGTCAATCATGTTACTGCTCCGTGTCTCTGCTGTCCAGATTGGGGCTTGGCACTCATTCACGCAGCGGATTAACCGCACGAAAAGAGTCCTTAGTAAGAAAATCTGCTGCTTCTTTGTAAAAATGGGGGGGGGGGGGGGGCGGGCCCAGTTCAAAGTTTGCACTGTTAGAATCTAGACTCCCTCCCGAGACTGAGAGCTGCCTGCTGCACCTGCTACATAGGTATGCTGGGAGTGGGGACAGACCTGTAGGGCATGCTGCTGCAGAACGCAAGGGGTGAAGCCACTGTCAGACACACCATCCTATCCCAGTGATAGTCTATCACTGGGATGGTGTGTTCCTGCCAGTGGTTTCACCCCTTGTGTTCTGCAGCAGCATGCCCTGCACTTATGTACAGCCTATACCTATGTGCAGCCTACAACTACACTGCGTGCAGAATTATTAGGCAAATTAGTATTTTGACCACATCATCCTCTTTATGCATGTTGTCTTACTCCAAGCTGTATAGGCTCAAAAGCCTACTACCAATTAAGCATATTAGGTGATGTGCATCTCTGTAATGAGAAGGGGTGTGGTCTAATGACATCAACACCCTATATTAGGTGTGCATAATTATTAGGCAACTTCCTTTCCTTTGGCAAAATGGGTCAAAAGAAGGACTTGACAGGCTCAGAAAAGTCAAAAATAGTGAGATATCTTGCAGAGGGATGCAGCACTCTTAAAATTGCAAAGCTTCTGAAGCGTGATCATCGAACAATCAAGCGTTTCATTCAAAATAGTCAACAGGGTCGCAAGAAGCGTGTGGAAAAACCAAGGCGCAAAATAAATGCCCATGAACTGAGAAAAGTCAAGCGTGCAGCTGCCAAGATGCCACTTGCCACCAGTTTGGCCATATTTCAGAGCTGCAACATCACTGGAGTGCCCAAAAGCACAAGGTGTGCAATACTCAGAGGCCCCACAAGCTCATCTGTACCAGTGGTGGTCGTCTTTCAGCCTTTCTTACCTTGGCCATGTGCCAAGGTAAGAAAGGCTGAAAGACGACCACCACTGAACAAGACACACAAGCTGAAACGTCAAGACTGGGCCAAGAAATAGCTCAAGATTTTTCTAAGGTTTTATGGACTGATGAAATGAGAGTGAGTCTTGATGGGCCAGATGGATGGGCCCGTGGCTGGATTGGTAAAGGGCAGAGAGCTCCAGTCCGACTCAGACGCCAGCAAGGTGGAGGTGGAGTACTGGTTTGGGCTGGTATCATCAAAGATGAGCTTGTGGGGCCTTTTCGGGTTGAGGATGGAGTCAAGCTCAACTCCCAGTCCTACTGCCAGTTTCTGGAAGACACCTTCTTCAAGCAGTGGTACAGGAAGAAGTCTGCATCCTTCAAGAAAAACATGATTTTCATGCAGGACAATGCTCCATCACACACGTCCAAGTACTCCACAGCGTGGCTGGCAAGAAAGGGTATAAAAGAAGAAAATCTAATGACATGGCCTCCTTGTTCACCTGATCTGAACCCCATTGAGAACCTGTGGTCCATCATCAAATGTGAGATTTACAAGGAGGGAAAACAGTACACCTCTCTGAACAGTGTCTGGGAGGCTGTGGTTGCTGCTGCACGCAATGTTGATGGTGAACAGATCAAAACACTGACAGAATCCATGGATGGCAGGCTTTTGAGTGTCCTTGCAAAGAAAGGTGGCTATATTGGTCACTGATTTGTTTTTGTTTTGTTTTTGAATGTCAGAAATGTATATTTGTGAATGTTGAGATGTTATATTGGTTTCACTGGTAAAAATAAATAATTGAAATGGGTATATATTTGTTTTTTGTTAAGTTACCTAATAATTATGCACAGTAATAGTCACCTGCACACACAGATATCCCCCTAAAATAGCTAAAACTAAAAACAAACTAAAAACTACTTCCAAAAATATTCAGCTTTGATATTAATGAGTTCTTTGGGTTCATTGAGAACATGGTTGTTGTTCAATAATAAAATTAATCCTCAAAAATACAACTTGCCTAATAATTCTGCACTCCCTGTATATATTGCAGTACATAGGTGTAGACTGTATATAGATATAGACTGTATATAGGTTTAGGCATATCTATCTAGCTACCTATCTCATATCTATCTATCCCACAGGGGTTATATTGTTCGGCATGGTGTAACTTCCAAACATTTGCTGTACAGTATACATTATAGTGATGAGCGTCATATTCGAATTTGCGATATTTCGCGAATATTTCGCGAATATTTCTACGATTTTTTAACTCGAATTTTCGTAATGCGTTATATTCTACGATTTTTTTATGCAAATTTTCGTAATGCGAATTTTTATTGCAAATTTTTAAACTTGCAACTATTAGACAAAGAAGATTATAGCACTATATTAGCTAAATTGCTATAACTTAGCTTTTTCGAATATTCGTAATATTCTAAAACAAGAATATATAGCAATATAGCGAATATTCGAAAAATAACGAATATAGAGCAATTTAGCTAATATAGTGCTATAATCTTCTTTGTCTAATAGTTGTAATTTTTTTCTCATCTCAAGTTCAGATTGGAAAAAAATTACAACTATTAAAAAAAAAAGATTATAGCACTATATTAGCTAAATTTCTCTATATTAGTTTTTTTTTCGAATATTCGCTATATTGCTAAAACTTTGTTTTTTCGAATATTCTTAATATTCTAAAACAAAAATATATAGCAATATAGCGAATATTCGAAAAAAACGAATATAGAGCAATTTAGCTAATATAGTGCTATAATCTTTCTTCTTATAGTTGTAATTTTTTTCCAATCTGAACTTCAGATGAGAAAAAAATTACAACTATTAGACAAAGAAGATTATAGCGTTATATTAGCTAAATTGCTCTATATTCGTTTTTTTTCGAATATTCGCTATATTGCTATATATTCTTGTTTTAGAATATTGCGAATATTCGAAAAAACAAAGTTATAGCAATATAGCGAATATTCGAAAAAAAAAAACAGAATATAGAGCAATTTAGCTAATATAGTGCTATAATCTTTGTCTAATAGTTGTAAGTTGAAAAATTCGCAATAAAAATTCGCATTACGAAAATTTGCAAACAACACTACTCCTAAAGTCAAATATACTGCAGCCTTCTCATTGGCCCACAATCTAGAAGCAGGGAGGGATCATGTGTACTGATTTAAAAAAAAAATCGAATATTCGAAATTACGAATATATATCACTATATTCAAAATATTCACGAATTTTCGAAGTACCTATATTCGCGATAAAAATTCGAAATTAGAATATTCGTGATCAACACTAATCTATACTAATAAAAGCCCTGTGTACATGCTCAGGGCTGTTGTCCATGCCGATTAGTGAAGTGCGCATGCGCAATTTTAGAAGCATTATACTTACCTGCGCTGTATGTGGCCGGCCGGGCGCTCCTCTTACTGGTAAGTGAAAGGTCTGTGCTATAAGCAATGCGCCGCACAGACCTTTCACTTACCAGTAGGAGGAGCGGTCGGCCACAGACGGCGCAGGCAGTGGCATTGCAAGGGGGGTGCGGGCCGCACCGGGTGACACCAGTGATGGGTGTGACACCAGCAGGGCCGGCATTTACGAAATCCCAGGCATAGTCATTTGTATTGCTTTACGAATCCCAGGCATTTCAGAAAAGCTTCTGCTGGGATTTGAACCCACAACCTTCTGAATCAGAGGCAAAGCACTTACCCACACGACCATAAGAGCTGCATTGCCACTGACTGAAAAAATATGAGGCTTCTACTGTTATAGATGGCTAAGTGTACATCTATACACATGACAGCTGCCCCAACACACCCAGCACTGCTATATCTCTATATGACAGCTGTCCCAGCACACTCAGCTCTGCTATATCTCTATATATGACAGCTGCCCCAGCAAACCCAGCTCTGCTACATCTATACACATGACAGCTGCCCAAACACACCCAGCTCTGCTACATCTATACACATGACAGCTGCCCCAGCACACTCAGCTCTGCTATATCTCTATATATCTATCTACTGTATAGCAATACTTAGAGATATATAGATGTAGCAGACCTGGGTGTGCTGGGGCAGCTGTCATATATAGAGATATAGTAGAGCTGAGTGTGCTGGTGCAACTGTCATGTGTATTAGATGTAGCAGAGCTGGGTGTGCTGGGGCAGCTATCATATATAGAGATATAGCAGAGCTGAGTGGGCTGGGACAGCTGTCATATAGAGATATAGCAGTGCTGGGTGTGTTGGGGCAGCTGTCATGTGTATAGATGTACACTTAGCCAGCTATAACAGTAGAAGTCTCATATTTTTTCAGTGAGTGGCATTGCAGCTGTTATGGCCGTGTGGGTAAGTGCTTTGCCTCTGATACAAAAGGTCGTGGGTTTCAATCCCAGCAGAAGCTTTTCTGAAATACAGGCTAAATTAGAATACACAAGCACTGACTCCATATATGGACACAGGAAGAGGCTGCATCGCATCGCTGACATGGAGGTAAGTATAAGTGTTTTTTTTTTAATACCCGACTGTTTCTGCCATGGGGGAGCGGGAGGCACTTGATACTGGCACATGGGGGGGAGGAGAGAGGCACCTGATACTGGCACTTTTGGGGGGGTGGCACTATGATACTGGGACATGGGGGGGAGGAGAGAGGCACATGGGGGGGGTTGGCACTTGATACTGGCACGTAGGTGGGTTTGGCACTATGATACTGGCACATGGGTGGGTTTGGCACTATGATACTGGCACATGGGGGGGAGACAGGCACTTGATACTGGCACATGGGGGGGTTTGGGACTATGATACTGGCACATGGGGGGTGGGAAGGAGAGAGGCACTTGATACTGGCACATGATGGGGGGGCATCTATGGGGGACACTAGGCCGGCAGCCTATCAGAGGCTGGACACTAAGGGCACTATATATGGGGCATTTTATACTGGTACATTATGGGGGGCACTAGCAGGAAGGGGGGAGAGGAGCACTATGATGGAATTTACTGGGGGCACTATATAGGGGTATTTTATACTGGGACATTATGGGGACATTAGCTCAACTGGGGGCATTACAAGGGGGTATTTTTTGCACTGTCACATTAAAAGGAAAATTATTTCTACTGGGGGGGCATTATGGTGGGCTTTATTACTCCCCCATGGTATGACCCCCGAGTAGCAGCACCAGCCTCTCCCTGCTCTGCTATCCCTCTGACCATTCTCCAAATCCTTATTATGAAATCTTTCTCATTAGGATAAAACACAACATCAGCCCCACCGAGCACCCGGCCAAAGTGTGGAAGTGGTGTCCGAGATCCCCAAGGGCCAAGCCAAGTAATTGTAAGTACAGTACACCGCTACACTGTGCCACACAATATACAGTATACCGCTACACTGTGCCACACAATATACAGTACACCGCTACACTGTGCCACACAATATACAGTACACCGCTACACTGTGCCACACAATATACAGTACACCGCTACAATGTGCCACACAATATACAGTACACCGCTACACTGTGCCACACAATATACAGTATACTGCTACACTGTGCCACACAATATACAGTATACCTCTACACCAGTGTTTCCCAACCAGTGTGCCTCCAGCTGTTGCAATACTACAACTCCCAGCATGCCTGGACAGCCTTTGGCTGTGCGGGCATGCTGGGAGTTGTAGTTTTGCAACAGCTGGAGGCACACTGGTTGGGAAACACTGCTCTAGACTGTGCCACACAATATACAGTATACCTCTACACTGTGCCACACAATATACAGTATACCGCTACACTGTGTAGTCTGTTCTATAAGCACCATTGTTTTGTGGCGGCGGACAGAAAATAATCTGGAAGTGCCCCTCCTGAGACCAGGCTCTGACTGCTAGGGGGGGTCTGCTGAGCTAACGGATGCCCCCTATGGCAGTAGCACCACCATAGCACCACCATAGGGGGGGGTGACACCATTTTCTACCGCACCGGGTGACACCAGCCCTAGCAACGCCACTGTGCGCAGGTAAGTATAATGCTTCTAAAATTGCTAAGTAACCATGGCAGCCAGGACTGCAGTAGCGTCCTGGCTTCCATGGTAACTGATCGGAGCCCCAGCGATTAAACTGGGACTCCGATCGGAACTCTCTGCTGCCACCAATGATGGGGAGGGGTGATTTTAATTAGAGGGGGGGGAGAGAAGAGGCCGCACTGGCCACATATTGCATTTAACCACCTCAGGACCGCCGAACGCAGGATTGCGTCCTGGCGGCGGTAGGGTTATTCCTTCTGGATGCATCGGCGCGTCATCTCGCGAGACGCGAGATTTCCTGTGAACGCGCGCACACAGGAGCGCGCGTTCACAGGATCGGGAGGTAAACGAGTGGATCTACAGCCTGCCAGCGGCGATCATTCGCTGGCAGGCTGTAGATGCGATTTTTTTTAACCCCCAAAAGATATATTAGACGCTGTTTTGTTAACAGCGTCTAATATACCTACTACCTGGTCCTCTGGTGGTCCCTTTTGCTTGGATCGACCACCTGAGGACACAGGCAGCTCTGTAAGTAGCACCAAACACCACTACACTACACCCCCCTGTCACTTAGTAACCCCTTATTAACCCTTGATCACCCCATATTAGACTCCCTGATCACCCCCGTCATTGATCAACCCCCTGTAAGGCTCCATTCAGACATCCGTATGTGTTTTGCAAAAAAAATATTCTAGCAACTCGCCATGCCCCTCACGGCATACCTTGGGGTGTCTTCTTTCCAAAATGGGGTCACTTGTGGAGTATTTATACTGCCCTGGCATTTTAGGGGACCTAAAGCGTGAGAAGTAGTTTGGAATCCAAATGCGTAAAAAATGCCCTGTGAAATCGTAAAGATTCTCTTTGGAATTTGGGCCCCTTTGCGCACCTAGGCTGCAAAAAAGTGTCACACATGTGGTATCGCCGAACTCAGGAGAAGTAGGGCAATGTGTTTTGGGGTGTATTTTTACATATACCCATACTGTGTGTGAGAAATATCTCTGTAAATGACAACTTTTTAATTTTTTTTATACAAAGTTGTCAATTTACAGAGATCTTTCTCTCACCCAGCATTGGTATATGTAAAAATACACCCCAAAATACATTGCCCTACTTCTCCTGAGTACGGCGATACCACATGTGTGACACTTTTTTGCAGCCTAGGTGCGTAAAGGGGCCGAAAGTCCAACGAGTACTTTTAGGCTTTACAGGGTTGCTCACAATTTAGCCCCGCCCAAAATGCCAGAACAGAAAACACACGCCATAAATGACCCCATTTCGGAAAGTAGACACCCCAAGGTATTCGCTGAGGGGCATATTGAGTCCATGAAAGATTGAACTTTTTGTCACAAGTTAGCGGAAAGGGAGACTTTGTGAAAAAAATAAAATAAAAATCTATTTCCGCTAACTTGTGCCAAAAAAATAAAACTTCTATGAACTCGCCATGCCCCTCACGGAATACCTTGGGGTGTCTTCTTTTTAAAATGGGGTCACTTGTGGGGTATTTATACTGCCCTGGCATTTTAGGGGCCCTAAAGCGTGAGAAGAAGTCTGGAATCCAAATGCCTAAAAATGCCCTCCTAAAAGGTACTCATTGGAATTTGGGCCCCTTTGCGCACCTAGGCTGCAAAAAAGTGTCACACATGTGGGATCGCCGTACTCAGGAGAAGTAGGGCAATGTGTTTTGGGGTGTCTTTTTACATATACCCATGCTGGGTGAGAGAAATATCTCTGTAAAATGACAACTTTGTATAAAAAAATGGGAAAAGTTGTCTTTTACAGAGATATTTATCTCACCCAGCATGGGTATATGTAAAAAGACACCCTAAAACACATTGCCCTACTTCTCCTGAGTACGGCGATACCACATGTGTGACACTTTTTTGCCTAGGTGCGCAAAGGGGCCCAAACTCCAAAGAGTATATTTCCGATTTCACAGTGCATTTTTTACGCATTTGGATTCCAAACTACTTCTCACGCTTTAGGTCCCCTAAAATGCCAGGGATGTATAAATACCCCACAAGTGACCCTATTTTGGAAAGAAGACACCCCAAGGTATTCCGTGAGGGGTATGGTGAGTTCATGTAAAATGTTATTTTTTGTCACAAGTTAGTGGAATATGAGACTTTGTAAGAAAAAAATAAATAAAAAAATAAAAATTTCCGCTAACTTGTGACAAAAAATAAAAACTTCCATGAACTCCCTATGCCCATCAGCGAATACCTTAGGTTGTCTACTTTCCGAAATGGGGTCATTTGTGGGGTGTTTCTACTGTCTGGGCATTGTAGAACCTCAGGAAACATGACAGGTGCTCAGAAAGTCAGAGCTGCTTCAAAATGTGGAAATTCATTTTTGTACCATAGTTTGTAAATGCTATAACTTTTGCGCAAACCAATAAATATACACTTATTGCATTTTTTTTATCAAAGACATGTAGAACAATAAATTTAGAGAAAAATTTATATAGAAATGTAGTTTTGTTTGAAAAATTTTACAACAGAAAGTGAAAAATGTAATTTTTTTGCAAAAATTTCGGTCAATTTCGATTAATAACGAAAAAGGTAAAAATGTCAGCAGCAATGAAATACCACCAAATGAAAGCTCTATTAGTGAGAAGAAAAGGAGGTAAAATTCATTTGGGTGGTAAGTTGTATGACCGAGCAATAAACCGTGAGAGTAGTGTAGTGCAGAATTGTAAAAAGTGGTCTGGTCATTAAGGGTGTTTAAGCTAGGGGGGCTGAGGTGGTTAATACTGGGGAGGGAGGGAGCCGCACTGGCCACCAATGATGGGGGGGTGATTTTAATTAGAGGGGGGGAGAGGGGAGGCCGCACTGGCCACATATTGCTTTTAATACTGGGGAGGGAGGGGGGGCCGCACTGGCCACCAATGCTTTTTATACTGGGGAGGGAGGGAGGGGGGGCCGCACTGGCCACATATTGCTTTTAATACTGGGGAGGGAGGGGGGGCCGCACTGGCCACCAATGCTTTTTATACTGGGGAGGGAGGGAGTGGGGGGGGGCCGCACTGGCCACCAATGCTTTTTATGGGGGGGGGGGGGGCCGCACTGGCCACATATTGATTTTTATACTGGGGAGGGAGGGAAGGGGGGCCGCACTGGCCACCAATGCTTTTTATACTGGGGAGGGAGGGGGGCCGCACTGGCCACCAATGCGGCACCTGAGGGGTTAATTGTGCGGATCACAGCCCCCTGTAAGAGATCGGGTGCTGCCAGACAGCAGGGGGCAGTTATGTACACAGTTCTTAGTATATTCTAACTTGAAGCGTCCCCATCACCATGGGAACGCCTCTGTGTTAGAATATACTGTCGGATCTGAGTTTTCACGATAGTGAAAACTCAGATCTGAAAAAGTTGTTATGCAGACGGATCCGCACTGAACGGATACCATCGTTTGCATTTATAGGTGTGGATCCGTCTGTGCAGATACCAGACGGATCCGCACCTAGCGCAGGTGTGAAAGTAGCCTAAAATAGGGACTCCTGACTTTCAATGTAAAGTCAATGGGGGACGGATCCGTTTACAATTGCACCAATATTGTGTCAATGTAAACTAATCCGTCCCCATTGACTTACATTGTAAGTCAGGACAGATCCGTTCGGCTCCGCACCGCCAGGCAGACACCAAAACACGCCAGCAGTCTCAGCACCACGTGGCACTGCCAGTCGTCTCAGCCACCAGTCAGCGCCAGCTGTTTCAGCCATCAGCTGCAGTCTCAGCACCACCGGTCAGTCCTAGCAGTCAGTGCCAGCTGTATCAGCCACCAGTCACAGTGACAGCAGTCTCATCACCACCAGTCAGTGCCAAGCGTATTAGCCACCAGTCACAGTGACAGTGGTTTCAGCACCACCAGTTAGTGCCAGCTCTATCAGCCACCAGTCACAGTGCCAGTGGTCTCAGCACCACCAGTCAGTGCCAGCCGTATCAGCCACCAGTCACAGCAGTCTCAGCACCACGTGGCACTGCCAGTCATCTCAGCCACCAGTAAGTGCCAGCTGTTTCAGCCATCAGCTGCAGTCTCAGCACCACCAGTCCGTGCCAGCCATCTCAGGCACCAGTCACAGTGCCCACAGTCTCAGCACCACCAGTCAGTGCCAGCAGTCAGTGCCAGCAATCAGTGCCAGCAGTATCAGCCACAGTGCCAGTGCTCTCAGCACCACCAGTCAGTGCCAGCCGTATCAGCCACCAGTCACAGTGCCAGTGGTCTCAGCACCACCAGTCAGTGACAGCTGTATCAGTCACCAGTCACAGTGCAAGTGGTCTCAGCACTACCAGTCAGTGGCAGTCATATCAGCCACCTGTCACAGTGCCTGCAGTCTCAGCCAAAAGTGAGTGCCAGTGACGCATATTACAGCTACATATGTCAGTATTACAGTAAGAGAAAATATTATCTACAGTTGTTTTCAAAATTATTCAACCCCCACTGAAATTGAGTGTTTTGGCCAGTTTGACATTGATTTTGATCATTTCAGTCATCTTGTTTACAATTAAATCAAAGAGGCACTTGTAAGTCAGACAAATATAACATAACATTTATAATGAAATAACCACAAATGTCTTTTCTGTGCTCACATCATTATCAGTTTTATTCAACCCCCAAGTGACATTCAATCTTAGTACTTAGTACAACATCCTTTTCCAGTTATAACCGCTTTTAAACGTGAAGCATAGCTTGACACAAGTGTCTTGCAGCGATCTACGGGTATCTTCGCCCATTCTTGATGGGCAAAAGCCTCCAGTTCAGTCACATTCTTAGGCTTGCGCGCTGCAACTGCTTTCTTTAAGTCCCACCAGAGGTTCTCAATTGGATTTAAGTCTGGTGACTGCGATGGCCACTTCAAAATGTTCCAGCCTTTAATCTGCAACCATGCTCTAATGGACTTGGAGGTATGCTTGGGATCATTGTCCTGTTGAAAGGTCCAACGTCTCCCAAGCCTCAGGTTTGTGACGGACTGCATCACATTTTCATCCAATATCTCCTGGTACTGAAGAGAATTCATGGTACCTTGCACACGCTGAAGCTTCCCTGTACCTGTAGAAACAAAACAGCCCCAAAGCATGATTGACCCCCCACCATGCTTCACAGTAGGCAAGGTGTTCTTTTCTTCATAGGCCTTTTTCTTCCTCCTCCAAACATAGCGTTGATCCATGGGCCCAAACAGTTCTAATTTTGTTTCATCAGAACACTATCCCAAAACTTTTGTGGTTTGTCCACATGACTTTTGGCATACTGCAGTCGACTCTTCTTATTCTTTGGAGACAGCAAGGGGGTGCGCCTGGGAGTTCTGGCATGGAGGCCTTCATTACGCAGTGTGCGCCTTATTGTCTGAGCTGAAACTTCAGTACCCACATCTGACAAATCTTTTTTCAGTTCCTCAGCAGTCACATGGGGACTTTTCTCCACTTTGCGCTTCAGGTAGCGCACAGCAGTCAAAGTCAGCATCTTCTTTCTGCCACGACCAGGTAGTGTTTCAACAGTGCCCTTTGCCTTGAATTTGCGAATGATGCTTCCTATGGTGTCTCTTGGTATGTTTAACATCTTTGCAATCTTCTTATAGCCATTGCCCTTCCTGTGAAGAGAAATCACCTCTTCTCTTGTCTTCCTGGACCATTCTCTTGACTTCACCATGTTTGTAAACACACCAGTAAATGTCTAGAAGGAGCTGAGTATCACAGTCCTTTTAAATCTGCCTAATTGGTGCTTATTATGCTTGATTGCTGCTCCTTGACATCCACAGGTATTTTCAATACCTGATCGAAAACACTTGAATTAACCTCTGTTCTTAAGAGTGGTAGTCTTTAAGGGGTTGAATAATTGTGTCAATGAAGAAATCACAAAAAAAAAACATTTTAATACTGTATTACAAAAACAATTGATGTCATTTTAGTTGCATTTGGTTCTTTAAAAAGTCCTTGTAAGATTTCATTCTGAACACAATTACAAATGTACACTAAATTCCCTAAAACACTTTACAGCATTGGGGGTTGAATAATTTGGAACACAACTGTATCCTAATAAAAGCCCTGTGTACGTGCTCAGGTCTGGTGTCCGTGCGTGTGTGCCAATTATAGAAGTGCGCATGCGCAGCGGACAGACACACACACACAGGCCAATCCAGGTCGCAGAGCCGGGCTCGGGGGCACAGCGGCGGGACAGCAGCGCTCAGGGAGGAGGACGCCGGGAGCCGGGCACAGCGGCTTTCAGAGTTATACTCTGCCCGGAGCACACGGGACAGCGCAGCCGTCACAGATACCGGGGAGCCGTCCACACTGAGAGCCGGCTATCTTACTCATTATGCCGCACTGTGCATGTGCCTGCATCCCCACACGCGCAGTGCGGCCAGATGCCGCTCCATCGGCACACACTCCACGGACACTACATGTGCAGCATCCTATTGTAATGGCAGCGGGGGGCAGTCACTGTATTGCACCTTCCCCGCTCACTTACTGTGCGGCCAGGCACTGGTAGCGTAACTCACTAAGTGTCGCCCCTGCTCCGCCCACTGCGTGAATGAAGCAGTCGGCGCAGGCGCATGACGTAGTGAGTTACGCTGCCAGTGCCTGGCCACCCACCCGGCCTCCTGCCTCACCATGTAGTAAGTGAAGAAGTGAAGATCGTTATTATTATTACAGTTATTCAAAGTATTACTACTCTGAGCGGGGTCGGTCCAATACAGTGACTGCACTTGGCCCCGCTGCCATTACATTCACACTAAACAGCGACACTGTTATGGGGGGATCTGTGGATGACACATAGCATAAGATGCTATGTGTCATCCACAGATCCCCCATAACAGTGTCACCCACAGACCCCAATAAGTGTCACCCACAGACCCCAATAAGTGTCAGCCACAGACCAGCCCCATAACAGTGTCATCCACAGATACCCCCATAACAGTGTCATCCACAGATACCCCCATAACAGTGTCATCCACAGATACCCCAATAACAGTGTCAGCCACATATACCCCCATAACAGTGTCAGCCACAGACCCCAATAAGTGTCAGCAGCAGACCCCCCATAAGAGTGCCATCCACAGATCCCCCATGACAGTGCCATCCACAGATCCCCCATAACAGTGCCATCCACAGATCCACCCATAACAGTGCCATCCACAGATCCCCCATAACAGTGCCATCCACAGATCCCCCCCATAACAGTGCAATCCACAGATCCCCCCCCATAACAGTGCCATCCACAGATCCCCCCATAACAGTGCCATCCACAGATCCCCCCATAACAGTGCCATCCACAGATCCCCCATAACAGTGCCATCCACAGATCCCCCCATAACAGTGCCATCCACAGATCCCCCCATAACAGTGCCATCCACAGATCCCCCCATAACAGTGCCATCCACAGATCCCCCCATAACAGTGCCATCCACAGATCCCCCCGATAACAGTGCCATCCACAGATCCCCCCGATAACAGTGCCATCCACAGTTCCCCCCAAAACAGTGCCATCCACAGATCCCCCCATAACAGTGTCATCCACAGATCCCCCATAACAGTGTCATCCACAGATCCCCCATAACAGTGTCATCCACAGATCCCCCCCATAAGTGTCATCCACAGATCCCCCCATAACAGTGTCATCCACAGATCCCCCATAACAGTGTCATCCACAGATCCCCCCATAACAGTGTCATCCACAGATTCCCCCCATACGTGTCATCCACAGATCCCCCCATAACAGTGCCATCCACAGATCCCCACCCATAACAGTGCCATCCACAGATCCCCACCCATAACAGTGCCATCCACAGATCCCCACCCATAACAGTGCCATCCACAGATCCCCCCATAACAGTGCCATCCACAGATCCCCCCCCCATAACAGTGCCATCCACAGATCCCCCATAACAGTACCATTCACAGATCCCCCCCATAACAGTGCCATCCACATATCCCCCCCATAACAGTGCCATCCAAAGATCCCCCCCATAACAGTGCCATCCACAGATCCCCACCCATAACAGTGCCATCCACAGATCCCCCCCATAACAGTGCCATTCACAGATCCCCCCCATAACAGTGCCATCCACAGATCCCCCCATAACAGTGCCATCCACAGATCCCCCCATAACAGTGCCATCCACAGATCCCCCCATAACAGTGCCATCCACAGATCCCCCCATAACAGTGCCATCCACAGATCCCCCCATAACAGTGCCATCCACAGATCCCCCATAACAGTGCCATTCACAGATCCCCCCATAACAGTGTCATCCAAAGATCCCCATAACAGTGTCATCCACAGATCCCCCCATAACAGTGTCATCCACAGATCCCCCCATAACAGTGTCATCCACAGATTACCCCATAACAGTGTCATCCACAGATCCCCCCATAAGTGTCATCCACAGATCCCCCCCATAACAGTGCCATTCACAGATCCCCACCCATAACAGTGCCATCCACAGATCCCCCATAACAGTGCCATCCACAGATCCCCCATAACAGTGCCATCCACAGATCCCCCCCATAACAGTGCCATCCACAGATCCCCCATAACAGTGCTATCCACAGATCCCCCATAACAGTACCATTCACAGATCCCCCCCCCATAACAGTGCCATCCACAGATCCCCCATAACAGTGCCATCCACAGATCCCCCCATAACAGTGCCATCCACAGATCCCCCATAACAGTGCCATCCACAGATCCCCCCCATAACAGTGCCATCCACAGATCCCCCCATAACAGTGCCATCCACAGATCCCCCCCATAACAGTGCCATTCACAGATCCCCCATAACAGTGCCATCCACAGATCCCCCCATAACAGTGTCATCCACAGATCCCCCATAACAGTGTCATCCACAGATCCCCCATAACAGTGTCATCCACAGATCCCCCCATAACAGTGTCATCCACAGATTACCCCATAACAGTGTCATCCACAGATCCCCCCATAAGTGTCATCCACAGATCCCCCCAATAACAGTGCCATTCACAGATCCCCACCCATAACAGTGCCATCCACAGATCCCCCCATAACAGTGCCATCCACATATCCCCCCCATAACAGTGCCATCCACAGATCCCCCCCATAACAGTGCCATCCACAGATCCCCCCCATAACAGTGCCATCCACAGATCCCCCCCATAACAGTGCCATTCACAGATCCCCCCCATAACAGTGCCATCCACAGATCCCCCCATAACAGTGCCATCCACAGATCCCCCCATAACAGTGCCATCCACAGATCCCCCCATAACAGTGCCATCCACAGATCCCCCCATAACAGTGCCATCCACAGATCCCCCCATAACAGTGCCATCCACAGATCCCCCATAACAGTGCCATTCACAGATCCCCCCATAACAGTGTCATCCAAAGATCCCCATAACAGTGTCATCCACAGATCCCCCCATAACAGTGTCATCCACAGATCCCCCCATAACAGTGTCATCCACAGATTACCCCATAACAGTGTCATCCACAGATCCCCCCATAAGTGTCATCCACAGATCCCCCCCATAACAGTGCCATTCACAGATCCCCACCCATAACAGTGCCATCCACAGATCCCCCATAACAGTGCCATCCACAGATCCCCCCCATAACAGTGCCATCCACAGATCCCCCCATAACAGTGCTATCCACAGATCCCCCATAACAGTACCATTCACAGATCCCCCCCCATAACAGTGCCATCCACAGATCCCCCATAACAGTGCCATCCACAGATCCCCCCATAACAGTGCCATCCACAGATCCCCCATAACAGTGCCATCCACAGATCCCCCCCATAACAGTGCCATCCACAGATCCCCCCATAACAGTGCCATCCACAGATCCCCCCCATAACAGTGCCATTCACAGATCCCCCATAACAGTGCCATCCACAGATCCCCCCATAACAGTGTCATCCACAGATCCCCCATAACAGTGTCATCCACAGATCCCCCATAACAGTGTCATCCACAGATCCCCCCATAACAGTGTCATCCACAGATTACCCCATAACAGTGTCATCCACAGATCCCCCCATAAGTGTCATCCACAGATCCCCCCAATAACAGTGCCATTCACAGATCCCCACCCATAACAGTGCCATCCACAGATCCCCCATAACAGTGCCATCCACAGATCCCCCCCATAACAGTGCCATCCACAGATCCCCCCCATAACAGTGCCATCCACAGATCCCCCATAACAGTACCATTCACAGATCCCCCCCATAACAGTGCCATCCACAGATCGCCCCCATAACAGTGCCATCCACAGATCCCCCCCCATAACAGTGCCATCCACAGATCCCCCATAACAGTACCATTCACAGATCCCCCCCATAACAGTGCCATCCACAGATCCCCCCATAACAGTGCCATCCACAGATCCCCCCCATAACAGTGCCATCCACAGATCCCCCCCATAACAGTGCCATCCACAGATCCCCCCTCCCCATAACAGTGCCATCCACAGATCCCCCATCACAGTGCCAGCACTACTGTTCTAGCGCCCGTTATTGTAACGGGCTTAATGTCTAGTACATTATAATCCCTGTAACATGCTATACAATATACACTCACCTAAAGAATTATTAGGAACACCTGTTCTATTTCTCATTAATGCAATTATCTAGTCAACCAATCACATGGCAGTTGCTTCAATGCATTTAGGGGGGTGGTCCTGGTCAAGACAATCTCCTGAACTCCAAACTGAATGTCAGAATGGGAAAGAAAGGTGATTTAATCAATTTTGAGCGTGGCATGGTTGTTGGTGCCAGACGGGCCGCTCTGAGTATTTCACAATCTGCTCAGTTACTGGGATTTTCACGCACAACCATTTCTAGGGTTTACAAAGAATGGTGTGAAAAGGGAAAAACATCCAGTATGCGGCACTCCTGTGGGCAAAAATGCCTTGTGGATGCTAGAGGTCAGAGGAGATTTGGACTGTTGAAGACTGGAAAAATGTTGCCTGGTCTGATGAGTCTCGATTTCTGTTCAGACATTCAAATGGTAGAGTCCGAATTTGGCGTAAACAGAATGAGAACATGTATCCATCCTCTGATGGCTAAATCCAGCAGGATAATGCACCATGTCACAAAGCTCGAATCATTTCAAATTGGTTTCTTGAGCATGACAATGAGTTCACTGTACTAAAATGGCCCCCACAGTCACCAGATCTCAACCCAATAGAGCATCTTTAGGATGTGGTGGAACGGGGGCTTCGTGCCCTGGATGTGCATCCCTCAAATCTCTAACTGCAAGATGCTATCCTATCAATATGGGCCAACATTTCTAAAGAATGCTATCAGCACCTTGTTGAATCAATGCCACGTAGAATTAAAGCAGTTCTGAAGGCAAAAGGGGGTCCAACACCGTATTAGTATGGTGTTCCTAATAATTCTTTAGGTGAGTGTACATTATAATCCCTGCACAATACTATACAATATAATCCATACACCATGCCGTTCAATATACAGTATAACACTCCCTTCCCTGCGACAATCACTCATGAAGCAGCCGCCGGAAGTTGAAGCACCGTGTGCAGTGAGCGATTACTTCATGAGTGATTATCGCAGGGAAGGTAGGTTAGTAAGTGTACCAGAGCATAAAATTTCATAGAAATGGTGAATATACATATTATTTTAACTCCTAAGGTGCATGTGGCCACCGGGGGAGCACGGGAGGCAGAAGCACAGCGCCCGCACAGCCCGTCTCCCCTTTTCAAATTGAAGACGGATGGCCCTTAGCAACACTCATTTCTGAGAGCGCTGCTAAGGGCCATTTCAGCCCCAGTTTACTACTAAAATTAAACGTTTTGGCTAAAAGTATATTACAAAAATGTTACCTATCACTTGCCCTACAGTTTAGCAAAAAAAAAAATTTAATGGCAGTTACACTTTACATGAATATGGTATACTTTACAGCTGTGTGCGGTTATGTACATGTACATACCTTACAACTCTTGCCCCTGGCAAATTGTGCAGAGGTAGAGCTTGGCAGGACAGCAGGATTGACATCTAAAATCGGCCTGCCCCGCACAAAGTGGTACTGTTGGGAGGCATGTTGGGCGAATAGTAGGGGAGGTAGTGGGGGGGGTGTTGGCAGTTTGGGGGGTGACTGGGAGGGGGCCCCATGGATCAGTTTCGCACCGAAGTCCCATGGATTGTGTGTACGCCACTGATGGAAATTATATCACACCCCTGCCTCAATCAGTTTTTTTGGGGGGCAACTGGTATATCACACCAGTTGAAATTATTTGTTCCAATAGCGTTTGTCCATCTGTATAGCTGGGGTATCTCAGCAGAACCGCACACATTTCCTGCAAATTACAAATGCACTATATGGAAAGTATATTATAGGTATATCACACCCCTGCCTCAATCAGTTTTTTTGGGGGGGCAATTGGTATATCACACCAGTTGCAATTAGTTATTCCATTAGAGTTTGTCCCTCTGTATAGCTGCAGTATAGCAGCAGAACCGCACACAACTGTTGGACAATACAAATGCACTATAATATACTTTCTATGTTAGAAAGTATATTCTAAGTATATTACACCCTTCAGTATATCACACCTATCGATAGCACATCTATACCAGTCCTTAAAAGGACTTTTGTGGCCCTATTAGCTAGTGTTTGGTGTCTGTATTCGCTCTAACAGTCTGTTCCTGCTCCACACAGTAACCTATCCCTATACTGGCAAAAGACTGAATGTAAAATGGTGGCCAGATCAGGTTTATTTATAGGGTAGGGGGTGTGTCCATGTGCTAAAACATCTCAATTGGCTGTCCTGGCCCACCTGATAGATGTGTCATGGGTCAAAGTTCAGCGCTATGCAAAAAAATATGGCGCGTGCGAATATCGCCATATGTTAGCATGTTCATAAAATCGTGAACAAGCAATGTTCGCCGCAAAACGGGCGAACCGCAAGGCCATCTCTACTGCTGGATAAGACCCGGAAGCTGGATGGTTGTGCTTAGGAGGAGGGAACTTTAGTGAAGAAGGATGGTGGTGGCAGCAATAAAAAGCAGAAGCAACATATCTCCCAAAAAACAGCCAGGGCCACGTCTGCATTAGGATCTTGTGATGCCACTGACACTACAGGTGGGTTACGACCAAAATGTGCCTGTCACAGGTGAAGTTGCAGATAGCAGGAACTTAAAAATAAACGACCGACTGTCTTGATCCCAAACTAAGGAGCATATAGGTGAGCCCTTTAAAACCCTAAGAGCTCTCCCTAACTGCTACGCACATGCAAGGGTCTCAATGGTAGACGATTGCATGCCCACGTACGTTAGACTGTGTGACACCTGAAAACCCTATAATAGTGAGGGGACATGACCACCGGCTCCCTGCACTGAATACGGACGGAGTCAGGGTCACCTAGAATTAAGCCAGCAAGGAAACACAATAAAGGAAAAGACTGATCTGAGAAAACAGCAGCAGCCTCCAGCAGTGAACACTTCATCCAGGAAGTAGTATAAACCGCAAAGTGAGGCAGTATGGGAGGGAATATAAAGGAAGACGATTAGTCTAAATAAGTGACACCTGGCAGAAGGAAAGGAGCTGACAAAGTGAAACCAAAACAAAGAACGTCATACAAAAGGTAGAGAAGAACGTCTGTCAGACCTTCTCACAGAACTGGCAGTGACAGTGCCAGAGCTAAGCCAAGCTTGGCTGCCTGTAGTTCTGTGCAAGCAACTCCTGTATGGTGCTTTTTCTCCACAAGGCGGGCACACAAAACCACAGCCATGTGCAAGATGTGTAAGATTTAAAGAAGATGTGGCCGTTCATTCACAATCAGAGGTACCAAAGATCTATTGCAGCACATGAGGTGGCATCACAGAATCCTATAGGAAAATACAACTGTCCAGCATTCCCAATCAGAACAAGTTTGTCCTCATTCTCCTGGTCCTCTTTGTGGCAAGCAACCCACATCCCCAAGCAATACAGTATCTTTGTCATCATCATCACCTTCTTCTCCTGCTAAGACTTCTCCTTGTCCTCAGCTCCATCATGAGACATCTATACTGGAATGTGTGGCCATGAAAAAACTTTTCATCACCAGTAATAATTTTTTCCACAAGCTGAACCTCCACCTGGCTGCGTTGCTGACGGTACAGTGGCTGCCTTGCCATTGTATTCGTGAATTGTACTCACATGGCGGAGAAGACGGGCCTGGGTCAATATTTTTTGTGGCAGTGGAGAGGCAGCATGCCAACAAGATGGCCATGTCCTTTTGACCCCCTTTCCACAATATAATTGGGCTAAATGCCACAGAGGGTACTTATCCCCCTCCTCCACCTCCTCCTTCATGGACATGGTCCAGTCCCTAACAGCAGCAGCGAACAGCGTCGCTGGCACTACCCCTCCTTTCTATCACATGTCAAGTCAAGTGTTGCAACACTGTATTTTTGTTGATCAGCCTGGGCGAGAGTAGCCACACTGATGAGCAGTTGCTAAAATAAATCAAGCATCAAACATGCTGCTGGCTGTCACCCCACCGACTCCAACTGGGCTATGTGGTCAGCGACAATAAGCGCAACATCCTGGCCTTCCTGAACCTGGGGGAAATAAAACATGCACCCTGCATGGCCTTTTAAAAAAAATGCACATGCTTGCGCAAGGTGCTGGCAATGTATAGGAGACTGTCACTCTTTTCAACCATTTTCATGTTGTGATAAAAGCTCTTCTGGACCTCCAGCATCAGACAGTTCTGCAGCTACACCACTTAATTTGCTTTGTTCCAACTCAATGAAATTCAACATTGCATATGCTTGACTGGCAGAAAGTCGTGAATTATTTTGTTATGCACCAGATCGCTTCAGCAGGGAGTATTTGTTGTTTCCAGGTCAGGCGGTGGCAGCTGATGCCACTCATGCTGCAGTTGCCCCTCATTCCCCTCATATGTATGTTTGAAGAGATGCTCATGCAACAGGTGGTGACGAAAGAGGATGATGAAGAACAGCTAATGCATCTTGCTGTCTGCCTTGTAGCTGTTGGGGACCCACAATGAGAAACCCATGGGGGAGGAAGAGGAGGTGCTGCCACTTGAAGAGGAGGAAGAGGATGATCATGACTACAGTGACACCGGCCACGACACCTAATTGTCACAGTGGGGGAGGGTGGAGTAGGAAAGAACTGGCTCCTCGGCATGCAGGCCAGAATGGCAACATGTAGACTCACTTTCTTACTCAGTGACAGGCGGATAGGTGACCTCAAGCAGTCTCATTACTGGATAGCTATACTTTTAGACCCTAGCTATCAAATGGGGAAATGTTTTCCCCTCTCTGACAGGAACCAAATTACAATATTACCAGGAAACACTGTGTATGCAGTGTCCTCAGGCTTCGTGGTAACGAATCAGTTTTTCCTAAAATGGCGGCTGCATGTGTTACAAAGTGAAAGTAAGAAGCCTGGGAATGCCAGATCACCCATAGTACCGTGCAGCCAGCCAATCTGCAGTTAGTCATCCCCTGTGATGACAGAGGCCTATAAAACCCTCATCCCACGCGTTCTCTGGCATTGTCCTGTGAGCTGAGCATAGGGAGAGACATGGCAAGCGCTCATGCGGTAGGGACAGTGTTGCTGAAAATGATTAATAGAAGATTACTGGAGAAGGACAGTACATGGAGAGTGCAGACAGAGTGCATGGAGACGAACGCTGCCTCAGTTTTATTTATTTATTTATTTCTACATTTACTTATTCCTACATCACCCGTAAATGTATTTCAATAATATACCTATAAGATGCAAGCCTTTATTGTTTCGTTGCCAGCATGTCAACCAATAGCATCTGCTGCACCCCTTAGGGGGGCCAGGTCTTAATGATGACCATCCTCATCTTTTGCTGGCTTTACTTCTTCCAAATCATCCTTCATAGTCTCTATGTCCTAGAAAAGTCAGAAAGATGCCTGTCGGATCCGTCCTGCCGCAAGTGTGAAAGTACCCTAAAAAAGAGCACAGCCTGACAGATTTTGCCGGATCTAGCATTGCCGGATTCTGCAGTTCACCACTGGATCCCCATTGATTGTACTGAGGTCTAACAGTGATCCAGCTATTTTCCCGGCATAAATGCCAGGTTTTAGCCAAACAAAAACCATTGTAAGGGTACTTTCACACTAGCGTTGCTGATCCGTCTAAAAAATGCATTGCAATACCGGATCCGTCTCTCCGATGTCATCCAGAAAAACGGATCAGGTATTTATCTTTTTCACAGATTTAAAGGTCTGCGATTGCGCAGACCAGGAAACTGGATCCGTTTTTCCAGAACACTTGGAACCAGATCCGTCATTTATACATTTCAATGGAAATTAATCCGGCAAGTGTTCTGGAATTTTGGCCGGAGAAAATACCGCAGCATGCGGTAGCACATCGCTCATGCTTCTTGTGCCCCCTCTGCTAAAGCCTAATATAGCTCATCTATGCCAGACTTTAGAAAAGCAGGCCTGGTACAGGCAGGTGAAGTGATGTATGCCCCTGCCTATGCAGTTCTCAGTGTAAGGAAATCTATACTCCCATAGACAGCAGTATACAGGAGTATGGATTGCAAAGCAGCATTGGCACCAGAACTTCATGTGCCTATTTTGCTAGGAAAACTAGAAAAAATAATAATGTATATTACAAATAAGCTTTGTATCACATGTACAATATGTTTTAATAAAGTGAAATTGAAAGTTTAAGTACACTTTAAAGCAACAAAAAAGGATTTTGAAACTCATGCCAGCACCATCTCTGTCGCTGTCCGTGCGTGGACTCATTCCATCCCATAGGTATAACATCCAAGAAAAAAAGATGTCCAGCACAGGAAATAAAATCTTGATGCTTTGATGTAGGAATAATTAACATTTAATCTCCACAGTTCAAGGATAACGTATATCCAACGTGTTTCGATGAGAAGGTCTTAGTCATGGCATATGTATTATGTGAAGAGTAGACATCAGATATAAATGTGAAAGTTAGATGTGCTTTGGGCCAATTACGAACAAGCATTAATCACACACCAGATTAAATCATCCTGAAGTTGATAATTCTTTGATTGTATCAAATTAACCCTTTAATACACAAAATAATGGAATGGATTTTAGATCCACTACATTTTATTGGCTCATTACTGAATATAAAAAGGTGAGAGGAAATGAAAGCAGGCAACCACTGAGGAAGAAGTGTGACACTTCGAAATGCGTCTGGAGATGAGACCTGCTCACCAATTTGAATATGCACCCAAAGATTAACCCCTGCCAACAACTGGATACATCCAGGAATCTCCGCACTCTCCCCCACATCAGCAATATACAAAGGCGTGAGGAAACCATCTGTCCTAACAACTAGTGATCTCGTGATACGCTGTACAATGCTACTACAGTGGGAGGCGGTGAATAAGACGGAAGAAAAGGAGGCAGAGGGACCTAACATCTTTGGGGAAAATAAGGTACCTTAAGAATTATATCAGTTAGGCACGTGGGACGCCAAGCTAGCCAACTGGTAAACACCAAACTGATACACAGTATTCAAATATACTGGATTGAATCATTGCACCATGCCACACTATTTTCCATACAAATGAGCAAACATTATATGGACTGAGATCAATAACTTTATATGAAATAGCAAGAGTCTGTGTGCTGTAATAATAAGATTTACCAATCTGTAGATACTGTGTGATAATTAAGAGACGCTAACTAACAAACACATACCAGCAGCACGTGTACACCGAGGAACATCACCATCTGGTGGTAAATAGATGCAACTACATGCCTTACACAGAAAGTATTTGAATCTGAAAGCTGCTAAAGACTCTAGTGGTCAAGAAAAAGACTGCACTACTTCTTATTTTTTATATATTTTTGTATATTTTTTACTTTTAACCTAGAGGTTATTTATTTTGAATTCTTGCATGCATTTTATATCGTGTCAATCAAATACATTTTTTATAGTATCAATCAAATATATTTATTTAAATTATATCAGATACCCCTACTCCTTTGCTCTCTGGTGCACGAATGATGTGAGTGCCTGACTAGCAATTATCATTACAAACACAAAATATGTCTCCATAATCCAACAAGATGAATCTATAAAATAAAAAAATAAAAGATTAAATAAGATGGAAAAGCGGTGTACACATATGTCCTTCAAATTTTCTGAAGAAAACTCCCTCTATTATACATGATGACAATTAAAATGGATATAAATATATATCCTATACCAAAATTATGTTAATAAACAGCTCTTCCAAATTAACGGATGATCATATTAGATGGTCAAAACAAATATTATTGTATATTGCATTCTTATCATTGACTATAGCCCAATCCATGTTCGGAGCCTAAAATATCAAAAATATAGGTTACGGTGACCGGGCGATAACACTGGGGTACAGAGAGAGTTGTTGCTATTCCATATAATTATATCTGATAATATATATATATTCACTGACTTAAAGACATATCAGGCTAGGGCTAGATGTGTGTAAACTTTTCATACACTATGAACTACATAGCAAATTGTACATTGTTTGATGTACTGACTATCTTGGATGTACAGTAGTGTTGTAACATGTCTGTTGGGCTTCCTAATATGTGCCTAGCAATAGATGTTGACTCATATTGGCAGTAGGTAATGTTGTAACCTTCGAAGAAAATGAGTTTTTGATGTTTTAAAAGTGTTGATAGCACTAGGTTGGGGCTCACATAAACAGTACAAACCAAACATTTATACAGTTTTTATTCTCAGGATTACTGTGAATCAGGGTCGTAGCTAGAAATGCATGGGCCCCATAGCAAAAAAAAATTATGGGCCCCCCCCCCCTCTGTGCCATCCACAGATCCCCCTCCCCTAAATAGTGCCATCCACAGATCCCCCTCCCCTAAATAGTGCCATCAACAGATCCCCCTCCCCTAAATAGTGCCATCCACAGATCCCCCCTCCCCTAAATAGTGCCATCCACAGATCCTCCTCCCCTAAACAGTGCCATCCACAGATCCCTCTCCCCTAAACAGTGCCATACACAGATCCCCCCTCCCCTAAATAGTGCCATCCACAGATCCCCCTCCCCTAAATAGTGCCATCCACAGATCCCCCCTCCCCTAAATAGTGCCATCAACAGATCCCCCCTCCCCTAAATAGTGCCATACACAGATCCCCCCTCCCCTAAATAGTGCCATTAACAGATCCCCCCTCCCCTAAATAGTGCCATCCACAGATCCCCCCTCCCCTAAATAGTGCCATCCACAGATCCCCCTCCCCTAAATAGTGCCATCCACAGATCCCCCCTCCCCTAAATAGTGCCATCCACAGATCCTCCTCCCCTAAACAGTGCCATCCACAGATCCCTCTCCCCTAAACAGTGCCATACACAGATCCCCCCTCCCCTAAATAGTGCCATCCACAGATCCCGCTCCCCTAAATAGTGCCATCCACAGATCCCCCCTCCCCTAAATAGTGCCATCAACAGATCCCCCCTCCCCTAAATAGTGCCATACACAGATCCCCCCTCCCCTAAATAGTGCCATCAACAGATCCCCCCTCCCCTAAATAGTGCCATCCACAGATCCCCCCTCCCCTAAATAGTGCCATCCACAGATCCCCCTCCCCTAAATAGTGCCATCCACAGATCCCCCCTCCCCTAAATAGTGCCATCCACAGATCCCCCTCCCCTAAATAGTGCCATCCACAGATCCCTCTCCCCTAAATAGTGCCATCCACAGATCCCCCCTCCCCTAAATAGTGCCATACACAGATCCCCCCTCCCCTAAATAGTGCCATCCACAGATCCCTCTCCCCTAAATAGTGCCATCCACAGATCCCCCTCCCCTAAATAGTGCCATCCACAGATCCCTCTCCCCTAAATAGTGCCATCAACAGATCCCCCCTCCCCTAAATAGTGCCATACACAGATCCCCCCTCCCCTAAATAGTGCCATCAACAGATCCCCCCTCCCCTAAATAGTGCCATTCACAGATCCCCCCTCCCCTAAATAGTGCCATCCACAGATCCCTCTCCCCTAAATAGTGCCATCCACAGATCCCTCTCCCCTAAATAGTGCCATCCACAGATCCCCCTCCCCTAAATAGTGCCATCCACAGATCTCTCTCCCCTAAATAGTGCCATCCACAGATCCCTCTCCCCTAAATAGTGCCATCCACAGATCCCCCTCCCCTAAATAGTGCCATCCACAGATCCCTCTCCCCTAAATAGTGCCATCAACAGATCCCCCCTCCCCTAAATAGTGCCATACACAGATCCCCCCTCCCCTAAATAGTGCCATCATCAGATCCCCCCTCCCCTAAATAGTGCCATCCACAGATCCCCCCTCCCCTAAATAGTGCCATCCACAGATCCCTCTCCCCTAAATAGTGCCATCCACAGATCCCTCTCCCCTAAATAGTGCCATCCACAGATCCCCCTCCCCTAAATAGTGCCATCCACAGATCTCTCTCCCCTAAATAGTGCCATCCACAGATCCCCCTCCCCTAAATAGTGCCATACACAGATCCCCCTCCCCTAAATAGTGCCATCCACAGATCTCTCTCCCCTAAATAGTGCCATCCACAGATCCCCCTCCCCTAAATAGTGCCATCCACAGATCCCCCTCCCCTAAATAGTGCCATACACAGATCCCCCTCCCCTAAATAGTGCCATACACAGATCCCCCTCCCCTAAACAGTGCCATCCACAGTATCAGGTGCCTCTCCCCCCCCCCCATGTGCCAGTATCAGGTCAGGTGCCAACCCCCCCCCCCCCCCCAGGTGCCAGTATCAGGTCAGGTGCCAACCCCTCTCCCCCCATGTGCCAGTATCAAGTGCCCCCCGCTCCCCCCATGGCAGTAACAGTCGGGTATTAAAAAAAAAAAAATAAACACTTCTACTTACCTCCATGTCAGCGATGCGATGCAGCCTCTTCCTGTATGTCCATATATGGAGTCACTGCTTGTATTTCAGAAAAGGTTTCTGCTGGGATTCGAACCCACGACCTCCTGTATCAGAGGCAGAGCATCTAACCACAAGACCATAACAGCTGCCTTGCTGCTGACTGAAAAATTATGAGACTTCTACTGTTATAGCTGGCTAAGTGTACATCTATACACATGACAGCTGCTCATATATAGAGATATAGCAGAGCTGAGTGTCCTGGGATAGCTGTCACATAGAGATATAGCAGTGCTGGGTGTGTTGGGGCAGCTGTCATATGTATAGATGTACACTTAGCCAGCTATAACAGTAGAAGTGTCAAATTTTTTCAGTTAGTTGCAATGCCTCCTTTATGGCTGTGAGGGTTAATGCTTTGCCTCTGATACACTGATACATTGGAGGTTGTGGGTTCGAATCCCAGAGACTCATCAGGAGACTTTAGAATACAGTAAGATTAGAGCACATTAGCGAGGGGGCCTGAACATTAAGACCGCTGCTGTGAAAGGGGCCCTGAACAGTAAGACATCGATATTTAACTAACTTGAAAATAAACTGTCGGGCAGCTGCTTCCCCGGTAGTTACGCCACCTCCTGGCTGCCTGTGTGTAGTGTCTGTGTGTGTTAATAAAAAAATTTGAATGCAGTCGGACGGGCCCCATAGCCACTGCTATGGTTGCTATGGTGATCCCTGTGAATGTAAAACATGTGGTGAGCTCTTTGTTTTCTGCATTCAGCTGCTGTACAAACCCTGCCCTCTGCTCTGTGTGGCATCTGTAGAATCCAACCAGAAGACCTTTTTAGCTGTCACTCATAGCACAGTGAAGGGTCAGTTCACATTCAATTTCCGCCTCAAACGTACTTGCAGAAGCAGAATCTGGCAGAAAAAAACTTTAAATCAGTTCAATGGGTGTTTAGCTGCAGTACTCCAGCATGGCCTCTACCCAGTGGATGTAGCCTTCTGCTTTCATCTACATCTATTGTTGTGTTTAAACCCCCACCAATTTGATATTGACGACCGAGGAAACATATTTATACACAGGGATATTAAAACTTTTCAAACTCTACAGCAAAAGTTTGGTGTTTTGTTACACAGTTTTGCTGAATCTGTGGGTGTAGAACTACGGTGTTAAACAACAAATAGAATTTTGGGCTCCTAAAGATATTTTCCTGGCAGTCCCCTGGTTTTAACCCTTTAACCCCTGTACAGGGATCTGGACTTCACTGCATGGGAACCACCAGGTCGCTATCTCCTGGAGTAGTCTATGTGTGGTGATTGATATCTTACCCACAGAGTTCAGTGAAACCAATGCAGGGCACCGAGGGGTCAGACAAAAATCATGCGACGAGTTCAGGGCAAGCAGTGAACATGCTTTATGGAAAACATTTTGAGGTCAGGGCAGACAGTAAAGGTTCAATACAAAGGTCATGCACAGGGCAGGGGTAGGTCAGCATCCAATAAGCAGAGAGAGATCGTTACACAGGCAGACAATATAGTGCACACCATTGCAGGAACTAGCAAAATAAGAACCTTATTGCTCGGAAGACAATGGAATGCGGGTCTGGACCGTTGGAGGAGGTGAGCAAAGCTGCAGTGGCTACAATCCACTGCTGTAACAATTTTTTTTTTTTTTATTATTATTATTTACAGATTAAACATTCCTCAATGGGCACCAAGAAGAAAGATAGAATTAGAAGTTGGACCTTTATGGAATTGCTGAAACACTTTCAACGTGTGTCCATAGAAGGTTTAATTTTCAAAATGTATTTTGTAATTAAATGTAATTTTAAATAGTAGTTCAGAGGTAATATTAAATGAGTATTACTGTGGTGTCAGAGCACCAATGATTGGATAACCTATTATGAGTTCATTCTGAATAATTCTGATACTAGATATTTATTTTATATATATATATATATATATATATATAGTCGATAGAAATGGGTTTGGGAATGATGGCAGCAAAAAACAATAGATGATATTGTTTTAAGTCTTAGATTGATAGCCTTCAAACAAGACTAGGCCCATATCTCTACTTCCTACAGAGTATGAGAAATTATGGGTTAAAGCATCTCGTACTCCTTCAGCTGGCTTTGATCACAGCCAAACTGGAAATGTAGGGACACACAAACAGATTATTTTCTAAAAACAAGTGTTTTAATTTTGTAACATAATATAAGAGAAACAAAATACATTTTCATCATCATAATCACACTTACCCATAAAATATCATATTACTAGGGTTGAGCAAACCCGAACTGTAAAGTTTAGGATTTTTAGACCCCGGACCCGAACCCGAACATTTCAGTAAAAGTTCGGGTTCGGTGTTCGGCGCTTTCTTGGCGCTTTTTGAAAGGCTGCAGAGCAGCCAATCTACAAGCGTTTAACTCTGTGCCCTTCACCACAGCCATGCCTACTAATGGCAGTGCAGCATGTGACCCAGCTTCTATATAAGCTGGAGTCGCGTAGCGCTGCACGTCACTCTGCAGTTTTTTGTTTTTTTGTTTTGTTTTTTATAATCTTTATTGTTATTAGAAAAATTCATTACAATCTTTAACAGTATTAATTAATTTTACATTATAAAACCGCTTAAATTCAGTTTACATATTACCCAGGGAAGAGGGAAAAAAAAGGGGGGGAACTATGCCTAGTATGTTCCGCCTTACCTCTCACCTTTCCCCCCCCCGCCCCGAAACATCTCCCGATTATTAATCATTTCAACCACTTCTGCCACAGTCTAGTAAATCAAATTTTTTTCTTAATCGATACCAAATGGAATTCCTCTCTGGCAATCGAGACTCTAACAAGGTTCTCCCATTCCTTAACCGTAGGTGACACACTACCTCCCCAATGTCCAATGATGCACTTCCTAGCCTGAAATAGGAGTTTAGCTGCTATTTCTCGATGATTTAAGTTGTCTATCCCATCCATCACCCCAAAAATGCATGTTTAAAACTCTACCGGGATTCTAAACCCATGATGTGCCTCTATTCTTTTGTTTACCTTCCGCCAAAAGTCTTGGATCTCTATACATGTCCAAAGTATATGGACATCATCCGCTCCTATCTGCCCATATTTTTTGCAGCTAAATTCTTTGGATTTATAAAATTTCATCAAGATTTTAGGGGAATAGTATAATCGATATAATGTTGAATTGGGTAACCCTATGGGAGAAGTTATGTGAAACCCCATTTTTTGCCTGTATCACCCTCTCCCAAAACTATATCTGTTGAGAATTAAAAACTTTTTGCCATTTATACATTAGACAATTAACTGATGTAACAGACATTCATATATCCTAGACACCAGTTTCTTACCCGCTGTTAATTTAGATATATTAGCTATAGGTTGTGGGTGAGTAGGTAATTGTGTTCCCTTTCCAAGCGACACCTGCAAGGCTTGTTTCAGTTGTAAATAAAAGAAGCTCAGATCTCTATTTCCAATTCCGCACTAATTTATAAGGTCTGAATATGTAATTATATCTCTGCTGTTACTAGTGTAGGGAGAGGATGCTGCTGGTGATTTCAGGGAGAGAATCTTTGTTCAGAACGTGAATCTAACTCAGCGATCGACATACATTTAGTTTTGTGGATGCGGGGCACAATCTTTTTACCCTGCCCTGAGCCCAGTGACCGAAAAAAAAATAACTTTTATCCGTCTGTTAGTTAGGTGGGCGGCGGCGGCCATTTTAGGCAAGCTCAGTGCACCAGCACTGCATCTGAGCTTTTGTGACATTGAAATCCAATCTTGGAAAACTGCACTAATAATCTGGTTGTAAAAAAATCACCCTTTTTTGGCAATATACATCTGGTGCATTTGCAGGATTAGTCCATGTGCAATTTAAGCTAGAAATACAGCCATAATTTTCTGGGTTTTTTAAAACACCCTTTTTGTGCAAAATACACTATTTTACATCACTAGCTGCATCTGGACGTGTGAAATTCAAATGTTATATACAGCTTTCATATTCTGTTAGTAAAAAAACACTTTTTTGCAATATACAACATCTGGATTAGTCAGTGTGCAATTTAAGCTAGAAATACAGCCATAATTTTCTGGGTTTTTAAAAACACTTTTTTGTTTTGCCAAAATCCACTATTTTACAGAACTGCAAGTGTGAAATTCAAGTTTTAATATATACAGCTTTCATATTCTGTTAGTAAAAGAACACTCTTTTTGGCAATATACAACATCTGGATTAGTTAGTGTGCAATTTAAGCTAGAAATACATCCATAATTTTCTGGGTTTTTAAAAACACACTTTTTTGCCAAAATACACAATTCACAGCCCTTGCAGCATCAGCATGTGTGAAATTCAAGGGTTATATACTGCTGTCATATTCTGCTATTAAACAAACACCCGTTTGGGGGAAAAAAGTTTACTTTGCAGCCTTTGCTGCATATGTCATTGTGAGATACACACTTTAGATGCTGGTGGTTCTATTAAGGTATTTGAAATACAGCCATTTTGGGCACAAATCTTTAATTGCGGCCTAGTGTGGGTCAGGGCGTGTGAGATACACCATTTATATACAGGGGTTATATTCAATTATTTGAAATATAGCGATTTTGGGCATAAATCTTTAATTGCAGCCTAGTGTGGGTCAGGGCGTGTGAGATACACAATTTATATACAGGGGTTATATTCAGTTAATTGAAATACAGCTATTTTGGGCACAAATCTTTCATTGCGGCCCAGTGTGGTCAGGGCGTGTGAGATACACCCTTTATATACAGGGGTTATATTCTTCTATTAATAAAACAACCTTTTTTGGGCAAAATACACAATTGTTGCGCCCTTGCAGTATCAAGACTTTTGAAATTCCAGGGTTATATACTGCTGTCCTATTCAGTTATTAAACAAACACCCGTTTGGGGAAAAAAAGTTTATTTTGCTGCCTTTACTGCATATGTCATTGTGAGAAACATACTTTAGATACTGTGGTTCTATTCAGGTATTTGAAATACAGCCATTTTGGGCACAAATCTTTAATTGCGGCCTAGTGTGGGTCAGGGCGTGTGAAATACACACTTTAGATACTGTGCTTTTATTCAGGTAATTGAATTACAACCATTTTGGGCAAACAAATTTAATTGAGGCCTAGTCTGGATCAGGGCGTGTGAGATACACCCTGTACATACTGTCGTCCTATTCTGCTATTAATTAAACACCCATTTAGGGCAAGATCCCAAATTTGAGAAATATGAGGAGAGCATCAAATAAGGGATGTGGCCCAGGTCGTGGTACTGCTGGTGGAGCTCCTGTTGCAGTGAGAGAACGTGGTCGATCTGTGCCAGCTACACGCACAAGTGAAACCCCCTACTCAGGTGCGAGTAGGCGACAGAACCTGCAGCGGTATTTGGTTGGGCCTAATGCGGCCCTACGAATGGTGAGGCCTGAACAAGTATAGGCGATAGTAGATTGGGTTGCTGACAGTGCCTCCAGTTCCTTCACATTGTCTCCTACCCAGTCTCCTGCTAAAAGATCAGAGTTGGCACCTGCAGCCCATGTCCATCAGTCTTTCATCTCACCCCCTTGCAAATCAGCCAAGCAGTCTGAGCCCCAAGTCATGCAGTAGTCTCTTCTGCTTTTTGATGACTCTGTTAGCAGGGTTTCCTAGGGCCATCCACCTAGCCCTGCCCCAGAAGTGGAAGAGATTGAGTGCACCGATGCCCAACCACTTTTCTTTCAAGATGAGTACATGGGAGGACCATCGCAGCACGTCTCGGATGATGACGAAACACAGGTGCCAACTGCTGGGGTTTTCAAAAGTGTGCAGACCGACAAGAAGGGCAGGGGTGAAGACTGGGTGGAAGATGATGTGGAGGACGATGAGGTCCTCGACCCCACATGGAATCAAGGTCATGTGAGTGACCTATGTAATTCGGAGGAAGAGGCGGTGGTCGCACAGAGCCACCAGCACAGCAGAAGAGGGAGCAGGGTGCAAACGCGGAGCGGCCGTCCTCCAGACAGTATGCCTGCTACTGCCCACCGCAGAAAGGGACCGAGCACACCAAAGCCAGCTCTAAGAGGTTCCCTGGTGTGGCAGTTCTTCAGACAATGTGCTGACGACAAGACACGAGTGGTTTGCACACTGTGCAATCAGAGCCTGAAGCGAGGCATAAACGTTCTCAACCTGAGCACAGCCTGCATGACCAGGCATTTAAGTGTTAAGCACGAGCTGCAGTGGAGTAGACACCTCAAAAACCAAGAAAGGTCTATGGCTCCTCCTGCTTCCTCTTCTGCTGCAGTCTCGGCCTCTTTATCCACCTCTGGAGTGACAGTGCCACCTGCCACCCCGCAAACAGAGGATCTTCCAGCAACACCACCACCTGGGTCACCCAGCATCTCCACAATGTCCCACGGAAGCGTTCTGCTCTCCATCTCCCAAACACTGGAGAGGAAGAGGAAGTACCCCCCTACCCACCCACGATCCCTAGCCCTGAATGCCAGCATTTCTAAATTACTGGCCTTTGAAATGCTGTCATTCCATCTGGTGGAGACGGATAGTTTTAAAGGCCTTATGGCGGTGGCTGTTCCACAGTACGTCGTGCCCAGCCGCCACTACTTTTCCAGGTGAGCCATCCCTTCCCTGCATAACCAAGTAGGGGACAAAATCAGGTGTGCACTGCGCAACGCCATCTGCGGCAAGGTGCACCTTATAGAGATGTCCCGAACTATTCGCTGGCGAACATCGCTTGTTCGCATTCGCCGCGGCGGGCGAACATATGCGATGTTCGGTCCGCCCCCTATACGTCATCATTGAGCAAACTTTGACCCTGTACCTCACAGTCAGCAGACACATTCCAGCCAATCAGCATACCCTCCTTCCCAGACCCTCCCACCTCCTATCAGAAAGCAAGGACAGCATCCATCTTAGATTCATTCTGAAGCTGCAGTGTTAATTAGAGCAGGGAGAATGCTGCTGCTGCTGAATTATAGGGAAATCGTTAGCTAGGCCAGTGTTTTGTGTCCACTCCAGTCCTCAAAGACTCATCTGCTGTAAGGACAGCGTCCTGACAGCACCCCAAAAAGCCTTTTTTTTAAATATATATATATATATATATATATATGTCGCGGCCAAAAGTTTTGAGAATTACATAAATATTGGAAAAGTTGCTGCTTAAGTTTTTATAATAGCAATTTGCATATACTCCAGAATGTTATGAAGAGTGATCAGATGAATTGCATAGTCCTTCTTTGCCATGAAAATTAACTTAATCCCCAAAAAAACTTTCCACTGCATTTCATTACTGTCATTAAAGGACCTGCTGAGATCATTTCAGTAATCGTCTTGTTAACTCAGGTGAGAATGTTGACGAGCACAAGGCTGGAGATCATTATGTCAGGCTGATTGGGTTAAAATGGCAGACTTGACATGTTAAAAGGAGGGTGATGCTTGAAATCATTGTTCTTCCATTTTTAACCATGGTGACCTGCAAAGAAACGCGTTGAGCCATCATTGCGTTGCATACAAATGGCTTCACAGGCAAGGATATTGTGGCTACTAAGATTACACCTCAATCAACAATTTATAGGATCATTAAGAACTTCAAGGAAAGAGGTTCAATTCTTGTTAAGGCTTCAGGGCGTCCAAGAAAGTCCAGCAAGCGCCAGGATCGTCTCCTAAAGAGGATTCAGCTGCGGGATCGGAGTGCAACCAGTGCAGAGCTTACTCAGGAATGGCAGCAGGCAGGTGTGAGCGCATCTGCACGCACAGTGAGGCGAAGTCTTTTGGAAGATGGCCTGGTGTCAAGAAGGCCAGCAAAGAAGCCACTTCTCTAAAAAAAAAACATCAGGGACAGATTGATCTTCTGCAGAAAGTATGGTGAATGGACTGCTGAGGACTGGGGCAAAGTCATATTCTCTGATGAAGCCTCTTTCCGATTGTTTGGGGCATCTGGAAAAAGGCTTGTCCGGAGAAGAAAAGGTGAGTGCTACCATCAGTCCTGTGTCATGCCAACAGTAAAGCATCCTGAGACCATTCATGTGTGGGGTTGCTTCTCATCCAAGGGAGTGGGCTCACTCACAATTTTGCCCAAAAACACAGCCATGAATAAAGAATGGTACCAAAACACCCTCCAACAGCAACTTCTTCCAACAATCCAACAACAGTATGGTGAAGAACAATGCATTTTCCAGCACAATGGAGCACCGTTCCATAAGGCAAAAGTGATAACTAAGTGGCTCGGGGACCAAAACGTTGACATTTTGGGTCCATGGCCTGGAAACTCCACAGATCTTAATACCATTGAGAACTTGTGGTCAATCCTCAAGAGGCGGGTGGACAAACAAACCCACTAATTCTGACAAACTCCAAGAAGTGATTATGAAAGAATGGGTTGCTATCAGTCAGAAATTGGCCCAGAAGTTGATTGAGAGCATGCCCAGTCGAATTGCAGAGGTCCTGAAAAAGAAGGGCCAACACTGCAAATACTGACTCTTTGCATAAATGTCATGTAATTGTCGATAAAAGCCTTTGAAACGTATGAAGTGTGTGTAATTATATTTCAGTACATCACAGAAACAACTGAAACAAAGATCTAAAAGCAGTTTAGCAGCAAACTTTGTGAAAACTAATATTTGTGTAATTCTCAAAACTTTTGGCCACGACTGTATATACACTGCGTGCAGAATTATTAGGCAAATGAGTATTTTGACCACATCATCCTCTTTATGCATGTTGTCTTACTCCAAGCTGTATAGGCTCGAAAGCCTACTACCAATTAAGCATATTAGGTGATGTGCATCTCTATAATGAGAAGGGGTGTGGTCTAATGACATCAACACCCTATATTAGGTGTGCATAATTATTAGGCAACTTCCTTTCCTTTGGCAAAATGGGTCAAAAGAAGGACTTGACAGGCTCAGAAAAGTCAAAAATAGTGAGATATCTTGCAGAGGGATGCAGCACTCTTAAAATTGCAAAGCTTCTGAAGCGTGATCATCGAACAATCAAGCGTTTCATTCAAAATAGTCAACAGGGTCGCAAGAAGCGTGTGGAAAAACCAAGGCGCAAAATAACTGCCCATGAACTGAGAAAAGTCAAGCGTGCAGCTACCAAGATGCCACTTGCCACCAGTTTGGCCATATTTCAGAGCTGCAACATCACTGGAGTGCCCAAAAGCACAAGGTGTGCAATACTCAGAGACATGGCCAAGGTAAGAAAGGCTGAAAGACGACCACCACTGAACAAGACACACAAGCTGAAACGTCAAGACTGGGCCAAGAAATATTTCAAGACTGATTTTTCTAAGGTTTTATGGACTGATGAAATGAGAGTGAGTCTTAATGGGCCAGATGGATGGGCCCATGGCTGGATTGGTAAAGGGCAGAGAGCTCCAGTCCGACTCAGACGCCAGCAATGTGGAAGTGGAGTACTGGTTTGGGCTGGTATCATCAAAGATGAGCTTGTGGGGCCTTTTCGGGTTGAGGATGGAGTCAAGCTCAACTCCCAGTCCTACTGCCAGTTTCTGGAAGACACCTTCTTCAAGCAGTGGTACAGGAAGAAGTCTGCCTCCTTCAAGAAAAACATGATTTTCATGCAGGACAATGCTCCATCACAGGCGTCCAAGTACTCCACAGCGTGGCTGGCAAGAAAGGGTATAAAAGAAGAAAATCTAATGACATGACCTCCTTGTTCACCTGATCTGAACCCCATTGAGAACCTGTGGTCCATCATCAAATGTGAGATTTACAAGGAGGGAAAACAGTACACCTCTCTGAACAGTGTCTGGGAGGCTGTGGTTGCTGCTGCACGCAATGTTGATGGTGAACAGATCAAAACACTGACAGAATCCATGGATGGCAGGCTTTTGAGTGTCCTTGCAAAGAAAGGTGGCTATATTGGTCACTGATTTGTTTTTGTTTTGTTTTTGAATGTCAGAAATGTATATTTGTGAATGTTGAGATGTTATATTGGTTTCACTGGTAAAAATAAATAATTGAAATGGGTATATATTTGTTTTTTGTTAAGTTGCCTAATAATTATGCACAGTAATAGTCACCTGCACACACAGATATCCCCCTAAAATAGCTAAAACTAAAAACAAACTAAAAACTACTTCCAAAAATATTCAGCTTTGATATTAATGAGTTTTTTGGGTTCATTGAGAACATGGTTGTTGTTCAATAATAAAATTAATCCTCAAAAATACAACTTGCCTAATAATTCTGCACTCCCTGTATATATATTGCAGTTGCCTGCCCGTGTGTGAGAGGCCACAGGCCCACAGACTGTACTGTGTGCACACCACTCATATCGGGTGGCACAGTACCTTGCAGATAAAAAAGTAATTTCATTTTTACACTTTAAAATAATTGCAGTTGCCTGCCAGTGTGTGTCAGGCCCACTGACTGTACTGTGCCCACTGCCAGTGCCCACCACTCATCGGGTGGCACAGTACCTTGCAGATAAAAAAGTAATTACATTTTTTCTCTGTAATATAATTGCAGTTGCCTGCCAGTGAGTGTCAGGCCCACAGACTGTATTGTGCCCACTGCCCACCACTTATATCGGGTGGCACAGTACCTTGCAGATAGAGTCATAATTTTTTTTCTCTGTAATATAATTGCAGTTGCCTGCCAGTGAGTGTCAGGCCCACAGACTGTACTCTGCCCACTGCCCACCACTCATATAGGGTGGCACAGTACCTTGCACGCATAGTACCACTAATCTAAAAAAAAATGACAGGCAGAGGAAGGTCACCCCGCAGGGGCCGTCGTGGTCATGATGCTGTGATTTCCTTTGGACCTAGAATAATGCCCAGTGTTCAGAGGCCACGTACCCTGAACTCGAAAAATTCTGAGGACATAGTTGACTGGCTTACACAGGACACCCAATCTTCTACAGCTTCCGCTCGGAACCTTGACGCACCATCCTCCGCCAGCTCAGCTTCGGGCACCTGTCAAGTTACCACTCGCCCACCCGCAGCCACCACCAACACCAGCCGCTTCACTTGATCTGTCAGAGTTATTTACACATCATTTGGAAGAAATGAGTGATGCGCAACCATTATTGCCAGAGGATATAGATAACAGGGATATGTCTCAGTCAGGCAGCATTACACACATGGACGTACGGTGTGATGATGTTGTACCGGCTCCTGCTTCCTTTGCTGAGTTGTCAGATACAAGTGAAGCGGTTGATGATGACGATGTGTCCGTTGATGTCACGTGGGTGCCCGCTCGAAGAGAAGAATAACAGGGGGAAAGTTCAGATGGGGAAACAGAGAGGAGGAGGAGACTAGTTGGAAGCAGGGGGAGGTCGTCACAAGGAGCTAGTGGCACAGTCAGACAGCATGTATCGGCACTCGGGGTCAGCCAGACAGCACGCCAATCAATGCATGCTGTTGCCACCACCAGAATGCCGTCATTGCAAAGCTCAGCAGTGTGGCATTTTTTTTGTGTGTCTGCCTCTGATAACAGCGATGCCATTTGCAACCTGTGTCAAAAGAAACTGAGTCGTGGGAAGTCCAACACCCACCTAGGTACAACTGCTTTGCAAAGGCACATGATCTCACATCACAAACGCCTAACACATGATAAGTACAAGCAGCAAAGAAACTCAAAGCCACCATCCTCCTCCTGGTCCAGCATCTTCAGCCACGTAAACCACTGCTGTCCTCCTTGTCCCCTCTCAACCACCCGCCACTCCGCCTCTCACCTTCAGCAGTTCCTGCTCATCTGCCCACAGTCAGGTGTCTGTCAATGAAATGTTTGAGCGTAAGAAGCCAATGTCAGAGTCACCCCCTTGCTTGGCGTCTTTCAGCTGGCTTGTCGGAACTCTTAGCCCGCCAGCTTTTACCATACAAGCTGGTGGAGTCTGAGGCCTTCAAAAAATTTGTAGATATTGGGACACCGCATTGGAAGGTACCCGGCTGAATTTTTTTTTCATAAAAGGCAATCCCCAACCTGTACTCTATTGTGGAAAAGAAAGTCATGGCATGTCTGGCACACAGTGTTGGGGCAAGGGTCCATCTGACCACTGAAACCTGGTCTGCAAAGCACGGTCAGGGCAGGTATATCACTTACACTGCGCATTGGGTAATCCTGCTGATGGCTGCCAAGCATGGAATGCGTGGCTCTGCAGAGAAGTTGGTGACACCACAACGACTTGAAGGCAGGCCTGCTGCCACCTCCTCTACTTCTCCTACTCCATCCTCTTCACTAACCTCCTCGGCTGAGTCCTCTTCTACTGCTGCGTCTTGCTCCACATCAACTGCACCCCCCCAGCTCCCCAGGGCTATTCCACATCCCGGATACGACAGTGTCACGCCGTCTTGGGGTTGACTTGCCTGAAAGCAGAGTCACACCGTACCAGCACTCCTGTCCGCCCTGAATGCACAGGTGGATCAGTGGCTGACCCCGCACAAACTGGAGATCGGCAAAGTGGTGTGTAACAATGGAAGCAATTTGTTGGCGGCATTGAATTTGGGCAAGTTGACACATGTGCCGTGCATGGCACATGTGTTGAATCTGATCGTACAACGCTTTGTGCATAAGTACCCAAGCTTACAGGACGTCCTCAAGCAGGCCAGGAAGGTGTGTGGCCATTTCAGGCGTTCCTACACAGCCATGGCCCACTTTTCTGATATTCAGTGGCGAAACAACATGCCAGTGAGGTGTTTGATTTGCGACAGCCTGACACGTTGGAATTCAACACTCCTAATGTTCGACTGCCTGCTCCAACAAGAAAAAGCCATCAATGAGTATTTGTATGACCGGGATGCAGGACAGCCTCTGCGAAGGTGGGTATTTTTTTGCCACGTTACTGGACGCTCATGCGCAATAGCTGTAGGCTCATGCGTCCTTTTGAGGAGGTGACAAACCTAGTCAGTCGCACTGAAGGCACCATCAGCGACATCATCCCATTTGTTTGCTTCCTGGAGCATGCCCTGCAAAGAGTGCTGGATCAGGCCGTAGATGAGCGTGAAGAGGAAGAGTTGTGGTCACCATCACCACCAGAAACAGCCTTATCATCATCGCTTGCTGGACATGCGGCAATGCTGGAAGAGGAGTCTGAGGAAGAGGAGTCAGAGGAGAAATGTGGCTTTGAGGAGGAGGAATACCAACCACAGCAGGCATCCCAGGGTGCTCGTTGTCACCTATCTGGTACCCGTGGTGTTGTATGTGGCCGGGGGGAAGAACAGACCTTCAATGAGATCAGTGAGGACGAGGAACGGGACATGAGTAGCTCGGCATCCAACCTTGTGCAAATGGGGTCTTTCATGCTGTCATGCCTGTTGAGGGACCCTCATATAAAAAGGCTGAAGGAGAACGACCTGTACTGGGTGGCCACGCTACTAGACCCCCGGTATAAGCAGAAAGTCGCTGAAATAATACCGAATTACCGGAAGTCGGAAAGGATGCAGCAGTTCCAAAACAAGTTAAAAAGTATGCTTTACACAGCGTATAAGGGTGATGTCACAGCACAACGGGAATCTAACAGGGGAAGAGGTGAAAGTAATCCTCCTCCTACCACGACCACGCCGGCAAAGACAGGACGCTTTACAGACGTGTTGTTGATGGAAGACATGCAGAGCTTTTTAAGTCCTACGCATCGCCACAGCCCTTCGGGGTCCACCCTCAGAGAACAACTCGACCGACAGGTAGCAGACTACATCGCCTTAGCTGCAGATATCGACATTCTGAGGAGCAATGAACCCCTTGACTACTAGGTGTGCAGGCTTGACCTGTGGCCTGAGCTATCCCAATTTGCGATAGACCTTCTGGCCTGCCCCGCTTCAAGTGTCCTGTCAGAAAGGACCTTCAGCGCAGCAGGAGGTATTGTCACTGAAAAGAGAAGTCGCCTAGGTCAAAAAAGTCTAGATTACCTCACCTTTATTAAGATGAATGAGGCATGGATCCCGAAGGGACTGACAGTGGGGGATGCATTTGACTAAAAAAGGCCTGATAAGATGCCTTGGGCTAAAAATGGTCCACACGCTGCTGTATTTAATCTCTGCATGCCGGATGACTGCATGCTGGATGACCAACTAGGGTTCAAGCCGCATTGTTTTAGTGCACTTTCTGCCTGGAAAACATAAATTTTTCCGGCCGCTGCTACAGCACGGCTGCAACAATACCTCATTTTTCAGGCATGTGTACAGTCGTGGCCAAATGTTTTGAGAATGACAAAAATATTAGTTTTCACAAAGTTTGCTGCTAAACTGCTTTTAGATCTTTGTTTCAGTTGTTTCTGTGATGTAGTGAAATATAATTACACGCACTTCATACGTTTCAAAGGCTTTTATCGACAATTACATGACATTTATGCAGAGTCAGTATTTGCAGTGTTGGCCCTTCTTTTTCAGGACCTCTGCAATTCGACTGGGCATGCTCTCAATCAACTTCTGGGCCAATTCCTGACTGATAGCAACCCATTCTTTCATAATCACTTCTTGGAGTTTGTCAGAATTAGTGGGTTTTTGTTTGTCCACCCGCCTCTTGAGGATTAACCACAAGTTCTCAATGGGATTAAGATCTGTGGAGTTTCCAGGCCATGGACCCAAAATGTCAATGTTTTGGTCCCCGAGCCACTTAGTTACCACTTTTGCCTTATGGCACGGTGCTCCATCGTGCTGGAAAATGCATTGTTCTTCACTAGAGTTGAGCGAACACCTGGATGTTCGGGTTCGAGAAGTTCGGCCGAACTTCCCGGAAATGTTCGGGTTCGGGATCCGAACCCGACCCGAACTTCGTCCCGAACCCGAACCCCATTGAAGTCAATGGGGACCCGAACTTTTGGGCACTAAAAAGGCTGCAAAACAGCCCAGGAAAGAGCTAGAGGGCTGCAAAAGGCAGCAACATGTAGGTAAATCCCCTGCAAACAAATGTGGATAGGGAAATGAATTAAAATTAAAATTAAAAAAATAAAAATGAACCAATATCAATTGGACAGAGGTCCCATAGCAGAAAATCTGGCTTCACGTCAGCAGAGAATCAGTCTCTTCCTGCCATAGCAAAGAATCTGGCTTCATGTCAGCAGAGAATCAGTCTCTTCATGCCATAGCAGAGAATCTGGCTTCATGTCAGGGCAGAATCAGTCTTCATGTCATAGCAGAGAATCAGGCTTCACGTCACCCACCACTGGAACAGGCCACTGTCACACATTTAGGCCCCGGCACCCAGACAGAGGAGAGCGGTCCCGTAACAGAGAATCTGGCCTTATGTCAGCGCAGAATCTGTCTTCATGTCATAGCAGAGAATCAAGCTTCACGTCACCCACCACTGGAACAGGCCACTGTCACACATTTAGGCCCCGGCACCCAGACAGAGGAGAGAGGTCCTGTAACAGAGAATCTGGCCTTATGTCAGCACAGAATCTGTCTTCATGTCATAGCAGAGAATCAGGCATCACGTCACCCACCACTGGAACAGGCCACTGTCACACATTTAGGCCCAGGCACCCAGGCAGAGGAGAGAGGTCCCGTAACAGAGAATCTGGCCTTATGCCAGCACAGAATCTGTCTTAATGTCATAGCAGAGAATCAGGCTTCACGTCACCCACCATTGGAACAGGCCACTGTAACACATTTAGGCCCAGGCACCCAGGCAGAGGAGAGAGGTCCCGTAACAGAGAATCTGGCCTTATGTCAGCGCAGAATCTGTCTTCATGTCATAGCAGAGAATCAGGCATCACGTCACCCACCACTGGAACAGGCCACTGTCACACATTTAGGCCCCGACACCCAGACAGAGGAGAGCGGTCCCGTAACAGAGAATCTGGCCTTATGTCAGCGCAGAATCTGTCTTCATGTCATAGCAGAGAATCAAGCTTCACGTCACCCACCACTGGAACAGGCCACTGTCACACATTTAGGCCCCGGCACCCAGACAGAGGAGAGAGGTCCTGTAACAGAGAATCTGGCCTTATGTCAGCACAGAATCTGTCTTCATGTCATAGCAGAGAATCAGGCATCACGTCACCCACCACTGGAACAGGCCACTGTCACACATTTAGGCCCAGGCACCCAGGCAGAGGAGAGAGGTCCCGTAACAGAGAATCTGGCCTTATGTCAGCGCAGAATCTGTATTCATGTCATAGCAGAGAATCAGGCTTCACGTCACCCACCACTGGAACAGGCCACTGTCACACATTTAGGCCCCGGCACCCAGACAGAGGAGAGCGGTCCCGTAACAGAGAATCTGGCCTTATGTCAGCGCAGAATCTGTCTTCATGTCATAGCAGAGAATCAGGCATCACGTCACCCACCACTGGAACAGGCCACTGTCACACATTTAGGCCCAGGCACCCAGGCAGAGGAGAGAGGTCCCGTAACAGAGAATCTGGCCTTATGTCAGCACAGAATCTGTCTTAATGTCATAGCAGAGAATCAGGCTTCACGTCACCCACCACTGGAACAGGCCACTGTCACACATTTAGGCCCAGGCACCCAGGCAGAGGAGAGAGGTCCCGTAACAGAGAATCTGGCCTTATGTCAGCGCAGAATCTGTATTCATGTCATAGCAGAGAATCAGGCATCACGTCACCCACCACTGGAACAGGCCACTGTCACACATTTAGGCCCAGGCACCCAGGCAGAGGAGAGAGGTCCCGTAACAGAGAATCTGGCCTTATGTCAGCACAGAATCTGTCTTAATGTCATAGCAGAGAATCAGGCTTCACGTCACCCACCACTGGAACAGGCCACTGTCACACATTTAGGCCCCGGCACCCAGACAGAGGAGAGGTTCATTGAACTTTGGGTTGCCCCACAATATAATGGTAAAATGAAATTAAAAATAGTATTGAATGAGGAAGTGCCCTGGAGTAGAATAATATATTGTTAAGGGGAGGTAGTTAATATCTAATCTGCACAAGGGATGGACAGGTCCTGTGGGATCCAGGCCTGGTTCATTTTTATGAACGTCAGCTTGTCCACATTGGCTGTAGACAGGCGGCTGCGTTTGTCTGTAATGACGCCCCCTGCCGTGCTGAATACACGTTCAGACAAAACGCTGGCCGCCAAGCAGGCCAGCACCTCCAAGGCATAAAAGGCTAGCTCTGGCCACGTGGACAATTTGGAGACCCAGAAGTTGAATGGGGCCGAACCATCAGTCAGTACGTGGAGGGGTGTGCACAGGTACTGTTCCACCATGTTAGTGAAATGTTGCCTCCTGCTAACACGTTCCGTATCAGGAGGTGGTGCAGTTAGCTGTCGCGTGGTGACAAAACTTTTCGACATCTCTGCCATGCTAACCCTGCCCTCAGAGGAGCTGGCCGTGACACAGCTGCGTTGGCGACCTCTTGCTCCTCCTCTGCCTTCGCCTTGGGCTTCCACTTGTTCCCCTGTGACATTTGGGAATGCTCTCAGTAGCGCGTCTACCAACGTGCGCTTGTACTCGCGCATCTTCCTATTACGCTCCAGTGTAGGAAGTAAGGTGGGCACATTGTCTTTGTACCGGGGATCCAGCAGGGTGGCAACCCAGTAGTCTGCACACGTTAAAATGTGGGCAACTCTGCTGTCGTTGCGCAGGCACTGCAGCATGTAGTCGCTCATGTGTGCCAGGCTGCCCAGAGGTAAGGACAAGCTGTCCTCTGTGGGAGGCGTATCGTCATCGTCCTGTGTTTCCCCCCAGCCACGCACCAGTGATGGGCCCGAGCTGCTTTGGGTGCCACCCCGCTGTGAACATGCTTCATCCTCATCCTCCTCCACCTCCTCCTCATCCTCGTCCTCCTCGTCCTCCAGTAGTGGGCCCTGTCTGGCCACATTTGTACCTGGCCTCTGGTGTTGCAAAAAACCTCCCTCTGAGTCACTTTGAAGAGACTGGCCTGAAAGTGCTACAAATGACCCCTCTTCCTCCTCTTCCTCCTGGGCCACCTCCTCTTCCATCATCGCCCTAAGTGTTTTCTCAAGGAGACATAGAAGTGGTATTGTAACGCTGATAACGGCGTCATCGCCACTGGCCATGTTGGTGGAGTACTCGAAACAGCGCAACAGGGCACACAGGTCTCGCATGGAGGCCCAGTCATTGGTGGTGAAGTGGGTCTGATCCGCAGTGCGACTGACCCGTGCGTGCTGCAGCTGAAACTCCACTATGGCCTGCTGCTGCTCGCACAGTCTGTCCAGCATATGCAAGGTGGAGTTCCACCTGGTGGACACGTCGCATATGAGGCGGTGAGCGGGAAGGCCGAAGTTACGCTGTAGCGCAGACAGGCGAGCAGCGGCAGAGTGTGAACGCCGGAAGCGCGAACAGACGGCCCGCACTTTATGCAGCAGCTCTGACATGTCGGGGTAGTTGCGAATGAACTTCTGCACCACCAAATTCAGCACATGCGCCAGGCAAGGGATGTGCGTCAAACCGGCTAGTCCCAGAGCTGCAACGAGATTTCGCCCATTATCGCACACCACCAGGCCGGGCTTGAGGCTCACCGGCAGCAACCACTCGTCGGTCTGTTGTTCTATACCCCGCCACAACTCCTGTGCGGTGTGGGGCCTGTCCCCCAAACATATGAGTTTCAGAATGGCCTGCTGATGTTTACCCCGTGCTGTGCTGAAGTTGGTGGTGAAGGTGTGTGGCTGACTGGATGAGCAGGTGGAAGAAGAGGAGGAGGAAGCTGAGTAGGAGGAGGAGGAGACAGGAGGCAAAGAATGTTGCCCTGCGATCCTTGGCGGCGGAAGGACGTGCGCCAAATAGCTCTCCGCCTGGGGCCCAGCCGCCACTACATTTACCCAGTGTGCAGTTAGGGAGATATAGCGTACCTGGCCGTGCTTACTGGTCCACGTATCTGTGGTTAGGTGGACCTTGCCACAGATGGCGTTGCGCAGTGCACACTTGATTTTATCGGACACTTGTTTGTGCAGGGAAGGCACGGCTCTCTTAGAGAAGTAGTGGCGGCTGGAAACAACATACTGTGGGACAGCAAGTGACATGAGCTGTTTGAAGCTGTGTGTGTCCACCAGCCTAAATGACAGCATTTCATAGGCCAGTAGTTTCGAAATGCTGGCATTCAGGGCCAGGGATCGAGGGTGGCTAGGTGAGAATTTACGCTTTCTCTCAAATGTTTGTGAGATGGAGAGCTGAACGCTGCCGTGTGACATGGTTGAGATGCTTGGTGACGCAGGTGGTGGTGTTGGTGGTACATCCCATGTTTGCTGGGCGGCAGGTGCCAATGTTCCTTCAGAGGCGGAGGAAGAGGCCGAGGCGGCGGCAGCAGCAGCAGAAGAGGCCGAGGCGGCAGCAGCAGAAGATGTAGCAGGGGGAGCCTGAGTGACTTCCTTGTTTTTAAGGTGTTTACTGCACTGCAGTTCATGCTTTGCATGCAGGTGCCTGGTCATGCAGGTTGTGCTAAGGTTCAGAACGTTAATGCCTCGCTTCAGGCTCTGATGGCACAGCGTGCAAACCACTCGGGTCTTGTCGTCAGCACATTGTTTGAAGAAGTACCATGCCAGGGAACTCCTTGAAGCTGCCTTTGGGGTGCTCGGTCCCAGATGGCGGCGGTCAGTAGCAGGCGGAGTCTCTTGGTGGCGGGTGTTCTGATTTTTCCCACTGCTCCCTCTTTTGCTATGCTGTTGGCTCGGTCTCACCACTGCCTCTTCCTCTGAACTGTGAAAGTCAGTGGCACGACCTTCATTCCATGTGGGGTCTAGGACCTCATCGTCCCCTGCATCGTCTTCCACCCAGTCTTGATCCCTGACCTCCTGTTCAGTCTGCACACTGCAGAAAGACGCAGCAGTTGGCACCTGTGTTTCGTCATCATCAGAGACGTGCTGAGGTGGTATTCCCATGTCCTCATCATCAGGAAAAATAAGTGGTTGTGCGTTAGTGCATTCTATCTCTTCCACCCCTGGGGAAGGGCTAGGTGGATGCCCTTGGGAAACCCTGGCAGCAGAGTCTTCAAACAGCATAAGAGACTGCTGCATAACTTGAGGCTCAGACAGTTTCCCTGATATGCATGGGGGTGATGTGACAGACCGATGGGCTTGGTTTTCATGCGCCATCTGTGCGCTTTCTGCAGAAGACTGGGTGGGAGATAATGTGAACGTGCTGGATCCACTGTCGGCCACCCAATTGACTAATGCCTGTACCTGCTCAGGCCTTACCATCCTTAGAACGGCATTGGGCCCCACCAAATATCGCTGTAAATTCTGCTGGCTACTGGGACCTGAGGTAGTTGGTTCACTAGGACGTGTGGCTGTGGCAGAACGGCCACGTCCTCTCCCAGCACCAGAGGGTCCACTAACACCACCACGACCATGTCCACGTCCGCGTCCGCGTCCCTTATTAGATGTTTTCCTCATTGTTCCCGTTCACCACAATTTTGAGAATGGCAAATTTGGGAATGCTTTTTCAACCCAGAACAAAAAGTCTGCTTTGACGGTCACTACAAATAACTTGACCAGCTAAAACTGTGCAGATTTGGTTGAATAGAGATGTGAGACCTGTTTTTTTTTGCGCTGTGTGACAGTTATAGGTTTAATTACAGAATGACACTTCTATCAGCACGCTAGCGTGTGTCTTAGGTTTTTCTGAATGATACTATCAATAACTTCAATGTAAGATTTTCTTTTTGGGATAGATTTCAAGTAGGCCTGAAATACCACAAACTAGTTATTTTCAGAATGGCAAATTTGGGAATGCTTTTTCAACCCAGAACAAAAAGTCTGCTTTGACGGTCACTACAAATAACTTGACCAGCTAAAACTGTGCATATTTGGTTGAATAGAAATGTCAGGTCTATTTTTTAGGCGCTGGGTGACAGGCTCAACTTGCCCCTGATGTAATATATGGCCAAAAAATAACCAGACTGTTGATGGTTAAATGCACTTCGGTGACACAGGCTCAGCCTGCAGCTGATGTAGTATATGGCCAAAAAATAATCAGACTGTTGATGGTTAAATGCACTTGGGTGAAACAGGCTCAGCCTGCAGCTGATGTAGTATATGGCCAAAAAATAACCAGATTGTTGATGGTTAAATGCACTTCGGTGACACAGGCTCAGCCTGCAGCTGATGTAGGATATAGCACAAAATAACCACACTATCGATGGTTAAATACACTTGGTGATAGCTCGTGCTGGCGCACCACAAGTCACAAAATGGCCGCCGATCACCCCAGAAAAAAAGTGATCTAAAAACGCTTTGGGCAGCCTCAAAAAAGTGAGCAAGTCAATAATAGCACTTCAATGATCCACAGCTGCAGATCGATCACAGAATGAAGTCTTTTGGAGGAGTTAATCTGCCTAATCTCGCCCTAACGTCGCAGCTGCAACCTCTCCCTATACTGATCATAGCAGAGTGACGTGCGGCGCTACGTGACTCCAGCTTAAATAGAGGCTGGGTCACATGGTGCACTGGCCAATCACAGCCATGCCAATAGTAGGCATGGCTGTGATGGCCTCTTGGGCCAAGTAGTATGATGCTTGTTGATTGGCTGCTTTGCAGCCTTTCAAAAAGCGCCAAGAATGCGCCGAACACCGAACTCGAACCCGGACTTTTACGAAAATGTTCGGGTTCGGGTCCGGGTCCGTGTCACGGACACCACAAAATTCGGTACGAACCCGAACTATACAGTTCGGGTTCGCTCATCCCTATTCTTCACCAAACTGTTGTTGGATTGTTGGAAGAAGTTGCTGTTGGAGGGTGTTTTGGTACCATTCTTTATTCATGGCTGTGTTTTTGGGCAAAAATGTGAGTGAGCCCACTCCCTTGGATGAGAAGCAACCCCACACATGAATGGTCTCAGGATGCTTTACTGTTGGCGTGGCACAGGACTGATGGTAGCGTTCACCTTTTCTTCTCCGGACAAGCCTTTTTCCAGATGCCCCAAACAATCGGAAAGAGGCTTCATCGGAGAATATGACTTTGCCCCAATCCTCAGCAGTCCATTCACCATACTTTCTGCAGAAGATCAATCTGTCCCTGATGGTTTTTTTTGGAGAGAAGTGGCTTCTTTGCTGGCCTTCTTGACACCAGGCCATCTTCCAAAAGTCTTCGCCTCACTGTGCATGCAGATGCGCTCACACCTGCCTGCTGCCATTCCTGAGCAAGCTCTGCACTGGTGGCACTCTGATCCCGCAGCTGAATCCTCTTTAGGAGACGATCCTGTCGCTTGCTGGACTTTCTTGGATGCCCTGAAGCCTTCTTAACAAGAATTGAACCTCTTTCCTTGAAGTTCTTGATGATCCAATAAATTGTTGATTGAGGTGCAATCTTAGTAGCCACAATATCCTTGCCTGTGAAGCCATTTTTATGCAATGCAATGATGGCTCCACGCGTTTCTTTGCAGGTCACCATGGTTAACAATGGGAGAATAATGATTTCAAGCATCACCCTCCTTTTAACATGTCAAGTCTGCCATTTTAACCCAATCAGCCTGACATAATGATATCCAGCCTTGTGCTCGTCAACATTCTCACCTGAGTTAACAAGACGATTACTGAAATGATCTCAGCAGGTCCTTTAATGACAGCAATGAAATGCAGTGGAAATTTTTTTGGGGGATTAAGTTAATTTTCATGGCAAAGAAGGACTATGCAATTCATCTGATCACTCTTCATAACATTCTGGAGTATATGCAAATTGCTATTATAAAAACTTAAGCAGCAACTTTTCCAATATTTATGTAATTCTCAAAACTTTTGGCCACGACTGTACATGCCTAATTTTTCTGGCCTCTGGTGCTGCACTGTGGCTGCAAAAACAAAACAAAAAAAAGGCACGTACATGTGTCTATTCCCTTTCGTGATCGTTACCTTGTTGTGGTGAAGGGGCTTGCGTATCACAATGAAGCGATCACCTCTATGAGTGTGTTGGCAATGTTGGCACACCCCAGATGATAAGGTTGTTGCTTCATTGTGAACAGACCAAAAGCGATAGGCTGGATAATTTTGCATAGAAAAAACATTAATTTTCTTTGTGATCATCTAAGGTGATCATTAAAGCCTACTAGGCCAACAATGGGCCCACACTGCAGAATCATTGTTTTCTGGGTCACTTAACTGTCACTGAACTACCTCAGCATGACCATAGGCTTTCAAAAAACGCCATCGCCTGCAATCTCCAAATTGGAAGTAAGAGGACTGACCAACCATCTTTTTCCATCTCCTGGTTCCTAAAATTCATTCCATACACTGGCCCCTGATAGGGGACGTAACAGGGATTAAACTTATAGGAATAGTACTACTTAACACACCACTCATATAGGGTGGCACAGTACATTGCACGGCGCACGCGCAGTGCCCCAAATTGGAAGTAAGAGGACCGACCAACCATCTTTTTCCATCTCCCGGTTCCTAAAATCTATTCCATACACCGGCCCCTTATAGGGGACAAAACAGGGATTAAACTGGTAAGAACAGATTTTTATCATTTAAAAAAAAAGAGGACAGCCTCTGCGGAGCTGGGTATTTTTTGGCCGCGTTTCTGAACACTCATGCACAATGGCTGTAGGCTCATGCGTCCTTTTGCGTAGGTGACAAACCTGGTCAGTCAAACCCAAGGCAACATCATCGACCTCATCCCATATGCGTTTTTTCTGGAGCGTGCCCTGCGAAGAGTGCTGGATCAGGCCGTAGATGAGCATGAAGAGGAAGAGTTGTGGTCACCATCACCACCAGAAGCAGCATTGTCGTCGTCGATTGCTGGACCTGCGGCAACACAGAGAGAGGAGTCTGAAGAAGAGGAGTCAGAGGAGGAAGGTGGCTTTGAGGAGGTGGAAGACCAACCACAGCAGGCGTCCCAGGGGGCTTGTTGTCACCTTTTGGGGACCCTTGGTGTTGTACGTGGCTGGGTAGAGGAAGAGACCTTCAATGACGTCAGTGAGGACAAGGAACGGGACATGGCTAGCTTGGTATCCAACCTTGTGCAAATGAGGAGTTTGCGGTTGTGCAAATGGACTGTTTGCGGTTGTTTGCGGTGCATTAAACGGGGAGTTTGGTCTGTCACTGTGAAGCGGGAGTAACCCTTACACTACCTGATCGATACAACATCATACCTGATCGTATACACACATTGGATGTTTTAAAGCACGTTATTCCAAACAGTTCAGGTGTTAGTCCCCTTGAAACAACTTTTCCATCACTATTGTGGCCAGAAAGAGTCCCTGTGGGTTTTAAAATTCGCCTGCCTATTGAAGTCTATGGCGGTTCGCCCTTAGCGAACATTTGCGGAAATTCGGGTTCGCCGTTTGCGAACAGAAAATTTTATGTTCGCGACATCTCTACACCTCACTACGGATACGTGGACCAGTAAGCACGGTCAGGGCCGCTATATCTCCATAACAGCACACTGGGTAAATGCAGTGGCAGCTGGGCCTGAGGCGGATAGTAGTTTGGTGCATGTCCTTCCACCACCAAAGATTGCAGGGCGCTTCCTCCTCCTACTCTGCTTCCTCATCCTCTACCGGCTCCTCATCCGGTCAGTGTAACAGCACCACCAACTTCAGCACAGCCTGGGGTAAACAACAGCAGGCAGTTTTAAAACCTATCTGTTTGGGGGACAAACCCCACACCACGCAGGAGCTGTGGACGGGCCTTGAACAACAGACCGATGAGCGGTTGGTGCCGGTGAGCCTCAAGCCCGGCCTGGTGGTGTGCGATAATGGGCGAAATCTCGTAGCAGCTCGGGACTAGCCAGTTTGATGCACATCTCTTGCCTGGCGCATGTGCTGAATTTGGTGGTGCAGAGATTCCTTAAAAATTACCCCGATATGTCAGAGCTGCTGCATAAAGTGCGGTCCGTCTGTGCGCGCTTTCAGCGTTCTCACCCTGCTGCTTGCCTGTCAGCGCTGCAGCGTAACTTCGGCCTTCCCGCTCACCGCCTCATATGCGACGTGCCCACAAGGTGGAACTCCACCTTGCACATGCTGGCCAGACTGTGCAAGCAGCAGCAGGCGATAGTGGAGTTTCAGCTGCAGCACGCACGGGTGAGTCGCTCTGCGGAACAGCACCACTTCACTACCAATGACTGGGCCTCCATGCGAGACCTGTGTTCCTTGTTGCGCTGTTTCGAGTACTCCGCCAACTTGGTCAGTGCCGATAACGCAGTTCTTAGCGTAACTATCCCACTTCTATGCCTCCTTGAAAAAACGCTGCTGGCGATGATAGAAGAGGATGTGGCAGAGGAGGAAGAGGGATCATTTTGTAGGGTTTCCGGCCAGTCATTCACAAGTGTTTCCGAGGGTGGGTTCCTGCACCCACAAACGCCAGGTACACAATTGTCCAGCCAGGGCACCGTTCTGGAGGATGACAAGGTGGAGGATGAGGAGGAGGATATGGAGGAGGAGGAACCATGTTCACAGAAGGGTGGCACCCAGAACAGCTCATGGCTATCACTGGTGCGTGGCTGGGGGGATACAGAGGACACAGACGATACACCTCCCAAAGAGGACAGATTTTTGTTGCCTCTGGGCAGCCTGGCACACATGAGCGATTACATGCTGCAGTGTCTCCGCAACGACCGCCGAGTTGCCCAAATTCTAACTTGTGCTGATTACTGGGTGGCCACGCTGCTGGAACCCCGTTACAAGAACAACGTACTGTCCTTAATTCCGTCATTGGAGCGTGATCGTAAGATGCGCGAGTACAAGTGCACGCTGGTAGATGCGCTGCTGGTGGCATTCCCACCTGAGAGCGAGGGCACAGTGGAATCACAAGGTGAAGGAAGAGGAAGAGGTCGCCAATGCAGCTGGGGCACCGCCAGCACCTCAGAAGGCAGGGTTAGCATGGCGGAAATGTGGAAAAGCTTTGTCAGCATGCCACAACAACAAGCACCACCAGCTGATATGGAACGTCTTAGCAGGAGGCAGCATTTCACCAACATGGTGGACCAGTATGTGTGCACACGCCTACACGTACTGAATGAGGGGTCTGTCCCCTTCAACTTCTGGGTCTTAAAATTGGGCACATGGCCTGAGCTTGCCCTTTACGCCTTGGAGGTGCTGGCCTGCCCTGCAGCCAGTGTATTAACTGAACGTGTGTTTAGCACGGCAGGGGGCGTTATCATAGACAAGCGCAGCCGCCTATCCACAGCCAATGTGGACAAGATCATGTTCATTAAAATGAATCAGGCATGGATCCCACAGGACTTGTCTGTACCTTGTGCAGAATAGACATGTATACCTGCCTTAACCAGCCATTGTTATACTGCAGCGCAATTGCTCATTCTTGTATTTTGGATATTTCACACTCTTTTGGAGTGTACCCTAATTTAAAAAAAGAATAATTAAAACCAAAAACCAGTGTTGGCTACCTCGTCCTCCTCCACCGCCGCTTCCACCTACACCACTACGTCCACCGCCTCCTCAAACTCCTACTCCATATGGAAATCCACCTCATAAATCATAAATGATACAAAATCCGATGAAAGCTGTAACGGCACCGGACGGGGTTAAAAGCAGAGTGTGCCTGGCGTTCATGCTGTACCTGCGCTCCCTGGACTTTGTGTGGCTGTCATGGCCCATAAACAGGTAGGAACTAGTGTTAGGGACCACTCATAGAGGCGACCTTGACGTGGTGAGTGGCTTATTACGCTTTGGCCAAAATGTACACCAATGCCTCATTCAACATCCAGCATGGAGGCAGGGCGGAGTGCTGGTTGCAGAGTGCTATTGCATTTGTGTTCTTTTCTTTGTATATATTTCCCAATGTTTTGGGGTGTACCCTAATTTAAATAAATAAATTTAAAACCAAAAAGCAGTGTAGGCTACCTCCTCCTCCTCCACCGCCGCTTCCACATACACTGTCACATCCACCGCCTCCTCAACCTCCTACTCCATATGGACCTCGTCCTCCTAGATCAAGATTATTATTTTTAATTTTTACGTATTTTATGTTATTTAAAGTCATTTCCCTATCCACATTTGTTTGCAGAGCACTTGCCATGCTCTTAAACACATTGTGATGTCATTTGCAGCCCTCTAGCCCTTTCCATTACATTTTTACAGCCATTTTAGTGCTCAAAAGTTCGGGTCCCCATTGACTTCAATGGGGTTCGGGTTCGGGGTCAAGTTCGGGTCCCGAACTCGAACTTTTTTGTGAAGTTCGGCCGAACCCGTCGAACCCGAACATCCAGGTGTCCGCTCAACTCTACATATTACTCATAAGATACAGTGAACACTGTAAAAACAATTTGTTAAAATTGCTGTTTTATCTTCCCCTTAAAAATAAAATAACATTTATTTAACCCCTTAAGGACCGGGCTCATTTTCACCTTAAGGACCTGGCCATTTTTTGCAAATCTGACCAGTGTCACTTTATGTGTGAATGACTTTAAAACGCTTTTACTTATCCAGGCCATTCTGAGACAGTTTTTTCATCACATATTGTACTTTATGACACTTGTAAAATGGAGTAAAAAAAAATCATTTTTATTTATAAAAAAATAACAAATTTACCCAAAAATTCAAAAAATTTGCAAATTTACAAGTTTCAATTTCTCTACTTCTATAATACATAGTAATACCTTCAAAAATAGTTATTAATTTACATTTCCCATATGTTAACTTCATGTTTAGATCATTTTGGGAATGCCATTTTATTTTTTGGGGACGTTACAAGGCTTAGAAGTTTAGAAGCAAATCTTGAAATTTTTCTGAAATTTTCCAAAACCCTCTTTTTAAGGACCAGTTCAGGTCTGAAGTCACTTTGTGAGGCTTACATAATAGAAACCACCCAAAAATGACCCCATTTTGGAAACTACACCCCTCAAGGTATTCAAAACTGATTTTACAAACTTTAACCCTTTAGGTGTTCCACAAGAGTTATTGGCAAATGGAGATGAAATTTCAGAATTTAAATTTTTTGCCAAATTTTCCATTTTTATCTATTTTTTCCAGTAACAAAGCAAGGGTTAACAGCCAAACAAAACTCAATATGTATTGCCCTGATTTTGCAGTTTATAGAAACACTCCATATGTGGTTGTAAACTGCTGTACGAGCACACGGCAGGGCGCATAAGGAAAGGAATACCATATGGTTTCTGGAAGGCAGACTTTGCTGGACTGGTTTATTTACACCATGTCCCATTTGAAGCCCCCCTGATGCACCCCTAGAGTAGAAACTCCAAAAAAAGTGACCCCATTTTGGAAACTACGGGATAAGGTGGCAGTTTTGTTGGGACTATTTTTAGGGTACATATGATTTTTGGTTGTTGCTCTATATTAAATTTTTGTGAGGCAAGGTTACAAAAAAATTAAATTCTGTAATTTCATCTCCATTTGCCAATAACTCTTGTGGAACACCTAAAAGGTTAACAAAGTTTGTAAAATCAGTTTTGAATACCTGTAGGGGTGTAGTTTCTTAGATCGAGTCACTTTTATGGAGTTTCTACTCTAGGGGTGCATCAGAGGGGCTTCAGATGGGACATGGTGTCAAAAAACCAATCCAGCAAAATCTGCCTTCCAAAAACCATATGGCGCTCATTTCCTTGTGCGCCCTGCTGCTTGGCCATACAGCATTTTACGACCCTATATGGGGTGTTTCTGAAAACTACAGAATCAGGGCAATAAATATAGAGTTTTGTTAACAGAAAATGGATTAAAATATGTTTTGGCACCGTATTATTTAATTTTTTTGACTGTGTTCATTTGAGGGGTTAGGTCATGTGTTATTTTTATAGAGCAGATTCTTAAGGACGCGGCAATACCTAATATGTCTACTTTTTAAAATTTATTTAGGTTTTACACTATAATATCCTTTTTTAAACAAAAAAAAACTAAACATTTTAGTATCTCCATAGTCTGAAAGTACAATTTTTTTTTTAGTTTTTAGCCGATTTTTTGTGGGATGGGAGGATGGCTTTATTGGCATTTTCGCGTGCATATGACTTTTTTATTGCTTGCTATCACACTTTTTGTGATGTAAGGTGACAAAAAAAAGCTATTTTTTACACCGTTTTTATTTTATTTTCATGTGGTATTTTTATAGTTCAGATTCTTACGGACGCAGCGGTACCTAATATGCATACTTTTTTTTATTTATTTTAGTTTTACAAAATAATATTTTTGAAATAATTTTTTTTTTGTTTTAGTGTCTCCAGCCTGAGAGCCATAGTGTTTTTTCTGGGCGATTGTCTGTGGCCAGATAGAATTAAAATTAGCGAAGGGGATTATAAATATAGTACTCCATGGAAGTGTGGTACTCTCTGAAGCAACCATCAATGCAGAGGCCCGGATAATCGGGGCACGTGTCACGCTGAGTGGTGGTGTCCTTCTGTATCCCCCTCCTGTGACACACTCTCACTTTTTTTGGGAAGCCTCCAGTTCCCAAGGTACTCCGGCCTGCTCTTTCCCAGTCAAAAAAGATCAGGGCCTTGAGGACTGCCTCATAGAACTGCAGAAATTTCCCTGTGTTGCCAGCGCTCCGGGTCAGCACAAAAGAGTTGTACAAGGCAACCTGTACCAAGTAGACTGCAACTTTTTTGTACCATGCTCAGGTTTTGCGCATGGCGTTATATGGCTTGAGGACTTGTTCAGAGAGATCAAACTCCTCCCATATACCGATTGTAGTCCAAGATACAATCAGGCTTGAGGACCATTGCCACGGTACCTCGCACAGGGACAGGGGTGATGCCATTAATGTGAATTGTGGACAGTACAAGGACATCCTCCTTGTCCTTATATCTGACCAGCAACAGGTTTCCACTGGTAAGGGTACGGGTCTCACCCCTGGGGATAGGTACCTGGAGGGCGAGGGTAGGGAGGCCGCGTTGATTTTTCAGCACGGTCCCACAAGCGGACATGGATCTGGCGGCAATGGACTGGAACAAGGGGATACTAGTATAAAAGTTATCCACGTACAGGTGGTAACCCTTATCTAGCAGTGGGTGCATAAGGTCCTACACAAGTTTCCCGCTAACACCCAGAGTGGGGGGACATTCTGGGGGTTCAATACGGGAATCTTGTCCCATTTTTTGCGGTTCGAATGTGGACCCATTCATTCTTAAATCTGTGTACCAGGCCGCAAATTATAGAACATATCCTATTCTTGTACATATTTAGGACAAGAATAGGCATTTATACAATGGGATCCATGAAAAGTGCAGACTGCAAAACGGATACGGATACTGCTTAATATGCAACCTTCCAACTTACTGGAATTCAAGTACGAGCATCTGTACGAGCAGCGCTAAACAGTGAATGATATGGTCATGCATATGACCACCTCAGCAGAGAGCAGTGTGTTATTTCGAGGTCAGCAGTGGCAGCTCATCAAAGAAGCCCTTTGAAGAAACCACAAAAATCTGTAAGTAGGGACAACTGCTGCATAAATAATGTCACCCCCCTCACATTAGAACAGGTGCTCGTGCTGATGCAAAAATGGAAAACGACGGAAGAAGAACAGCTTACACATCTTGTGTTTTAGACACTTGCTATCAAAGCAAAATGGGGGAATGTTTTCCTCCTGCCAAATGACTATTACCAGGATGCTGTCTCTGTTTTCTCTTGCACAGCCTCCAGTGTCATCTCAGAGAGGTTTTCAGCATAGCAAAGGGGATTGAGACACCTAAATGGACCAAGTTGTCCTCTTCCAGTGTCCAAAACATTGCTTTTGGCAAAATAAAAGAGGCATGAGGATTCACAGGATTTTTATATTCCTCTGGCTGAGGCAGATGAATAGATCTGCCCTCTCTGATAGTGTCCTATCTTGCACTGTCTGCCTATAAAAATTGGAAGGCACTCTGTCCCCGTTAATGCATGATTTTTGGACACTTGTGTAGAATAAGCCACTCTTTTTTTCTGACACTAACATGTGTAAGTGTATAAACCCACATTGTCGTTTGTCATTTTAATGTCATTTTGGACACTTTAAACACAGAAGGTGTTGTGGGAAAAAGACAGTGTCTTGTTGGGACCAAGTGTCCAAATATTAGGCCTCAATGGAAGAAGATCCCTGCCCCTGTTTATACATCCAAGACTATCTGCCCCCGATAAGGGAAAATGTTATTTACATGGGACTGAATGTTGAGGGGTGATGTTGTTTACATTGCATAGCATGTTGGAGGTGGCTGGGGAGGGGGTGATATTATTTACAAGGGACTGTATGTTGAAGGCGGCTGGGGAGGAGGTGATGTTATTTACATGGGACTGTATATTGGAGAGGGCTGGAGAGATGGTGTGATGTATTTACATGGGACTTGGCAGAGGTAGGAAAATAGCATTATTTACATGGGACAGTTTGGTGAGGGGCTGAGGAATTATAATTTTTGGACACTAAAGGGAGGAATATAACTACAGGGGGGCACTGCAGGAGGCATTATAAATACTAGGGGCACTTCAGGGCGAGAATTATAACAGTAGGGGACAATGTAAATACTAGGCGCACATCAGGGCTAGCATTAGAACAGTATGGGGCGATATAAATACTTAGGGCACTGTAGGAACATTTTAAATCCAGGGGACATTATAGGCGTTATTATTACTACTGGGGGCTCTATAGGAATGACTTATAGATCTTCCTTATTTCTACTAAGAGCACTTTGGGGGACCTTATCACTACTGGTGGGTCTGTAGAGAGCTTTATTACTACTGGGGGACAATAAGGGGCCTTCTTTCTACTGGGACTCTGTGAGTGCATTATTAATACTGGAAGACTCTTCTACTAATGGAGACACTCTGGGGGAGCATTGTCATTGTTGTGGGCACTGTAGGGGGCAGTATCACTAATGAGAGCATTCAAGAAGGAAATTACTACTGGTGGGACTTTGAGGAGAACTATTACTATGGGGAGGGGGGGGCTATCAGTATGGCACTAATCTTTCTTCAGGATCGTATTTGGGGGTATTGGGGAGCACAGCAAGCAGCAGGATAACACTTGTTTGGACTCAGGGTTGGGGTGATGAGAGAAAAGTGAAGAAGCTAAGATGTCTGTGTGGTCAAACTCTGCAGAGACGAGGCGCAGCTGAAAGAAGTTATCCTAGCCAAATGGAGAAGATGATGACAGAGAAGGTCCTACATCTGAGGAGACATCACCTGGGAGGCCCTGGATGTGAGAGGTATGTGCTGCTATTCAGCAAATACTGTAAAATGCGGTGTGCAGGGGGAGGGTTGTCTTAGAGAATTGGGCATATTCATTGGGGGCTTGGGCCCCGGATCTTTTGAGACCCTAGCAACACCCCCTGGCAGAGCTCCATCCTCTCCTGCACTGGTCACACGAAGTGCCTTCAGCACTGATCACATGGGACTGTGATGTAATCACAGTCCCACAGCTCTTCCAGTGCATTAGATTCAATTGTATTGCTGTCCTGAGGACAGTTGTATCTATCTGCAGGGAGTACATTCAGGGCCTGGGACAAAACATCAGGGGCCCAGGCCCGAAAGTTTTATCCTAGCAATGACCCTGATTCTTATAGAACCAATTTCGATACAAATCAAATTTGTTTAAAAAATTTGATAAATAGGACACAAAACGAATTTTAAGAAATTCACTCAACCTTAATCTAATATTAAACCTACTAACCAAACCATGCCGACTTTCTCACCCACTTTTCAAACCTGAAGTGGTGTAAAAATGTGTAATGTCACAAATGTTTATGCAAATAAACCCCAGAAAATTGCAAGCCCTATTTTGAAACTATTAAAAAAAAAATTTAAGCCAGAATTATGGATTGCAGTACTTGATAAAATCCCCACAAAGTACCCAATTTTCAGTACTCACTTTTTATTATTCAGTCTTTACTGAAGCATTGATTTCTCCTTGTTTATCTATGATCATTAATTAACAATACTTATCATGGGACTGGTTTTAAACAATTGCACCATGTTGAAAATCAAAGTTACAATGTCTCCTTGCTCTGTGAACTCTAACAGAATTAGAAAAGCCATGATCATGAAGAAGGTCATCTAAGTAAGAGAGATGGTGCTAAATCAATGTGATGACTCACAACCCTTCTTTGTAATTATATGTGTCAACCAAATGTCATTTTAGAATTAATCTACATTAATTAGACAAAATCACTAGAAGATTAGTGTCCTACACATCTTTTTGGCTGGGCATATATACTGAGACTTACGGTTGGACTATGCAGAAATAGCAATGTATAATTTTCTTCCTCTGAACATACATGCTAATGTTAGTACAGTAATATTAACATTTACAAATATATAGCCTTTCAGCAAAGAGCTGTCACCAGGTCTCCATCATTTTGTTTCTATCCTTTGAGGTGTACAGAAATATATTATGCAGTGACCCGTCACTGCTAAGTGTTAATACCAGATTTACTGCTAAGGCCTAATATTATTGTTTATTGCTAAAAGTGGTTAATGTGTTAAATTGGATACTGAATATGATCTATGCACTATGTGACCCAAAGAGTGTATATAGGAAGCAAAACAGTTAAACTGGCAGCCTTAGTTACACATGCTAGGTGATATCGCCATTTGCTCCTTTTGGTCTCGTTCTCACAACCCAAAAACGTCGCAGGAAGTACAATTGGGAAATTCTGGTGTAGTGTGCGTCGATGTGTGCGCAATTCCTTCAAAATAACGTCAGAAATGGTCTCAAGTAATATCCATAATGTGCCTGCTTCCAACAGCTAGGCGAGGTTTATTTATACCAGAAGATGGAAGGCGGTCTTACAATCATGGACCAATGGGGGGAGACAGGTGATTGGCTGGAATGCGGTCCTTACAATCATGACCAATGGGGAGACAGTTATGGGTATGAAGTGATTGGCTGGCGAAGATGTGAATGATCTTCACTTATTCGCGCCCTTTTCGTTGCCGCGCTTATCCTCGTGGATGAAGAAACCTTTGGTTCGATGGTCCCCATCCCTCCCATCTCAGCCGGCGCCATGACACTGCTATCCTGCAGTAATACCAGCCGGCACAAATCAACTACAGGGTCGGGACGACCAGACATCGTTGCGAAAGTTTCTGTGCGATGCGAATGCTAACGCGAACGAATCTGCGGCATCTCCATAGGATTTATGGCGACCATACGGCGAACAATAATTTTTCCACAAACAGTTCCCCCCTGTTTCGCCATATGTCGTATTCAGCGGCTCCCTAACACTACAATCACTCAAATCAGACCTCTAAAGGGAATAAACATGCAAAGGGGAACAGGCTACACGACAGATGAACTAACAAGAAGAACCTGTACTAGCATTTTCTTGGGCCTCTCGGGTGCTTGACCGCGACGTGTGGCAAGTGTGGTGACAGTGAAAAGTCTCTAAAGTGTCTTTAATAAAGAAATGCCTTCAAAAGGAAGGGTGGTTCTCCATGACGGTTCCTTAAAATGCGGTGGTTCGTCTTGGGTCGGTCTCCTGGAGTAAGATCAGGTTGCTCCGGGTGATGGTCTCTGCGATCATAACGTGGTCCTCTGAACGGCTCCTCTCGACTCGATCATCAAGCAGCAGGTCATTCGCACCGCCACATAGAAAAGAAATAGAAAGCACAGCAGTAACAGGACATACACTCCTATTTCCTTAAGCCACGATCCTATAGAAAACAACATATCACCGAAGCCCCGCAGGACCTTTAAAGGGGTTCCAACCTTCATCTACAATCACACGTGCTGTGCCCCTGTAACGCCTTAAATCTATCTAGATGGGCCTGAACTTGTCACCAGTATCTGCCACTCAGGTGCTGTTTTTTTACGACCCACCCAATCGCCTGATGGTATGGAATGCAAACCAGTTATAGATTCTGGATCAGGAATAGATTCATAAACTCTCTGGTGTATCTGTCACGGGGTTCCGAAGGGTGCACTCGGTCCCCCATTGCCCGCAGACCCTGTTGCTTAGCTTTTGGAATGAGGTTCTGTGTTTGACCTCATTCCCAGGGCGGCTTTACTAGCTGGGTGGCTCCCTGCTCCTAGTCTGCCTTGAGCGCCGAGCTGATCACTCGGTGCTCGTACTGGTTGGGTCTGTCGGTCATGTGACGCTGGCCACGTCACATGACCCTCACTCTCCCCACTATAAATACAGGCAGCATGCTGGCTACAGGTTGACTGTTAATTTCTAGGTTCCTGGCTATTTGTTGGACTGCTGAATACTTACCTGATCCTGTTCCTGACCATCCTTTTGCCTGCTCCTCCGGTACTGTGCATCCGTTCCTGGTATTGTGACCTCGGCTCCACCTGACTACTCTCTTAGGACTCCTCTTGTACTTCTCTGCTCTCCTGGTATTTGACCCCGGCTTCTCCTGACCATTCTTTGCTTATCCTTTGTACTGCGTAGCTCTCTTGGTTCTGACCCGGTCCGTTCATGTTTCGTATTTTGTCTTGTCTGTCTTCCCTGCACATATCCTAAGTTAGGGGACTGTCGTCCAGTTGTCCCCTGTCATCAGGACTCGTGAGGCAAGTAGGCAGGGCCAGGGGTGAGGGTGGAAGCGCAGTGGTCACTATCCTTTCCCCTGTGTGTGTGTGGGACGTGACCGGTTACAGTATCTTTTGAAGTTCCCGTTGAAGAGACTGCACATACCCCGTCAGCTGAGATTGTAAAGATGGACAGCTGCTGGGGAAAGTACAACCCATCTTTGGTCTACTCCCGAACAGAATCTCTTATGGGGACAGCCCATAGGGCCATCTTGGTGCATTGCGCACAGAGTAGAGAGCATGGGACAAACACTCGGGCCACGGTTTACCCGTGTCGGCGGAGATCTTAGAGTCTTGTTCTTGATAGTACCGGTTAGTCTCTCCACCTTGCCACTGCTGTGGGGATGATAAGGAGTATGGAGACCCTGGGTGATGTGGAGAGCCTCACATATATCCTTAAAAACTTGTCCCGTAAAGTGAGTCCCCCGGTCAGATCAATGGCTTCGGGTACTCCCCAGTCGACAGACAACCTCAGAAAGGATCTTTTGGCGGTCGTTGTGGCATTAGCTTTTTAACGGGCCAAAGGCCTCCGGCCATCGCAGAAAACATGTCTGCACAGACCAAAGCATACTCGTGGGGCCCACTCTTAGGCATGTTGATGTAATCATTTGGATTCTCTGGAAAGGGTAGCTCAGGTTTTGGGGATTGTTTCTTGGGGTTATAGCCGGTCGTACAGGGTTGTGTAATGCACAGACCAGGCAAGCACTAGAAAAATTTGGTGGCTGTGGGTGGAGAATCCTGGAGCTATCCAGTACTCTTCCACTTGAGCACACGGTGACAGTTTGTGGACTGGTACCTGGGGTAGTGAGCTAATGGGGCCATTCATTGGATACAATACCTTGGCAAGCACCACTTACCACCGAGACCCCAGATCTTATCAGCCCCTCCGTTGCCCCCAACGGCTGCCCATTTCCGCTTCTCTCAGTTTCTCTGGCCTGAGCCTGCAACTTCTTGAACTCATCCAACGACACATCAGCGGGTTTAGCCAGCATTAGCGTCAGGGGAGGGGGGTCTAGGGCCGCTTCTTCAGCAGCCAGATCTGCCATTGCATTGCCCCTAGCTTCCATGGTGGTCTCTGTGGTGTGAGCCTTGACCTTTAAGATAGCCACTTCTAATGCGAGTGTATAACGCTACGAAGCAATCTGTTGATTAGTTTGGCGTGCTTCAGCAGGTTTCCCCGAGCTAGTGAGGAATCCTCTGGCCTGCCAAATTGGACCGAAATCATGGGCTATTCCGAAAGCGTACCTTGAATCCGTGTATAGCATTTTCCTTAATCCTTCATCTTGTTCTCACAGGCTCTGGCCAATGCGGTGTAGTTCGGCCTCTTGGCCCGACATGTGGCTGCCGAGTGAGCCTTTTTTCTACTATTTTGTCGACTGTTGTTTACAGCGTAGCCCGTGTGAGGTTTACCATCTGATGTGTAATACCTGGAACATCTACAAAAAGATCTATTGCTTCCGGCAGGGAGCTCCCTTGACAGGGCTAACTGCTTCTGTCTCAAGCTCCATGAGCTTGAGACAGTTGTGATCATCTGAGTTTTCATGGTCATGTTAGCGTCAGTCGCAATCCTTTCGTCCCCCCTCTCTTCTTCCGAGTCTGATTGGTCGGAGAAGAGAAGCAGGATTGAGATGTACATCGTCTAGTGTAAGGTTAGTAGGGGTGAGGAGAGCCACTTCATATTTGGTCAAACTGGCGGCCAAAAAGATGTTTCGTTTTGGACCTGGTTAAGGATCTCTTGGAAACAGTGTGGGGTGAAAAGGGTCAAAGGGGAATCCAAAACTATATCACCTACTTTGTGCAATAGTACAGCGGCAGGCGGCTACAGCTCGGATGCACCTAGGGTGATCCTTTGATGACCGATCCAGTTCAGGTTGAACTGTACATGATGATATACCTGAATCCGGGTAATGGGTCAATACCCCAGTGGCATGCCCTTTTACTTTCTATGACAGAAAAGGTGAAAAAGGGTAGTTTGTAGTTAGAGATACTTAGTGAAGGGGCTCTAGAAAGTTCCGGGATCAGGATCCTACAGGGTTGACCAGTTTTCATCAGTTAATTGAAATGGTTGGTTGGATGGAAGAGTATAGAGAGGGACCCAGTTTGGATGAGATATTTGGGATCTGATCTCTGCTATAATTTATTAGACCTAGAGGGCTCTTAACTGTCGGGCATTACGAAGGTCGAATAAAGTCCCTTTGTGAGTCTGTATCCATTGCATTGTCAAATGTCGGGTTCCTTTGTGAGAACATGACCTAGAAAAGTAACCTTTAAGTAACGAGATGGTATGCCTATAGCATGACTCCTTATGAGGGCAACAAACCAACAAATCGTCCACATATTCAATAGGGCGACCTCCGGATCCTCTGGCACCCACTGATCTAATACCACCTTTAGCTTACAACGGTATTCCGATGGGCTAGTCATGGACCCTTGTGGGAACGGGTCCATGTAAGTTGTTTACCATGAATGAAAAAGCAAAGAGATATTGACACTGGGATCCAGTGGTACAGAGAGAAAAGCATTGGACAAGTCGATGACACTAAAGTACGAAGCTTAGGGGTATGGAAGCAAGTAATGTGTGAGGAATTAGGCACTACGGGGCATCACTGACTAATGATTTGTTATGGCTCTGAGATCAGGAACCAGTCGGTGAGTGACTTCCTGGCCCTTGGCTGTTTCTTTGCCACCGAAATAGAGGAGTGGTATATGGGGATTGAGTTGGGGGGTCAATACCCCGATTTGGAGATACCTGTTGATCTGATTTTGAGGCTGTCCATCTGCGCTACCTCAGCGGGTACTGCGTAATCTTGGTAATAACGCAACCTGGGGCAATCCATATAGTGGCTGAGGTACTGGCAATAGGGCCGACGTCATACTTGTCAACCAACCCAAAGTTTAGGGGATCTACCTTGGCCATACATTCAGGACACAAAGTTGCCCAGGTTCGTCCAGTATACGGAACTGCCACCACTGCACACAGCAGGCTCGTCTGTGAGGTGCAACTAGTAACCACAACACCCTCTGGGGTATAGGAGATTTTTGGCCTGAAGTTCCGGACAGAATGTCTGCCCCCAAAAGGTTAATAGGGACATCATCTGAGATCAACAAAGATCTAACTGCTTCTGTGTGTTGGCCTAACTTACAGTGCAGATGTTTCTCTGAGAGTCACTGATTGACCTGTAAGTCCAACGGTGGGGGGTAGTCTTGCCAGAAAGTGGAATCCTGCCTCTAAAGTGTCTTGGTTTTTAGGGACAGTTCTGGCTGCGCCGGTGGTCAATGAGGCAGGATAGAGGGTATGGCAATTCCTCAAGAAACAGGATTGAATGTGCTGACACCAGTTTGCCTTTCCCTATCGGGTTGAGCTGTTGGACTGTGAGCAGCTCCGATGTTCTGGGATGGTACAGGATCGGGGAAGAAATGGTAGGCCTTCCGGAGGGCCATCCATATTGCGGTATGATTTCCCCTGGGTTGGTTTATGTGCATAGGGCCGGGTTAGGGGTGGTCGTTACTAGGTTTGGAGAATCCTGGTGCCTCCTCATTTTCATACTCTGGACATTGCAAGCTACATGACCTTTCTGACAGCAAAGGAAATACACAGGGGCAGGATATTTATTCCCTTTATTTCTCCTTTGTCTAGGATGGTTACTCTGGGCAATTTAACTCAAATGCTGTCATGATTTTGGGCCGACTTGGGCCTCCTTGCCTTGCATGCAAGTCCAGCTCTATGGCCTGGATCGTTGCCATGAGGGAGTGGAAGTCCATGGAGTGAGCTCCCGGCCGTGCCCATCATTAACGTTATCCCTCAAATTAGGCACTAATCCAGCCAGAATTTTGGCCTTCAACATCAGGTGGAGTTGAGATATGGGGTTGTGAATTATCGGGGACATCTGGACCTGCCTCAACCCTGTGTCTGATACCCCTTGTTTCAATCTCCGCCATAGACTGAGGCATCCTCATCTGGGCCTTGGATTGCTGTCATGAACTGGAAGGGCGATACAACGACTGTACATGGTAGGGCATTTTGTCTGGTGAAATGTGTTGCAAAATTCCTTACCCCCCATCGGAGTTGCTCATGGTGTGGTTTTATACCACACCTGGAAATGATGTTCATCCGCAACATCTTCACCTACAGTGGCTCTGAGGATGGCAATGCACGATTTGCTTCACTCATCCCATAGCTCAGCTGATTGACATTCATTTTCTTGGCGAACCCACGCGGATTAGTCCTGTAATCTGGGAGGTCATTCATGATCTCGCTGACCTCGCTGGATCTGCCCCTGCGGTAAAAGGTACATGCCAGGTGATACGGGTCGTAGTTGTTTTGTCCAGGGGTCCCTCACATTCCTGTACCCGGACGGGAAACACCCCGGAGGGGGACCACGCCTCAGCGGGAGGCCTCTTAGAAGTAGTAGGTCGCTGGAAGGGGGTTGGAGAGGCTCTGCCACAGTCCTCGTTTCCCCCAGATTGGTCAAAGACGGATACAAAGGCTCTATTTTTTGAGGACTAGCTGTTGGCTCAGAGTCCGGGGCTCTAGGAGTCGGTTCAACTGAAGGCGTCTGCCTGTTCAGGATTGCATCTAATTGCCACAATTTGGTAATGAGTAGTCTCCATCTACCATCAAACGTGACTCCATAAACCTCCCTGAGTCTGGCCCTCAACTGTTCCTCTCGATAGCGCCTATAATGCCCCTCCGGGCTCTGTTGGAAATCATCCTTTTCTTAGGCCGCTATGCACTCTGGTTTGGGTTTATTGATTATGGAGATGCCTCTGGCTTCACATAGTGTGACTATATCGGATTTCCCAAGGTGTCGGTAATCCGTTTTATCAGAGACATCGGTTGCCGGTCCCTGAGTTGGTGGTGAAGATGGAGACAGAGCGGCTGAGGCTGCTGGTATGGCCTGAGTAGCCAGTAGATTTAAGCCTGCCTGCAGCTCGGTCTCATCCCTGGTTTTATTGCACTCCGTAGTTTCAGTTGGACGGGAGTACATGACAGTGTTAGTTCGCACTGTCTGGGACTTTGAATGCCCTGTTTGCTGGAGCTCGATGGATTCATGCAGCCCACAGTTCTGCCTTTTGGAGGGAACCATGGCTTTGGAGTCTAGGGGGGAATTCACGGACAAACTTTCCCAAATCCAGACCTCAAAGGTCCCTTCTTTGGGGATGGTCTAATCGAACCTACAGTCCCATTGGTGGCCAATCTTTGAGGGGCTTAACAACTCCTCCTCCATAATGGATTTCATGTGCTGCTTGGCTGTCCTATACTCAGAAGTGGTACCCTTCTGTTCCCTAGATTTCCCTACACCCATGCTCGAGCCTTCTAAAAGTAGGTGCGTCCACCTACAGTGTCCTGTGACACAGGCCTGAACAGGCTTCTACTCCCCTTCGTTCGCCTCTGAGTTGCCCTAGATTTCTGGGCACCGACTAATGGACTCCGTTCACCCTAGTTAAAACCTCAGGAAAAGGAGTAGCAGCGTGAGGAAAAGGGCCTCTCGCCGACACACAGAGCCCCTCAGAGTCTCCTAATGAGATATACCAGCCTCGGTTTTGGCTCTAATAGTGACCTGACCAGAGGAGTAGGGCTTCCGAATTGACCTGGAGTGGATGTGCACACAGGAAACACACAGTACTCCTGTGGAAAAAGGGGCACTCAGAGAACACCAGTACCTTCTGTGGGGACGAGGGCGCACAGGAAACACACATACTCCTGTGGGGGAAGATCAACAGAGAACACACAGTACCAGCTGTAGGGAAAAGGGGGGTCATCACAGAGAACACACAGTACTCCTGTGCGGAAAGGGGTTTCTCCACACAGCTATTGGCATGCCCCGGGTGATATATACCCACCTTGTCTCCTTAAAAATACGCACTTTTCTTTGCCGATATGATTCTATATAGTCAGCTGAAGAGCACACGAAGCCCTTTTTGCAGGTGACTGATCAAAACCTCTCACTCAGCAGACAGCCCTTGATTCAGACAGTAGTACCCACACAATATCACGAGACCCTCATAACTAAAGAAAGGTCTCCCAACCAAATCTACAGAGAGAGAGAGAGAGAAAAAGAGAGGGAAAGAGAGGAGAGAGAGAGAGTAAAAAAGAGAGGGAAAAAGAGCAGGAAAAAGAGAGAGAGAGAGAGAGAGAGAGAGAAAAGAGTAGGAAAAAGAGCAGGAAAAAGAGAGGGAAAGAGAGAGAGAAAGAGAGAAAAAGAGAGGGAAAAAAGGGTGGGAAAAAGAGGGGAAAGAGAGAGAGAGAGAGAGAAAAATAGTTCCGGAACAGTTTTTAACAATACAACAGTTAGGTAGATACTGATGGCAATATCTACCTGCTGTGGTGTTTAAACTATACCACCGACCTTACACACAAAGCCTGGTTGGATCTCTCACCATGGATCCTTTGTCGCCAGCAGGGCACTGAAGAGCCTTTTACGGTTGAGAAACCCCCACAGCAGTTACGGCAATATGGGCAGCTATTATTGGAAAAACATCAACCACATACACCAAAAGGTTCTTTCAGTAGATTTTTTCCTGATATCAGCAGATTAGAGTACACAGATATCAATTCACAAAGAGCAAAACTTTCTCAAAAATGAGAAATGCCGGCCGGCCTTTTTTGCTTTTTGAAAATGAAGCTCTGTCTCCTTTAAGTTCTGCTGATAACGGGGAAAAAAATTTGCTCCCTAACTGTGCTCGCCAACTGATATAGCCGTTTTCTCCTTTGTCTCGTTCTCACAACCGAAAACTACCGCCAGAAGTAAAATCGGGAAATCCTTGGTGTAGTGTGCGTCGATGTGTGCGCAATTCCTCCAAAATAACGTCACAGAGACGTTCTCAAGTAGGATCCAATAATGTGCCTGCTTCCAACAGCTAGGCGAGGTTTATTTATACCAGAAGATGGAAGGCGGTCTTACAATCATGACCAAAGGGGAGACAGGTTTTTGGTTAGTGAAGTGATTGGCTGGCGAAGATGTGAATGATTGCGCAAACGTATGTCGCGCGTTCTCACACTTATTTGCGCCCTTTCGTTGCGCGCTTTTCCTCGTGAGGAAGAAACCTTTGTTCGATGGTCCCCATCCCTCCGCTGCCTCAGCCAGCGCCATGACACTGGTATCCTGCAGTAATGGTTGTGCGTGTGAACGCTAAAAAAGAAGACCAGGTAGATGCGGCCAAAGAGCCTTAGATACGGATAAGGGATAAGAGTGGAAACTCTTTAAGGAACCCGTAGGTGTGGACACACTGTAAGAATAGGTGTGTGCCCAAATAGTATATGGAACCACGGTGTTAAAAGAACGTGTTAAAATAAGTGATATCATGTAAAGATGACCATCATATAAGTATAAACAATGTATAGTAAAGAAATATATGTATTAAAAATCATATGTATTAAAATGACTCTCTTCACCCAGGAGGATAATGTGGATAAATCTCAGACACCCACACCACACCTCCTGCGCCGTGGGTCGCCCGTAGAGATGTCAGATACGGATCAAAACACACTCAGGAGTCTTATCCTTTTTCTTTCCTCTTATTCCAAAGCCAGGGTGGGGAAGTGGACGGCTCAACGCGTTTCGGGGCCTCTGTATGGGGTCCCCTTCATCAGAGCAGGTACAATCAACATATACAATGATTAACTTTAAATAGCAGAAAAAACCGCCAAAGATGCACTTACAATGATGTCACTTCCGGTATCAGTATGCGTTCCAGGGTGGAACGCACACGAAGTGACACTCAGAGGAGATGCAGTCAGGAAATTATGCATCAGGTCACAGTTATTATAACGGAAAGGAACAACAACCAGAATATATGTATGAGACTGTAATAAGGTGTCCCGTATTTTTTGTGTATACCGTTTACTGTGCTCTTATGTTTATATTCATTTGCGTTCCCCATGGAACGCAAGAATGGAACTTCCGGTGGCGTTCCACAGTGGAACGCAAACGAGCCGGAAGTGGAACCTGAAAGGATGCTGGCATGTTTTAATAACACTGTGGAACGCACCGAAGTTCCACCTTGCGTTCCTATGGGGAACGCAAATGAAGTTTAAACATAAGAGCACAGTAAACAGATTACACAAGAAAATAAGGGACACCTTATTACAGTCTCATACATATATTCCTGGTTGTTGGTTCCTTTCCGATTATAAGTAAGCTTTGACCTGATGCATATTTCCTGACTGCATCGCCTCTGAGTGTCACTTCCGGTGCGTTCCACCCTGGAACGCATACTGATACCGTGAAGTGACATCATTGTAAGTGGCATCTTTGGCGTTTTTTTCTGCTATTTAAAGTTAATCATTGTATATTTGAGTGTACCTGCTCCTGATGAAGGGGGACCCTATACAGAGGCCCGAAACGCGTTGAGCCGTCCACTTCCCCCACCCTGGCTTTGGAATAAAGAGAAAGAAAAAGGATAAGACTCCTGAGTGTGTTTTGATCCGTATCTGACATCTCTACGGGCGACCCAGGCGCAGGAGGTGTGGTGTGGGTGTCTTGAGCTTTATCCACATTACCCTCCTGGGTGAAGTGAGTCATTTTTAATACATATGATTTTTTAATACATATATTTTTATATAGCATTGTTTATACTTATATGTGGTCATCTTTACATGATATCACTTATTTTAACACGTTATTTTAACACGGTGGTTCCATATACTTTTGGGGCACACACCTATTCTTAAGTGTGTCAACACCTAGGGGTCTTAAAGAGTTTCCACTCTGATCCCTTATCGTATCTAAGGGTCCTTTGGCGGCCATCTACTGGTCTTTTTTTTAGCGTTCACACGCACAACCATTTCTCTTCCAGAACCACCTACCCTGTGTCCATCAGTGGTAATTGGTGACCGAGAGGGCAGCCGGCCCACCTATATCTATTAGATCCCCATTCCTATTTCTGCCCTCCTTGGCGCCCTGCAAAAGTTTTTCTCGGACCCTCATTTAGAAGGTCTGGTGATTAACCCTCTTTTTTCTTCTTCCGCTCTGACTTATCCTGCAGTAATACCAGGCCGGGCACAAATCAGCTACAGGTCGGGACGACCAGACCATCGTGCAAAAGTTTCTGCCCAATGCGAACGCGAATGAATCTGCGCATCTCCATAGGATAGATGGCAACCATACGGCGAACAATAGTTTTTCCACAACACAGGTTATGAGCTGGTCCCATTTTCCCCTGGTTAGCAGTAGGGAGTTCCTAGTAAGCCAAGCTAGAGAAAAGATTTGTTTTGGTGTGCTCTGCCAAATAGGCTCTGAAATAACTTTTGTCCAGAAAAACACCATTCCTGTGATTGAAGGCTGATAGAAAAAGCTACTTTGCTGAGAAGCATTATATTTTGCAGATGGTGGACAACCATGCAGGTCATTCTTAGACTGAGTCAGTAAGATAAGGTAACGCGCTTATGGTTTTGGACTTTGTGGCCGTGGCCTGGGTTTACTGCTTCTGGCATCTGACACACTTCTGAGACGGGCTAGCCATATGATCTATGACCGAATTCTACATTTCCTGCATTGCAGAAAATTTTTGGGACTTGCACACCTGTGGTTATTTGGTAAAAGTGTGTTTTTATTCTTTAGCAAGAGAGATTTGGGGAGGATTATTACTATCACTGCCACCTTCTATATACAGCCTTTTGGGGAAAAAGCCTACTCTGTGAAATACTTCCAACTCTGTCTTAGGCCTCATGCACATGACCGTTGTTCTGGTCCGCATCCGAGCCGCAATTTTTGCGGCTCGGCTGCGGACCCATTCACTTCAATGGGGCCGCAAAAGATGCGGACAGCACTCCGTGTGCTGTCCGCATCCGTTGCTCCGTTCCGTGGCCCCGCAAAAAAATTATAACATGTCCTATTCTTGTCCGTTTTGCAGACAAGAATAGGCATTTCTACAATGGGCCGTCTGTTCCATTCTGCAAATTGCGGAAGGCACACGGGTGGCTTCCGTGTTTTGCAGATCCGCAATTTGAGGAATGCAAAAAACGGAACGGTCGTTTGCATGAGGCCTTATGCCTATATTTGTACTGTGACTCTGATCATCTATTCAGTAAAGGAGACTCTTTATTTTGCCATAATCAAGCCAGCCTAGTCTATGATATCTATACCCAATCATTATCATCTCTTGACTTGCAACCCCACTGCTCATTTTGACATCAAGGACACCCCAGCCACCACCAAGCAAGAAAACCCTACCAGTCCAGGGTGTGCCCTAAGGGGAATAAAGGTTGTGCCCATCCATTCACTGCCATTTGGCCGGAGGAAGAGTTGGAGTAGGATCAGCCACTGTGAGGACTACGACCACTCTCATTGCCTCAGCCAACACTCCCATCCTCTCTGCTCCCCACACCTCCTTCGCCGGAAGACGGGACTGAGCATATACACCGATGACCCAGAACATTAAAACCTCTGACATGTACAGTTGAGCGAACACCTGGATGTTCGGGTTCGAGAAGTTCGGCCGAACTTCCCGGAAATGTTCCCGAACTTCGTCCCGAACCCGAAACCCATTGAAGTCAATTGGGACCCGAACTTTTCGGCACTAAAAAGGCTGTAAAACAGCCCGGGAAAGGGCTAGAGGGCTGCAAAAGGCAGCAAAATGTAGTTAAATCCCCTGCAAACAAATGTGGATAGGGAAATGAATAAAAATAAAAATAAAATAAATAAAAATTAACCAATATCAATTGGAGAGAGGTCCCATAGCAGAGAATCAGGCTTCATGTCAGCAGAGAATCAGTCTTCATGTCATAGCAGAGAATCAGGCTTCACGTCACCCAAAACTGGAACAGTCCATTGTCATATATTTAGGCCCCGGCACCCAGACAGAGGAGAGCGGTCCCATAACAGAGATTCAGGCTTCATGTCAGCAGAGAATCAGTCTTCATGTCATAGCAGAGAATCAGGCTTCACGTCACCCACCACTGGAACAGTCCATTGTCACATATTTAGGCCCAGGCACCCAGGCAGAGGAGAGAGGTCCCATAGCAGAGAATCTGGCTTCATGTCAGCAGAGAATCAGTCTTCATGTCATAGCAGAGAATCAGGCTTCATGTCACCCACCACTGGAACAGGCCACTGTCAGATATTTTTAGGCCCCGGCACCCAGGCAGAGGAGAGAGGTCCCATAACATAGAATCTGGCTTCATGTCAGCAGAGAATCAGTCTTCATGTCATAGCAGAGAATCAGGCTTCATGTCACCCACCACTGGAACAGGCCACTGTCAGATATTTTTAGGCCCCGGCACCCAGACAGAGGAGAGGTTCATTCAACTTTGGGTTGCCCCGCAATATAATGGTAAAATGAAAATAAAAATAGGATTAAACGAGGAAGTGCCCTGGAGTACAATAATATATGGTTAAGGGGAGGTAGTTAATGTCTAATCTGCACAAGGGATGGACAGGTCCTGTGGGATCCATGCCTGGTTCATTTTTATGAACGTCAGCTTGTCCACATTGGCTGTAGACAGGCGGCTGCGTTTGTCTGTAATGACGCCCCCTGCCGTGCTGAATACACGTTCAGACAAAACGCTGGCCGCCGGGCAGGCCAGCACCTCCAAGGCATAAAAGGCTAGCTCTGGCCACATGGACAATTTGGAGACCCAGAAGTTGAATGGGGCCGAACCATCAGTCAGTACGTGGAGGGGTGTGCACAGGTACTGTTCCACCATGTTAGTGAAATGTTGCCTGCTGCTAACACGTTCCGTATCAGGTGGTGGTGCAGTTAGCTGTGGCGTGGTGACAAAGCTTTTCCACATCTCTGCCATGCTAACCCTGCCCTCAGAGGAGCTGGCCGTGACACAGCTGCGTTGGCGACCTCTTGCTCCTCCTCTGCCTTCGCCTTGGGCTTCCACTTGTTCCCCTGTGACATTTGGGAATGCTCTCAGTAGCACGTCTACCAATGTGCGCTTGTACTCGCCCATCTTCCTATCACGCTCCAGTGCAGGAAGTAAGGTGGGCACATTGTCTTTGTACCGGGGATCCAGCAGGGTGGCAACCCAGTAGTCCGCACACGTTAAAATGTGGGCAACTCTGCTGTCGTTGCGCAGGCACTGCAGCATGTAGTCGCTCATGTGTGCCAGGCTGCCCAGAGGTAAGGACAAGCTGTCCTCTGTGGGAGGCGTATCGTCATCGTCCTGCGTTTCCCCCCAGCCACGCACCAGTGATGGGCCCGAGCTGCGTTGGGTTCCACCCCGCTGTGAACATGCTTCATCCTCATCCTCCTCCACCTCCTCCTCATCCTCGTCCTCCAGTAGTGGGCCCTGTCTGGCCACATTTGTACCTGGCCTCTGCTGTTGCAAAAATCCTCCCTCTGAGTCACTTCGAATAGACTGGCCTGAAAGTGCTAAAAATAACCCCTCTTCCTCCTCCTCCCCCTGGGCCACCTCCTCTTCCATCATCGCCCTAAATGTTTTCTCAAGGAGACATAGAAGTGGTATTGTAACGCTGATAACGGCGTCATCGCCACTGGCCATGTTGGTGGAGTACTCGAAACAGCGCAACAGGGCACACAGGTCTCGCATGGAGGCCCAGTCATTGGTGGTGAAGTGGTGCTGTTCCGCAGTGCGACTGACCCGTGCGTGCTGCAGCTGAAACTCCACTATGGCCTGCTGCTGCTCGCACAGTCTGTCCAGCATGTGCAAGGTGGAGTTCCACCTGGTGGGCACGTCGCATATGAGGCGGTGAGCGGGAAGGCCGAAGTTACGCTGTAGCGCAGACAGGCGAGCAGCGGCAGGATGTGAACGCCGGAAGCGCGAACAGACGGCCCGCACTTTATGCAGCAGCTCTGACATGTCGGGGTAGTTGCGAATGAACTTCTGCACCACCAAATTCAGCACATGCGCCAGGCAAGGGATGTGCGTCAAATCGGCTAGTCCCAGAGCTGCAACGAGATTTCGCCCATTATCGCACACCACCAGGCCGGGCTTGAGGCTCACCGGCAGCAACCACTCGTCGGTCTGTTGTTCAATACCCCGCCACAACTCCTGTGCGGTGTGGGGCCTGTCCCCCAAACATATGAATTTCAGAACGGCCTGCTGACGTTTACCCCGGGCTGTGCTGAAGTTTGTGGTGAAGGTGTGTGGCTGACTGGATGAGCAGGTGGAAGAAGAGGAGGAGGAAGCTGAGTAGGAGGAGGAGGAGGAGACAGGAGGCAAAGAATGTTGCCCTGCGATCCTTGGCGGCGGAAGGACATGCGCCAAACAGCTCTCCGCCTGGGGCCCAGCCGCCACTACATTTACCCAGTGTGCAGTTAGGTAGATATAGCGTCCCTGGCCGTGCTTACTGGTCCATGTATCTGTGGTTAGGTGGACCTTGCCACAGATAGCGCCGGCTGGGAACAACATACTGTGGGACAGCAAGCGACATGAGCTGTTTGAAGCTGTCTGTGTCCACCAGCCTAAATGACAGCATTTCAAAGGCCAGTAGTTTAGAAATGCTGGCATTCAGGGCCAGGGATCGAGGGTGGCTAGGTGGAAATTTACGCTTTCTCTCAAATGTTTGTGAGATGGAGAGCTGAACGCTGCCGTGTGACATGGTTGAGATGCTTGGTGACGCAGGTGGTGGTGTTGGTGGTACATCCCATGTTTGCTGGGTGGCAGGTGCCAACGTTCCTCCAGAGGCGGAGGAAGAGGCCGAGGCGGCAGCAGCAGAAGAGGTAGCAGGGGGAGCCTGAGTGACTTCCTTGTTTTTAAGGTGTTTAATCCACTGCAGTTCATGCTTTGGATGCAGGTGCCTGGTCATGCAGGTTGTGCTAAGGTTCAGAACGTTAATGCCTCGCTTCAGGCTCTGATGGCACAGCGTGCAAACCACTCGGGTCTTGTCGTCAGCACATTGTTTGAAGAAGTGCCATGCCAGGGAACTCCTTGAAGCTGCCTTTGGGGTGCTCGGTCCCAGATGGCGGCGGTCAGTAGCAGGCGGAGTCTCTTGGCGGCGGGTGTTCCTTTTTTGCCCACTGCTCCCTCTTTGTCTTTTGCTACGCTGTTGGCTCGGTCTCACCACTGCCTCTTCCTCCAAACTGTGAAAGTCAGTGGCACGACCTTCATTCCATGTGGGGTCTAGGACCTCATCATCCCCTGAATCGTCTTCCACCCAGTCTTGATCCCTGACCTCCTGTTCAGTCTGCACACTGCAGAAAGACGCAGCAGTTGGCACCTGTGTTTCATCATCAGAGACGTGCTGAGGTGGTATTCCCATGTCCTCATCATCAGGAAACATAAGTGGTTGTGCGTTAGTGCATTCTATCTCTTCCACCCCTGGGGAAGGGCTAGGTGGATGCCCTTGGGAAACCCTGGCAGCAGAGTCTTCAAACAGCATAAGAGACTGCTGCATAACTTGAGGCTCAGACAGTTTCCCTGATATGCATGGGGGTGATGTGACAGACTGATGGGCTTGGTTTTCATGCGCCATCTGTGCGCTTTCTGCAGAAGACTGGGTGGGAGATAATGTGAACGTGCTGGATGCACTGTCGGCCACCCAATTGACTAATGCCTGTACCTGCTCAGGCCTTACCATCCTTAGAACGGCATTGGGCCCCACCAAATATCCCTGTAAATTCTGGCGGCTACTGGGACCTGAGGTAGTTGGTACACTAGGACGTGTGGCTGTGGCAGAACGGCCACGTCCTCTCCCAGCACCAGAGGGTCCACTAACACCACCACGACCATGTCCGCGTCCGCGTCCCTTATTAGATGTTTTCCTCATAGTTACCGTTCACCACAATAAGAAAAATATTATTCGGGCCAATGTATTGAATTCAAATTCAGGCCTTTTTTTACAGACACCTAACACTATCTGGCTATCTATTTAGGTACCGTATTACACTAATACAGGCACACCAGTAATGACAGATTTAGCTGAATATAAATTTGAGGCTTATTATTTAGGCGCTGGGTGACAGGTATACGTTTACGGACAGAATTAGACTTGGATCTGCACAGTAGCGTGTGTGTGAAGTTATTGAGAATTACCCTATCAGCACCTTGAATCTAATATACCCTTTTAGGGATAGATTTAAAGTAGGCCTGATACAGCAGAAACCACTAATTTAGAGAATTGTAAAATTGGGAATTGTATTTCAACCCAGAACAAAAACTGTGCTTTGACGGACACTAAATAACTTGACCAGCTAAAGCAGTAATGACAGATTTGGATGAATATAAATGTGAGGCCTATTTTTTAGGCGCTGGGTGACAGGTATACGTTTAATCACAGAATTAGACTTGGATCTGCACTGTAGCGTGTGTGTGAAGTTATTGAGAACTACCCTATCAGCACCTTGAATCTAATATACCCTTTTAGGGATAGATTTAAAGTAGGCCTGATACAGCAGAAACCACTAATTTAGAGAATTGCAAAATTGGGAATTGTATTTCAACCCAGAACAAAAACTGTGCTTTGACGGACACTAAATAACTTGACCAGCTAAAGCAGTAATGACAAATTTGGATGAATATAAATATGAAGATGCTGAGACTGCTGGCACTGACTGGTGGCTGTGGCTGCTGACACTGACTGATGGCTGTTACGGCTGGCACTGACTGGTGGCTGAGACTACTGGCACTGTGACTGGTGGCTGCTGGCACTGACTTGATGGCTGAGACTGCTGGCACTGTGACTGGTGGCTAGTGGCACTGACTGATGGCGGACAGCTCTACACACCGGGTGCACAGGTATGAGCGGTGCAGGCGGTGTCCGTGCATGTGTGCCAATTGGTCGGCATGTCACGCTTGTTCACTTAACAAATCGGCACACACGCACAGACGCAGCGCAGGCACACTGGGCTTTTATTATGTAGGATATATAGTATAGGACATTGTATACATGAGGTCAGTGTGACTATAACCCCCATCATCCTGCAGGGTCAGCTCCAGGTATTACAGTAGTGCTGTGTGTGTATATTATATATATATATATAAATAAAGAAAGTCCGCAGCACTCCTTGAAGTAAAAAATGTGCAGTTTATTCACACATGTCAGAAAATTGACGGATCTAGTCAATTTTCTGACATGTGTGAATAAACTGCACATTTTTTACTTCAAGGAGTGCTGCGGACTTTCTTTAATTGTTTATCCGTCCTGTATCGAGGGACCACCGCGGGCACCGTATAACTGTGAAAAAGGAGTGCTGCCTGACCTTTTCTATGGATATATATATATATATATATATATATATATCCAAAGGATGGCAGGGCTGCCCTGCCATCCTTTGGATATACTTTTGGTCTTCAATTCAAGGCTTTGCACCCATGGAAAAAGTAAAGGTCTGTTGTTGACCCGCAAGTTCATTGCAATAAGGTATGGAGAATTCTACAGTTAACCATGAAGCACATGTTTTTTCATACAATGACTCGGATGTGGAAAGGATTATGGGAGCGGTAGAGGGTGAGGCCATCTTTTTGAATGTACCCTGGCACAATACCATAAACATAACCGGATCCCGAGAGGGATAAGGACACGGTTGAAACCTAATATGTTTACACAAGATGCTGAATTTCGTGCTAAATTTGAGGCCATTTCTAACAAATTTGCACTTGATATTATTCTCCTTAATATTGAATATCTGCAGAAGGATGTGCTGGCATCTAAAGAGAGGATGCAAGTTCTTGATAACTCATTGAGAACTAATACGACAGCAGATGAGTGGGTGGCCTTTCTGCAAAAGCAACAATCTTTTTTATCTAAAATGTGCAATAAATTGGAGGATACAAAACGTGCAAAATGGCATCGAGATGAACAGGATTATAAGAGTATATGTATGGGAGGAGACACAAAATAACGCAAGGACATATCTAAAAAGACCTTATAAGAAGTTTCAGGATTCCAAGCGTGATACTAGGGGTCAACAGGAGGAAAATGAGCTGAATACCAACAAGTTGGTTCATGTTCCTTTTTTAGGAGACAGCTGTCCCCCCACGGAAACCGTACAAGGAGGGGAGGATGTCGTCGCCATCGATCCCGGAAGAAACAAGCCACAACGTCCACAGAGACAAATGACTTCCAAAATACAGAGAAAGAAATAAGTCCACATAATGCAGTGGTAAATATATCATCATATGAGTTAAGTATTATGGAAATGAAAGTGTTAAATAAGGGGTTGTCATTTTGTCCACAGTCTAAAATGGATTGGTTCTCGCTGGAGTTGGACTTGAACCGCTTCTTCAGGGCTTTAAAACTGAGGGTGTGGTTCGATTCCAGAGTAGATGTGGTGCCCTGTGCACAGGGAGATCCAGTGACTTTGAAGCAATTTGATTTGTATGCTAAAAGTGATTTTACACCTTTGATTAATTCACATGTCATGGAGTCCTTCATTGAGTGTGTTAAGAGGGATATCACTGAGCTTAAGGATGAGCTACGTGGTACCCCATTAACTAAACCCAATATTACTACTGAGGAAATGCATGCATTGCAGGGGTTGTCCAATAACCACGATCTCACCATAAAACCAGCGGACAAGGGCGGTGGGATCGTGGTGATGGACACATCCAAATACGTTCAAGAGATAGAACGTCAATTACAGACAGGAGACACATATGAATTGTTAAAGAGGGATCCTAAGTTTGACATAGCCAAGAAGATAGAGGTGATACTAAGAAAAGCTGAAAAGGAAGGGATTATAGACAAACAACAGAAAGAATTTTTGATTGTTAAGTCGCCTGTTGTCCCTTTGATATATGTATTGCCTAAAATACATAAAGTTTAGATAACCCTGCAGGACGCCCGATTATTTCGGGGAGGGAATCTATCCTGTCCAATATTGCTATATTTTTGGACAGAGCATTAAGGGAATTTGCTATTGGGGCAAAATCATATGTCAGGGACACAGGTGATTTTTTGGAGAAGATATCAACAGTTAAAGTACCAGATGGTAGTATTTTGGTGTCATTTGATATAGTGTCCCTCTATACATCCATTGACCATGGAGAGGGATTGCAAGCTGTGGGTAGGGCACTAGAAGGATCTACGTATTCTGTACAGAGTAAACGCTTTCTTCTAGATCTCTGGGAACTTACATTAAGGTGCAATTATTTTGGGTTCCAGGACAGATTTTATTTGCATCGGGTGGGCGCGGCTATGGGCTCTAATGTCGCGCCCACTTATGCAAATATCTTTGTTCGTTCTCTTGAGGAGCGCCTTGTCTATGTATCTCCCCACTATAGACATGTGCTTATGTGGTGGAGGTACATAGACGACGTGTTCCTCATCTGGACTGGAACCCAAGATGCTTTATCTGAGTTTCATGTGTTCCTTAATAATATGGATGAACATATCAAGTTCACATTAGTGGCATCCAGTGAAAGAGTACAATTTCTGGATACACAGGTGTATATAAAGAATGGGCAGTTGCACAGATTTGCATGTTAAGGAAACTGATAAAAATACTCTGTTACAATATACAAGCTGTCATCCGACCAGGATGATTAAATCGCTCCCATATAGTCAGATGTTACGGGTTAAAAGGATTGTAGATGAGGAAGACCATTTAAATAATGCCTTGGAAAAAATGGGGGACTCGTTCCTAGAAAGGGGATATCCCTCAACATTAGTGAAGGGGCATATTAATAAAGTAAAATCGATCCCTCGGGAGGAGGTGAAAAAAGCATGCCCCAAGAAAAGTCCTAACCGGGTACCGTTTGTATCCACATACAATGAAGACAGTCTCAAAGTGCAACATATCATTAGGCGACACTGGGGTATACTACAGAGTGGGTACCCGAACATGTTGGCTTTTAAAGAGGCCCCACTGATGTCCTATAGAAGGACACAAAACATCAAAGATAGAGTGGTGAGGACGAGTGTTCCAGAACAAGTACGCTTACGACAGACTTTTTTCAAAACTAAAAACAATGGCAGTTATCCCTGCCTGAACTGTGTAAACTGTAAATTGATGCAAAAAGGGAAGGAGTTTATACATCAAGCAACAGGAGAAAAGTGCGTAATTAGACATTATCTTACCTGTGATTCTTCGTGGGTGGTTTACGTCTTGTGGTGCCCCTGCAAGCTGCTGTATGTGGGGGAGACAACCACAGACGTGAAGACACGTTTGAACAATCACAGGTTTATTAGGTATTAGAAATGAGAGGAAAGACCTCCCGGTATCTAAACACTTCAGTGAGTACAAACATAAAGAACAGGAACTTAGGTTTATGATACTTGATCATGTGGCCATGCCAAAGAGGGGGGGAGACAGGGTGTCCCTCCTAAAAAAAAGCGAATTGAGGTGGATCCATCGCTTGGATACACTCAAACCTAAAGGGTTAAACATAGAATTTAGAGTGACCTCAGGAATGATCAACTGAGGTATGTAGTGGATGGCGCACAAATTGCTGCTACCCTGGTGTCTGGCGACACTCGAGTCATTGTAGATGATACATTATGATATAAGGATTGTGCAACTTATTTATGATTTTTTTTTATTCCGCAGTTACTTATTGAGAGTTGTGGACACCTGTGGGAGAGATCGCTTACCCAGGTTTTATCCATTTCAGTTACCTTATAATATTAATCGTTACCATTATTACAGAGGGACTTTAATATGTGAGTATACGTATGCAAATGTTCATGTGTTGAATATACCGGGTAGTATTCCCGGGAGGTCACATAGATTGTGGTCAATACCATATCTAATATAGTCCTCAATAAATACAGGTAACGATTATAATGATTATGTAATTCAGGCTGGGGTCAATACAAGGTTTTATTGCTGCTTCTAGTGAATACAGCGCTTTGATGTATAGAGAATCTTGGGCGACATGAAGATGCTGCGCGATGTAATACTGATGGTTGACCAGGTTTCCAGACTTGGTAACTTTGGTGCTCCTTCGGTGTTCGCCCTGTTGCAGGCGTGGGGTGCAGGGCATGCGCGTGTTGCAGTGTTGGTCCGCCCTGGGTGCCGGGTTTGTGATGCGCTGCGATGCGATGGTGCGCAGGCGTAGTGAACAGGGAGACACGCCGAGTTGGGGGAACTCCATCTTTAATGTAGCGCTGTGAGAGCATGCTGCGAGATTGGCCTGCCTCTAACACCGGGTGATGACGCACGGCGGTATGAGGGCAGTGCAGGCGCAGTGTACAGAGAGACATGCCGAGATGGGGGAACGCTCCATCTGATATAGTGCCGTGAGAGCATAAGGTAACTGAATTTTATGGATTCCTGTGTTGCGGTTTTCTTACAGGTGTGAATTATGTTGGAGCAAGCCATGGATGTTTTAATCACTATCACTATTTGGGAAAACATGAGTATACAGTACATGAAGCACTATGAAATTGAAGACAATCACGAAAATGTGATACACTATACCTGAGGGGATCCGATGGTTGCTGCACTATGAATTGTCACAAGAGAATGAATTGTTTTGTATGGAGTTTTTATATGCACCAGTATGGAATTAAACAGGAAATTAGCACTGATTACTTCCTGAAATGTTCCTATATATGCACAGTCACTTTATTATGTGTTTCACTTGGCTTGATAATGGCTCTGTGAGAGAGCTGAAATTGCCTGTATCAACATGTGTTGAATAAATTTTGTATTTTTTCACTTTTTCTAAGGAGTGCTGTGTTACATTTATTTGGATTATATATATATATATATATATATAGTATAGGACATTGAATACATGAGGACAGTGTGACTATAACCCCCATCATCCTGCATACCTGTATCCCCCTCCATCTCTATAATATATCCCCTGTAGCCCCCCTCCCTTGCTCTCTCTAATGTCATGGCCGGAGTGAACAGATGTAGTCAGAGTAATGGAGGGAGGGAGGGGGCAGGGAAGTTGCACTATTGTTTCCCCGCATCAGCTGCCTGCAGCTCGGGGTGGCAGAGGACGGCACAGAGGGGTGGATTTGGCCTCTCACCACCACTCACAAAGAGACTGCAGCAAGCAGGAGAGATCATTCGCTCCAGAGCCAGGTACTGGGGGAGCTCTGACAGTGCAGCACACACAGCCCCCTCCACCCAAGTTACGTGGCCCTTTATTTCCAGACAGCTCTACAAGCCGGGCGCTCTCCCCCTGTACACGTGGGGCACTCAAGTATGGGCGGTGTCCATGCATGTGTGCCAATTGACCAGCGTGCCTCACATGCGCACTTAAATCGGCACATACGCACGGACACAGCGCAGGCACACAAGGCTTTTATTATTATAGATGGAAGAAACACAAGATGTCAATATTCCTTGGTTTAGGGCTCCATGGAAGATCTTGCCTCGCGGGGTAAGGATGATTCTGAGAAAGGTCAGGAATCAGCCCAGAACTACACGAGAGGACTTAGTCAATGACTTGAAGAGAGCTGGGACCACAGTCTAAAAGATTACCATTAGTAACACATTACGCTGCCATGGATTAAAATACTGCAGGTCACGCAAGGTCCCCCTGCTCACGGCAGCACATATCTAGGCCCGTTTGAAGTTCACCAATGACCATCTGGATGATCCAGAATAGGAATGTGAGAAGGTCATGTGATCAGATAAGACCAAAATAGAACGTTTTGGTATGAACTTCACTCGCCGTGTTTGGAGGAAGAAGAGGGGATGAGTACAACCCCAAGACGACTGCACCATATTCAGGGGAGGATGGATGGGGACATGTATCGCGAGATTTTGGCCAACAACCTCCTTCCATCAATAAGAGCATTGAAGATGGGTCATGGCTGGGTCTTTCAGCATGTCAATGACACGAAACACACCGCCAGGGCAACTAAGGAGTGGCTCTGTAAGAAGCTGTTCAGGGTCCTGGAGTGGTCTAGCCAGTCTCCAGACCTGAAGCCAATCAAAAATCTTCGGAGGGAGCTAAAACAAAATGTAGCCCAGCGACAGCCCCCAAACCTGAAAGATCTGGAGAAGATCTGTATGGCGGAGTGGGCCAAAATCCCTGCTGCAGTGTGTGTAATAGCAAACAAAGGTTTCTGTACCAAATATTAAGTTCTGTTTTTCTATTGTATCAAATACTTATTTCATGAAATAAAATGAAAATTAATTATTTAAATATCATACAATGTGATTTTCTGGATTTTTTTTTTAGATTATGTCTCTCACATTTGAAATGTAGCTATGATAAAAATTATAGACCTCTCCATTCTTTGTAGGTGGGAAAACTTGCAAAATCACCAGTGTATCAAATACTTATTTTCCCCACTGTATATATATATATATACATACTAATAAAAGCCCTGTGTACGTGCGCATGCGCGGCGCACAAACCAATCAGCACACACTCCATCGGATCGGAGTTTTCTCCAATCCGATGGTATATTTTAAATTGAAGCGTCCCCATCACCATGGGAACGCCTCTGTTAGAATATACCATCGGATTTGAGTTAGATCGTGAAAACTCAGATCCGACAGTATATTCTAACACAGAGGCGTTCCCATGGTGATGGGGACGCTTCAAGTTAGAATATACTAAGAACTGTGTACATAACTGCCCCCTGCTGCCTGGCAGCACCCGATCTCTTACAGGGGGCTGTGATCCGCACAATTAACCCCTCAGGTGCTGCACCTGAGGGGTTAATTGTGCGGATCTCAGCCCCCTGATCGGGTGCTGCCAGGCAGCAGGGGCCAGACCACCCTCCTTCCCCAGTATTAAAAGCATTGGTGGCCAGTGGCCACAGGCTAAAAGCATTGGTGGCAGTGGCCACAGGCTAACAACCCCCGTCCCCCCCCATCATTGGTGGCACATCCGCACAGACCTGTCACTCACCAGTAGGAGGAGCGCCGGCCAGCCACAGACAGCGCATGTAAGTATAAGCTAAGTAACCATGGCAGCCAGGACTGCAGTAGCGTCCTGGCTGCCATGGTAACCGATCGGAGCCCCAGCGATTAAACTGGGACTCCGATCGGAAATGCCGCTCCGCTGCCACCAATAATGGGGGGAGGGGGGTTGTTAGCCTGTGGCCACTGCCACCAATGCTTTTAATACTGGGGAAGGAGGGAGGGGGGGGCCGCACAGGCCACCAATGCTTTTAATACTGAGGAGGGAGGGGGGGCCGCACTGGCCACCAATGCTTTTAATACTGGGGAGGGAGGGGGGGGCACACTGGCCACCGATGCTTTTAATACTGGGGAGGTTCTGGCCCCTGCTGCCTGGCAGCACCCGGGGTTTAATTGTGCGGATCACAGCCCCCTGTAAGAGATCGGGTGCTGCCAGGCAGCAGGTGCAGTTATGTACACAGTTCTTAGTATATTCTAACTTGAAGCGTCCCCATCACTATGGGAACGCCTCTGTGTTAGAATATACTGTCGGATCTGAGTTTTCACGATCTAACTCAAATCCGATGGTATATTCTAACATAGAGGGGTTCCCATGGTGATGGGGACGCTTCAAGTTAAAATATACTATCGGATTGGAGAAAACTCCGATCCGATGGTATATTAATAGGGACTCCTGACTTTACATTGAAAGTCAATGGGGGACGGATCCGTTTACAATTGCACCAAAATTGTGTCAATGTAAACGGATCCGTCCCCATTGACTTACATTGTAAGTCAGGACGGATCCATTCGGCTTCGCACCGCCAGGCGGACACCAAACCGCTGCAAGCAGCGTTTTGGTGTCCGCCTCCAGAGCGGAATGGGAGCGGAACGGAGCCAAACTGATGCATTCTGAATGGATCCGCATCCATTCAGAATGCATTGGGGCTAAACTGATTCGTTTGGGGCCGCTTGTGAAATGCCAGTGTGAAAGTAGCCTTAGTGAAGTGCACATGCGCGGCGCACAAACCAATCAGCACACACTCCACACACACACACAGCAGGGACCGCCCAAAGTACCGCGCCGCCAGCCAATAAAAACATGGCGCATCACATGCAGCCCGGACAGCCCACAGCAGCGCGGCTGTCCAATCAAAGTCGCCGCCTGGACCGCCCACAATTGCACCAGCCAATAAACACACGGCGCACCACACTCTATACGGACCGCCCACAGCATGGAGCCGTCCAATCACACCATCCCCACAACAGCGCCGCTGTCCAATAACCGCCTCTTATGGTGTGTGGTGTCAGTTGGAGCAGAGTGCATTAGAAGCGCCGCCATTACATGCACAGTGACAGAAATTGCTCTCAGATACACACTGCAGCTGCTGCCAGCAGTATTAGCCAGCACCACCAATCAGTGCCAGCAATAATTGCCAGCCATCAATCATTGCCACCAGTCACAGTAACAGCAGTCAGTGCCAGCCCTATCAGCCACCAGTCACAGTGCCAGTGGTCTCAGCACCACCAGTTAGTGCCAGCTCTATCAGCCACCAGTCACAGTGACAGCAGTCTCAGCATCAACAGTCAGTGCCAAGCGTATTAGCCACCAGTCACAGTGACAGTGGTTTCTGCACCACCAGCTAGTGCCAGCTCTATCAGCCACCAGTCACAGTGCCAGTGGTCTCAGCACCACCAGTCAGTGCCAGCCATATCAGCCACCAGTCACAGTGCCAGCAGTCTCAGCTCCACGTGGCACTGCCAGTCGTCTCAGCCACCAGTCAGTGCCAGCTGTTTCAGCCATCAGCTGCAGTCTCAGCACCAGCAGTCAGTGCCAGCAGTTCGTGCCAGCCATCTCAGGCACCAGTCACAGTGCCCACAGTCTCAGCACCACCAGTCAGTCCTAGCAGTCAGTGCCAGCTGTATCAGCCACCAGTCACAGTGCCTGTGGTCTCAGCACCACCAGTCAGTGCCAGCCGTATCAGCCATCAGTCACAGTGACAGCAGTCTCAGCACCACCAGTCAGTGCCAAGCGTATTAGCCACTAGTCACAGTGACAGTGGTTTCAGCACCACCAGTTAGTGCCAGCTCTATCAGCCACCAGTCACAGTGACAGCAGTCTCAGCACCACGTGACACTGCCAGTCGTCTCAGCCACCAGTATGTGCCAGCTGTTTCAGCCATCAGCTGCAGTCTCAGCACCACCAGTCCGTGCCAGCCATCTCAGGCACCAGTCACAGTGCCCACAGTCTCAGCACCACCAGTCAGTGCCAGCAGTATCAGCCACCAGTCACAGTGCCAGTGCTCTCAGCACCACCAGTCAGTGCCAGCCGTATCAGCCACCAGTTACAGTGCCAGTGGTCTCAGCACCACCAGTCAGTGACAGCTGTATCAGTCACCAGTCACAGTGCAAGTGGTCTCAGCACTACCAGTCAGTGACAGCTATATCAGCCACCAGTCACAGTGCCTGCAGTCTCAGCCAAAAGTCAGTGCCAGTGACGCATATTACAGCTACATATAAGTCAGTATTACAGTAAGAGAAAATATAATAAAATTATAAAAGTACAAGCCTATATTACTTGGACTTTTTACTAACAACATGCCACCCAAAAAAAAAGGACACATCAAATAGGACAAAAGACACAGACAATGAAACCCTACATAACCAAATTCTCCTGGAGAAACATTCAAGTCAGCAAGTAAAAATCAAAAAAAGAAAGGCTGAAAAACAAAGAAAAAAACGAGCAAATAGATCAATTCAAGAAAAAGAAAATGAGTGTCACAAAAACGCTAAAAGAGAAAGATTCAGAAGAGCAAATAGATCTATAGAAGAACAGGAAAATCAGCGTAAAAAACAATCTCTAAGAGAAAGACAAAGACAAGAAAATAGATCTATTGAAGAAAAGGAAAATGAGCGTCAGAAAAATGTTAAAGCACACAGAGCTAGGAGAGCAACACTACGTCAGCAACAAGCAATAAAAAGAGGCAGGATAACAGATCTACAAACAGACACAACACATTTATCAACAGCCACACAGGAGAGGATAAATGATATAAGAGAAAGACAAAAACGTAAGAGACATGCTGAAAGAGAAAAAGCTAGGAGAGCAAGTCTTACATCAGAAGAACGACAATTACAATGTTTGTGGCAAGCACAATTACAGAGACTGGCCCGAAGTAAACGAGTGGAAAATAACGAATCCCGGGCAACAATAGAAAAAATGGCAATGATAAATTATATAGTTAATATTAATGAGGGTAACATTATACCCCACACATGTGGAGATTTAAATCAGATATGCAATTTTTGTCAAGCAAAACATTTTGAAGGAGAAAGACCATCTGATCAAAAATGTACACAGTGTTGCTCAAAAGGAAAAGTAAATTTTCAACCAATTCGAACAAATCCGTTTATACAGCAGCTCATGATGGGTCAGCATCATTACAGCAAAAATTTCATGCAAAATATAAGGTCAATAAATAGTGCTCTAGCATTTGCATCTATGGGAGCTAACATTAGTCCGCCTTCTGGCTATGCTCCATACTCTTTTCGAATCCATGGTTCGATTTGTCACAGAGCAGGAACACTGCATCCTCAACAGGGTGAAAACAGACAGTTTGCACAATTATACATTTTAGATCCCTCTGAAGCTGCAGAACAAAGAATGCAAATTTCTGCCAACTCAGGAATAAATACAGAGCTTATGCAAACATTAAGTACATTTATGGCACAATTCAATCTTTTTGCCGAGGCCTGCAAAATGTTGTACCAGGTTGAAAAAGAATATGAAGAGAATGCCGCCAAAAATGACAATGTTATTAAGGAAGTGTCCATGACAATAGTACAAGATCGCAAAAATTACCAAAGGCGCTATAACGCACCAAAATATAATGAGGTTGCTTTTATTTTTCAAAATGATGATGGAGAACCACCACTTGAAAGAGATCTTCTTATACACTGCAAACCAAGTGAAGATTATACAAATAAAAAAAATCCCACAAAGAATTAGTGTCCTTGATCCTAATTTGGAACCCATGGTTTATCCATTGTTATTCCCCTATGGGGATCAAAGCTGTGGAATTGACATTCCATTGCAAAACAGACTCAAATGCAATACTACGGTTACCGTCTTTCCATTAGAGAGTATTTTAATCCCTTTTTAAATGCAGGCCGCCTTACACAGCAATATATAGTTGATGCATATGTAAAAACAGAAGCCAACAGACTCAATTATATACATCAAAATCAGCCTAAATTGCGTGTTGAATAATACTCTGATTAATGGATCATTTGTTTAATGAAAGCCATATGAAGCAGGCCTGAGTCCTGGAAAAATGTATATTTTGCCTCTTCAATTGCAGGGGAGCTCCAGAAACATGCAACAAAATTATCAAGATGCTATGGCAATTGTCAGAAAATATGGAAAACCAGATCTTTTTATTACAATGACATGCAATCCCAAATGGGAAGAGATTGTACAAAACCTACAACATGGACAAACTGTTATGGACAACCACATTTAGTTGCAAAGAGTATTTCACCCTAAAACTCAAAGCTCTAATTGATGACATCAGTAAAAACATATTTTTGGAGTCCCCAAAAGCCAATGGTCTACGTGATAGAATTTCCAAAAGAGAGGTTTACCACATGCTCACATACTTCTCATTCTTAAAGAAAGCTGCAAACCAAAAAATGAAGAACTGATAGATAAAATTGTCTCTGCTGAATCCCTAACATAGAAATCACTCTCGCTTACATGCAATTGTAACAAGCATATGATTCATTGACCATGCGGAGCACTCAATCCTAATTCTCCATGTATGACAAATGACAAATGCTGTAAGGATTTTCCGAAGGAATTCCAACAAAAAACTATTGCTAATAGCAATAGCTATCCAAAGTACAAGAGAAGAAATACAGGCCAAACTATAATTCTTAACGGAAAGAATATTGATAATTCTTGGGTTGTACCATATAATCCTTAGTTAGCGTTGAAGTACAATTGCCACATTAATGTGGAAGTTTGTGCATCAGTGAAAAGTGTCAAATACCTTTTTAAATATGTGTACAAAGGTGATGATTGTGCAAATGTTGTCATTCAAGAACAAAGGTACTTTGAATCATGATGAAATAAACTCCTTTATTAATTCTAGGTATGTCAGTGCTCCAGAAGCAGCATTACTTGCATGGATTTGAAATGCATTATCAATCCCATACCATCCATAGATTAGCAAGTGCATCTGCCTGAAGAACAATCAGTTTTTTTCAACCCAAATGACATTACCACAGCGGTACAGAAAGCTTTAAAACGTGATACTCAATTGACAGCTTGTTCAAATTGAATCAACAAAAAGAGGAAGCAAAGAATATATTATATACGGACCTTCCTTTGCATTGTGTTTGACTCTCAAAATTGTTGTTGGAAATTGCGTCAACGTGGTGCAGAAAAAATTATTGGACGAATGTATTCTGTCAACTTAATATCAGATGCAGACGCGTTACTGTCTGCGCCTACTATTGCTGCATGTGGCTGGTGCAGTATCCTTTGAAGATCTGAGGACAGTACATGGTAATGTCTATCCCACTTTCCAAGAGGCCCTGCAAAAGCAAAAGGACTTATTAATGATGACGATGTGTGGGAGAACACTCTGGAAGATGCTGTCCACTTTACAATGCCTAAACAAACTTAGGGAATTATTTGCATATGTCTGAGTTTTTGCATCATTACAAAATATGAATGCACTTGTAACGGTCACGTCCACACACATACAGGGGGAGGGATAGTGACCACTGCGCTCCACCCTCACCCCTGGCCCTGCCTACTTGCCTCACGAGTCCTGATGACAGGGGACAACTGGACGGACAGTCCCTAACTTAGGATACGTGCAGGGAAGACAGACAAGACAAAATATGGAACATGAATTGACCGCGTCAGAACCAAGGAGAGCTACGCGGTACAAAAGGGTTAAGCAAAGAATAGTCAGGAGAAGCCGGGGTCGAATACCAGGAGAGCAGAGAAGTACCAGAGGAGTCCTAAGAGAGTAGGTCAGGTGGGAGCGGAGGTCACAATACCAGGACGGAATGCGCAGTACAGGAGGAGCAGGCAAAGATCGTCAGGGAAACGGAATCAGGTGAGTAATCAGTAGTCCAACAAATAGCCAGGAACCTAGAAATTAACAGGCAACCTGTGACTAGCAGGCTGCCTGTATTTAAGTGGGGAGTGAGGGTCATGTGACGTGGCCAGCGTCCACATGACCGACAGACCAACTAGTTGAGCACCGAGTGATCAGCTCGGCGCTCAAGGCAGACTTAGGAGCAGGGAGCCACCCCAGCAGTGAAGTCGCCCTGGGAATGAGGTCAAACACAGATCACATTCCCAAAGCTAAGCAACAGGTCTGGCGGGTAATGGGGGGACCGAAGTGCACCTTCGGAACCCCGTTACAGTACCCCCCTTTTACGAGGGGCCACCGGACCCAAGACTTCAGGCGATGGCTTTTCAGGGTGTTCTAAATGAAAATTTACGAACCAGTCTAGGAGCATGAACCTCCTGGCAGGTACCCAAGATCTCTCTTCAAGTCATAACCCCTTCCAGTGAATCAGGTACTGCAAGGAATACGACGCACCTTCCTGACATCCACTATTGTAGACAGGGACATAATCGGACAGCATCATTAACAAGAACCGGCGGAGGCAAGGCTTTCGATGGTACTACCGGTTCAAAATATTTTTTAAGCTAGAGATTTATGGAACACATTATGAATGTGGAATGACTCGGGCAGCTCCAACCTAAATGATACCGGGTTAATCACCTCCGTGATCTTATATGGTCCAATAAAACGAGGAGCAAATTTTCTAGAAGCTACCTTGAGAGATAGTTTCTTGGAGGACACAACCATACTTTATCCCCCAACCTGAAAGTTCACCCCCCTTGAACGTCTCCTATCGGCCTTGAGTTTTTGAGAACTTTGAGCCTTTTCTAGGTTCGATTGAACCCCGGGCCCAAACTGTGCACAGTTCGGAGGAGAGTTTATCAGCTTCAGGGTTTAGAGGAGGAGACGGACGACCCAGAATGAAAACGGGGATGAAATACCATGGTTACAAAAGAAAGGGGAGACCCCCAGCAGAAGAATTGAACCGGTTATTCAAAGCAAATTCAGCCAACGGAAGGAATTTGACCCATAATGCTGGTCATTCAGCAACATACAACCTCAGGAATTGTTCCACAGACTGATTAAGGCGTTCAGTTCTGCCCATTACTCTTAGGGTGGTAGGCGGAAGAAAAAGACAAACCAAATTTTACATCTTTGACAGAAGGGCCCTCCAGAAATTTGGACAACAAACTGCACACCCCTGTCAGAAACAATATTTTCCGGGATGCCATGTAAAACGAACAATCTCTCTCACAAAAATAGACGCCAGGGTTTTAGCATTCAGAAGTTTAGACAGGGGAATGAAATGAACATCTTGCTAAACTTATCGACCACTACCCAAACCACAGTCTTACCCCTCCGCCAGCGGTAGGTCAGTTATAAAGTCCATCGAGATATGGGACCAGGGTCTACTGGGAATGGGTAGTGGTCGATAGGTTACCAGCAGGGCGAGTCCTAGGTGTCTTAGACCTGGCACAAACCTCACAGGCTGACACGTAGGACTTGACATCCCCTGGTCAGAGTGGGGCCACCAATAGGATCTAAGAAACCAGATCCTTAGTGCCCTCAACACCCCGGATGTGTCACGTCGGGCGTGCACTCAGTATGACAGATAACGAACCAACCAGGCTCTGGGCGAGAGAGGCAGGGAAGGGTCACCTCCTAGCTAATCCCTGACCTCTTTCTCTGCACTGCTCAGCCCATCTACAGATCTTGAAGGTAGATCTGAGATGTCCGCCTGCCTGGGCTGACTAAACCCTGAATTCCATGAGATGGTGAAGTGGGAAATAGGAGCAGCCTGCTCGCACAGAACCTGGATGGGAAAGATGACACAAAACAACCAACTAGAAACAACACTTATCTTCCTGAGCTGGAGCAGACAGCCAACCTTCCCTTCCTAGCTTCCAAGATCACAATGGATGAATATAATCCGCTCAGGGCACTGGGCGGAGGGGCTATTTAAACTAATAACTCCACCCAGTGCACTGATGAGGGGCGGATCCAGCAAGACTCGCAAAACAAACACTAAACATCGTGCTGCAATCCTGGCCGACCTCCGAACATCGTCAGAGTGGGGCATGACAGGATGTCCACAAAAGGCAGAATCGTGACACTCACCCAACAGCTGGAGACGAAATGTACGGGGACAAATAACTTATCTGTTGGGGTGGATGCCGGTGCTAGATTGTTGTTCAGCCTTAATGCGAGCCGAGGAAATCCTGGGTAGAGCCGCTAGAAGATGTTTGCTGGTAGGATGGTTTCAGGTGGCGTCTCAGTGGGTTGATAAAGCATGGAAGCTCAGGAGATAATGCGTCAGCCTTCACATTTTTACTTCCCCGCCTGAACGTAATGGGAGAAATCAAACGGGGTTTAAACAGAGCCCATCAGGCTTGTCGGGGATTCAACCTCTTAGCAGCCTCGAGAAACATTAGGTTTTTATGATCAGTGACAACAGTTACTCGATGCCTTGCCCCCTCAAAAAAAATGCTCCACTCTCAAATGCCCTATTAATAGCCAGCAGCTCCCTATTCCCCTATGTCGTAGTTTCTCTCCGTGGGAGAGAAATTCCTAGAGAAGAAGGCACACGGTCTCAGGTTAGTGAGGCTAGCAGGACCTTGTGAAAGGACTGCTCCTGTGCCGTCCTCAGACGCATCCACCTCCACAATAAAAGGTCTCTCCTGATCAGGCTGGATCAGAATGGGAGCGCTACTAAATGCCTTTTTAAATGTTTCAAATGAAGAAATGGCCTTGGTAGACCAATTCTCCAAATCCGCTCCTTTATTAGTAAGGTCGGTCAATGGCTTAGCAATTACAGAAAAATTAATGATAAATTTATGGTAGTAATTAGCGAAAACCCAAAAAACCGTTTTAAAGCCTTTAAGGATGAAGGCCTTACCCATTCCTTAATTGCTAAAACCTTACCAGGATTTATCTTAAGGGCGTGATGGAGTCAAAAACGTTGCCCTAGAAACAGGATCTCCTGTACACCAAAGACACATTTCTCTTGCTTAGCGGATAGCTGGTTTCTCCCCTCAACACCTCTAATACTTGTTTGACATGTGACACATGAGATTCGAAATCAGGAGAGAATATCAAAATGTCGTCAAGATAGACAATAATAAATTTCCCTAAGAACTCCCTAAGAATATCGTTCATTAAGTTTTGGAACACAGCTGGGGCATTGCTGAGTCCAAAAAGCATCACCTGATATTCAAAGTGTCCTATCGGAGTATTGAACGCTGTCTTCCATTCATCTCCCCTCCTTGATTCGGATTAGATTGTATGCCCCTTTCAGGTCTATCTTGGAAAACCAGGTTGCCCCCAAAACCGGGTTAACTAAATCTGGAATCAATGGGAGAGAGGTATCTATTTTGGACAGTGATTTTATTTAATCTCCGTGTAATCAATACAAGGCCTAAGACCACCATCCTTCTTTTTAACAAAGAAAAAGCCTGCTCCCATAGGAGAGGACTGAAGGTCAAATATGCCCTTTAGCAAGGCTCTCCTTAATATAATCTTCCATAGCCTTGCGTTCGGGCCCTGAAAGATTATAAATCCCCCTTTAGGAATTTGGCACCCTCTATTAGCTTTATATGGCACAATCATAAGGTCTATGGGGGGGTAGAACCTCTGGAGTAGGGGACGAGAAACATCAGAATATTCATTAATAACAGAGGGTAATGTATTAGACCTTACTGAAACCCCAGCCAGGACCACGGACAAGCATGAGTCACACTTAGGTCGCCATTTCACCAACTCTCCTTTGGACCAATCAATTGTGGGGTATGTAAACGGAGCCAAGGCAACCCCTAGTACCACCTCAACCGGTAGGTTTCTCCAGGACTAGAAGAGAACATCTCTCAGAGTGGCCACACATCACGGTCAGGAGAAATTCAGAGGTACATGGCCTCACCGTACCACCAATCAGGGGAGAGTAGCATCAATAGCCATGACATGGATAGGTGTAGGTAAAGCAAACCATTGGAATACCCAATTTACTAGAAAACTTAAAGTCAATAAAGGCTGGCGCGTGAAACAGAATCAATAAAGGCCTTACCCGGCCACTTATTAAACCCCCAGAGAAATTGTTATGGGTACCAAAAGCTTACATTTAGAAAAATCAGGGTGTACCTGGTCTTTAGGTTGTCTTGCCTTAGGAGACTTTTCAGAGAGGACCCTCTTAGGACACCTTGTTGATCCAATGGCCAGGATCTCCACAGTAGAAGCACTCTCCGCAGTCTGCGACGGAAGATTACCCCGGGTCATGCCAACCTGCATGGGTTCCTCAGTTGGAGACCTCAGTGTTGTCCCTGGAAAAGGCCTCTGGCTGGACCACATCTGAGAACAGAACTGTCGTTCTTGTCATCTCTCTCTAACTCTTCTGTCAAGTCGGACAACTAGGGTCATCATCTCCTCTAAGGTCTCAGGAATTTGATAATTGACTAATAGATCTTTTAAATTATCAGATAAACCAGACCTAAACTGACTCTTCAGGGCTGGTTCATTCCATCTTGAGGGGACACAACCACCGTCTGAATTGGGTGCAACTACTCCTCCGCAGGGAGATGGCCCTGACCCAGTGCCCTAGAGCCGTCTCGGCTACCAGGGCCCGTCTGGTTCGTCATAGAGGGTACCCAGAGCCTGAAAAAAAAACTCCACCGAAGTTAGACAACTGGCCCCAGGAGGTAACGAAAATGCCCAGTCCTGGGGATCACCCTGTAATAGAGAATGTTATCCCCAAGCGTTGGCTCTCGGGACCGGGAGGACACGGGGCGCAAACGGAAGTAGAGTTTGCAACTCTCCTTAAAAGGAGAGAAAGCTCTTCCGGTCTCCAGAAAAGGGTTCTGGGAGCTTGATCTGGGGTTCAAAATGTGGACTGGAGGGCAGAGGAGTGGAAGAAACTTGCCCTAACTCAAAAGAACGGAGTTTCTCTCCTAGCTCCTGCACCTTCTGTGTCAAGTTAGAGACATGGTCAGTCAGGGTAGTAAGAGGATTTCATGATACAGTGGTTATTGGGCCTGTTAATCTGTAACGGTCACGTCCCACACACACAGGGGGAGGGATAGTGAACTGCTGTGGCTCCACCCTCACACCCTGGCCCTGCCTACTTGCCTCATGAGTCCTGATGACAGGGGACAACTGCACGACAGTCCCTAACTTAGGATACGTGCAGGGAAAGACAGACAAGACAAATACGGAACATGAACGGACCGGGTCAGAACCAAGAGAGCTACCGCAGTACAAAAGGGTAAGCAAAGAAATGGTCAGGAGAAGCTGGGGTTCAAATACCAGGAGAGCAGGGAAGTACCAGAGGAGTCCTAAGAGAGTAGTCAGGTGGGAGCCGAGGTCACAATACCAGGACGGATGCGCAGTACAGGAGGAGCAGGCAAAGGATCGTCAGGGAACGGAATCAGGTGAGTAATCAGAGTCCAACAAATAGCCAGGAACCTAGAAATTAACAGGCAATCCTGTGACTAGCAGGCTGCCTGTATATATAGTGGGGGGAGTGAGGGTCATGTGAAGTGGCCAGCCGTCACATGACCCGTCAGACCAACCTAGTTGAGTACCGAGTGATCAGCTCGGCGCTCAAGGCAGACTTAGGAGCAGGGAGCCACCCAGCAGTGAAGCCGTCCCTTGGGAATGAGGTCATACACAGATCCCACATTCCCAAAGCTAAGCAACAGGTCTGCGGGTAATGGGGGTGCCGAGTGCACCTTCGGAACCCCGTTACAGCACTTTTTCTAAAAATATGAGCTGATAGGGTATATGTAACTCCATTTTGTCCTTTCAGCAACGTGTGTACATTACATTTGGCCAGTGCACTTCCAAAATCTCCCTTTCCCCTTCCCCTCCTTTGGAATGTGAGAAACTTCCTATGCGGTTTCAAGATACCCATACATTCCTTAGTTTGTAAGTTTGAACAGTCTTACCTTATAGGGTCATCTTGGCTCAAATGCATGCTGGCCTATGTGTATATACCTAATTGGTCAAATGCTGTTACTATGAGTCATCTATTATGTTAATGCAGAGCTCATGTGTGTTCGTACTATAGGTCGAAACTAATGCTAACATATGATTGGATGTCAAGGAAGCTCAACCCCCTCTATTATAACTGTTTGCCAACTGTGGAATAAACCAGAATGGATTAGAACTAGACACGTGTTCAGTGTTATCCTATTCATTCTCCCGGTACCGATAAGATTTAATTCAAGCTGAACACCGAAATCATGTGTCAGGGACACGTTAGGCAAAGAGTCATATTGCCTTACAGCTTTGGGGGCTCGTCTCGTGATCGAGAGGGTCATCCTCGGGTCTATGGTAAAAGACATAAATTTTTGTCCTCATCGGACCTGGGGGCACTGACTAAAATCTCGGACCCAAGTAAGTTGAGCCATCTATTTATGATTTCGGTGGATTGCTGTGTCCGGGACGCAGGCAATAGCTCAGGGAGCTAAAATTGATTATAAGAGGCTCAGGGAGTCCATATCATTAGATATAAATAAGTGCACTATAAAGAAATATGTTCAAGGAATAGAAGGTTACAAGCTTGGATTAACTCTTATGTATATACAGTATAGTATAAGTATTTTAGAAGTGATAAGATTATCTGTCTGTGTGAGATGTTGACCGGGGTGGTAAGTGTACGGTCACATCCCACTGTAAATCATTCTGTTTCCATCACTGCCAACATGTAAACTTTATGTTGCACGGTTAGTCCCATAAATTACTTCCTAGTTAACCCATGGGTAGACAATTTGGCAGGATCTGAGAATTGACAGTTAAAATGTGAAACTGAATGTTATGCCCGCCTGGCAACAGGGATGAAAATCTGTAAGAATCTGTGAAGTTAGAGCTTACAGACTGTGTACAATCAGAACTCCCATGAGGGTGAAGGGGGTTCTGGTGAATGAGGAAAACAGTGCGGTGTCAGGAAGTTAATTGATGGCAAGGAAAAAGTGCCCCAGTGTCTGCAATCAGAAAGGGCTTTTGTTAAATGTTAGAAATGAACTGGTTAAGTTTTGTTGCCCTAATGATATGTGTGTGTTTAAATAGGGACGATCCATAGCCCTAGAATTAGGATTACAGCAGTAAAAAGATGGTCAGTTAATGGATGTGTATTGAAGGAAAAGAGAAGTTGGTTGAAGGATAATAATAGGCTGGTGCATACTGAGTTATGGTTTAAAGTGTCCATGGAAGTAACTGAGAGAAATTGAAAGTTGGAGAAAATGAGTAGCATTTCTTATTACAAGATGGAGGATTTTGAATCCTATAGAGAACAAAGAAGTTGCCATGTGGCATCCCTTTCCCCCACCACATCTGCTGTAAATTCCAAATGGTGACTTGTAGTTCCACAATAACTTTTCCTGTTCTCTCTGGAATGTGCTCTCAGAGAGAACTCCCTCCCCATCTCACATCCCCCTCCTGTGCTCAGGAATTCCATATGGGGGTTGGGGGGGGAAGGGGGCTGGTAATTGGTAATGCATCTGCAGACTGTGAAGATACTAATGTATGTTATCTATAGATCTTACAGACAGGGCTCCAGCATTGGATTAGATCCAATGATGTTTGAAAATCCACCATTTTAAGAAAGTGCCCACAGTGATTGTGCTATGATGCCAATTGGAAGTGTCCAATCCTAATCAATCTAAGGTTGCACCCATTCTAAGTCCTTATTCAGATATGAGTAAAAGTTTGAGAATATTTGGGACATTTGAATGTCCTGTGATGGATTGCTTTACTTCCCCTGCCTAAACATTCCTGAGGATAAGAGACGCAAGGCAAAGGAAATGGGGGAAGGGGAAATTATATAGAGTAAGTGACGATGTGTGCAACACTAAACTAAAACCACATGGCATATGAAGATAATTGGGTTTCAACAAAATTACTGTATGATTATAACATGTATTATTGTCTTCTTATAAGGAGTTGATTAATCACAGAAAAGCAGCGCAAACAGTGACAGACCATTAGCAATTCTGGGTGTGGTGTGGATATCTGTTTTCCAAGGAAAGCTGTGGTTTGTCTGTGCTGCAAGTATTGGAATGAAACAAAGAAATGTGGTGACTGGATTGAAAGATACATGATTCAGTGGAATGTGAATGGGTGTGGCCTTCTGAATTGTAAGTGGAGTTGAAAATGTACGAAGACTGATGTTTTTAGCAGAGCTGTGTGTGCAATTCAGTTTTTATGTGTAAGGGCGTGGTTATGAGTTGTTTGTGAAAATGAGTACATGAAAATGTGAATAATATGCGCATTGAGAATTTATTTTATTGTTCTTGGAAGTTTTTGGTTTTTATTGGTACCAAACAGCATTGATCAAGCTGTACATTGTTTATTTATTGAAGTCAATGAAAAAGTTTTTATGGGCCCTTTGTGTGTTTCATGTCGTATTTGTCAGATCTGTTTGTTTCAATTGTTTGCAGTTATGTGTTACATGTTAAGTGTTGTGCTTAACATCTGAGCTCTGTTCTTAATGGGCAGCCTGGCACACTACTGACAGACAGAAGGAGGACCATAGAGTCTGACTAAAAGGGGTGGACTTAGATGACTCAGAGTGGGAGGAAGTAAGTGTGAGCCTTCTATGTGAATTTAATGGGTTTTGACAAAACCTTTCAAAACTGACTCACTACCACTCGAGTCCATGGACAGGGAATACATCACAGATCATGTATTTAGCATTATATCTAGATTGCCCCTCCTGTTAGGGAGAGATTTGTTTATTAAGCTTTGACCTTGCAGGTATCAGCAAAGAATCAGGGCATAAGAGTACACTCAGATCTCATTCCAATCTCTACACCAGTGCCACTGATTCTTGCAAAACATACAGGACCAACCAGAACTTAATAACATTAATCCTGCATTATGGTCTTCAAATGAATATGACACAGGATTCATAGATTGCACACTTTACAAAGCTACTGTGAAACCAGGTGTCATCTCAGTGTTCCAGAAACAATACCCGTTGTTAAAAGAGAAACTTGATGGGACTTAGGCCAATGATAGAAGAATTCCTACAAAAGGGAATCCTGGCAGAGGTGATTTCACCCTACAGCACGCCCGTGAATCCAGTGACAAAGGCAGATGGTACTGCCCGCTTTGTACAGGATTTTAGGGGCCATCAACAACATCATTGTGCCTATAGCCCCTGTTGTACCTGATGTCACTTAATTATTATCTGCCATTCCAGCAGACGCTGTTTGGTTCAGTGTGATAGATCTGAAAAATGCATTCTTTTCTTTCCCAGTTGATAAGATAACCAGACTACTTTTTGCTTTTTCCTTTGACAGACGTCAACTGACCTGGTGCAGAAATGCCCCAGGGATATGCTGATTCACCTGTAGTGTCAGCATAATCTCCAAGCGAATGTTTAGAACCATGGTACCCCCCCCCCCCAAAGGTTCTGTGCTGCTGCAATATGTCAATGATAATGTTACTGTGTAGCATGTCAGCGGAGGCCAGCATTCAGGATGGTTTATCACTGTTATGATGATTGTCAGGATATGGTCACAAAGTTAACTTTTAATAAAATTCAATGGTGTAATATGCAGGTTGAATACTTGGGCTTTGTCCTCACAAAGGTGAAAGGAGAATCAGCGCAGAAAGAAGTCCAGTCTATTGCGGGTTTGGTCACCCCGCACACCAGAAAGAAATGTTATCTTTCCTTGGTATGATAAACTACTGTAGACAATGGATTCCTGATTGCTCCTATTATGACAATGTTTTGAGGCAAGCCATTCTGGAAGAAAATCCAGATTTGATTAAATGGTCTTCTGAAAATGTACAATGCATTTGATTATCTGAAATGTTCACTCATGTCGAGTCCAGGGCTGGGCCTCCCTGACTATAATATGCCCTTCCACATGTTTGCACGCCAAAATTGTAAACCATGGCGGGTGTACTGACACAAGAAAACGAAGGCAAGTTGCGTCCTTGTGTGTTTTTCTCAAAGGTAATGCCCACCCCTGTTCAAGGGATGCCGGTATGTCTGTGTTCTCTTGCAGCCTTTGCTATGATGGTAGAGTTGGCAGCTTCTTTCACAATGTGACATTACACCATTGTGCACACCACTCATGATGTTGTAGGCCTACTCAAGGGCATCCACACTCAACACAGCAGGCAGCTGAGCTCATTGCACTCACTACGGCATGTATTCTACATACTGATAGACCTTTCACCATCTATACTGATAGTGGGTACGCACATGGGGTAGTGTGGGACCATGGTATGATCTGGCAGAGGAGAGGATTCACGGCAGCAGATGGTAAGGATCATGTCTCACAGGGCAATGCGCTGGCAGATAAGGTGGCGAAATGAGTGGCCAAATGCAACCTCACAGGTTTGTGTACATTGGGAGATGCCATGTTTGGCACCTCCAACCCCTGAGATGTTGCAAATGCTTACTGATCTTCAGTGGTATGCCACTGAACAGGAACAGTAAGACTGGTGTTATCCAGTATTGCAGAAAAATCCTAAGACAGGATTAGTCTGCGAAAGAGGGAAGCTATGCATTCCCCAAACACAGTGCTTCTATCTTAATAGCACATTTCCACAGAGTAGGACATAAACAGCATTGAGATACTCATGGGTAGGCCTTTCCCCACACCATGGCAAGACGCCCCCTGGTAGTGCAGGAAGGGGACTTGGACCTGATCAAGAGGAGTACTAATCTGATCAAAGTCCTCAGTAAAACTGAAGAAAAAGTTGCTTGTAAGTCTCCTTCTCTTTCACAGGAACCAACCCATCCATTCCCGGGTAGGCGACCAGGTGATGATCAAGATCTTAAAGAAGGGAAAGGAAACCAGGAAGCTTCACTACGGACCACCTACCGAGGTAGTCGCGATCACCAGAACAGCAGTCCTCACTGAACAGTCACCCACGTGGATCCACGCCACAAGGATTAAGTTGGTGAAGAAAACAGAGGTACTAACGGGGGCAGGACAGTCCTGACCTCCAACGAGGCCCAGAGGTACTAAACGGAGGCAGACAGCCTTGAACTCGAAGAAAATATAGAAGGGGTACTAACGGAGGCAGACAGCCTTGACCCCAACGAGATGACGCAGTCGGGAAATTCCTTGAGATGGCTGAAATATAGTGCCTTGATAATTGCAGTTTTGTGGTCTCCTATTCACTGTCCCATGGCTGTGGAACAGACAGACATACCTGAAAACAGAATACAGAGGGGAAAGACAATCTGTGGAAGACAAAGGAGAACTTATGGCTGTACCTGGCCAAACTCTGAACTTAACTGACTTTTGTCTCCGAACCACTTTATCTGCATCTAACATTTTGAAGACATGTCTGGTAGCAGTCCCCACCTGAGTAGATGTATGGACGGGGCTCCTACATTCCCAATGGAATGACACAGATTTGGAGGATCATGATGTTAAATATGGATATGTAAATCCTTATCATGCTTGTTATGACTGTCCTACATATGAGACTCTGCAAAAGTAATATGATAGAAATAATTACAGGTCTTGTTACAGCCACAGAAATATGTTACACAGTTCTCAGCGATGAGAAACTATTGCCTCCCTGCATACAAGCAAAAATGCAGAACAAGACTAAGCCAAATATTTGCAATAGAGATATAGATAGTTGTAAAAAGATAGTATTCAGGAAAGAATATGCAATGTAATATTACTAAAACAGTACCATCCCTAGACAAGCATGTACCTCTACCAATAGGATGGGTATTGGCCTATGGAAATACGAGTTACACATACATACATACCGGACAATATTACAGAGGGTCCCTGTACTATAGCTAGGTTGACATTAGCAATGGATACCACTATTCCCAGCAATACAGACACGACACACGAGAGACACTTCCCTACAGTTACCAGAAAATTGTGATTATAATGTGAATCTCCTCTCTAGACAGAATACATGAGTTAAGGGGTATCTTTGATAGGAGTACCAGGGGTTGGCCATATATAACCACAGGACAATATCAAAACTCTGCCTGTTCTATGGTAAAACAGATAACATGTCACTAGTGCAATTCTGCAAGATATGCTGCTGGATATGCAAATCTTATAAAAGCTATCTTGCAGAATAGGGGAACTATTGACTATTTATTGCTCCAACATGGTATAGGATGCTCAGCGTTCGCAGGGATGTGTTGTTTCAATTTATCAGATCACTCCCGTGGAATAAAAGATAGCGAATAGGGCCAACTAGAAGAAATGATAAAACATATAAAACAAGATGTTGACCAAGGTTGGTGGGACTGGCTTTTTGGCTGGATACCTGACTTTGGTCAAATAAGATATGTTTTAGGAGTGGTACTCGCCGTGGTCGCTGCAATAGTGTGTCTCTGCTGTTGTCTACAGTGTGTGCCCTCCCTTCTTGCCGTATGTAAAATGTGGCCGAAAGAGGGGTACACTCAACATTCCTCTATACTCGGTTGAGGTAGAAGAGGTAAACACAACCTCAACAAAGCCTGAGGATTATACTCCTGAAGGGTATATGGAATACCTAAAGGCTTACAAGCAAACCAAGGGAGAACAGAGAAAGAACCATATAGTATAAGGTATATATATAAGGTTCTAAGAGGGGATTGATGGGGTATAACTAAACTCCATTTTTGTCCTTTCAGCAACGTGTATTACATTACATTTGGCCAGTGCACTTCCAAAATCTCCCTTCCCCTTCCCCTCTTTGGAATGTGAGAAACTTCCTGTGCGGTTTCAAGATACCCATACATTCCCTTAGATTGTAAGTTTGAACAGTCTTACCCTTATAGGGTCATCTTGGCTCAAATGCATGCTGGCCTATGTGTATATACCTGATTGGTCAAATGCTGTTACTATGAGTCATCTATTATGTTAATGCAGAGCTCATGTGTGTTCGTACTATAGGTCGAAACTAATGCTAACATGTGATTGGATGTCAAGGAAGCTCAACCCTCTCTATTATAACTGTTTGCCAACTGTGGAATAAACCAGAATGGATTAGAACTAGACACGTGTTCAGTGTTATCCTATTCATTCTCCCGGTACCAGGATAAGATTTAATTCAAGCTGATCACCGAAATCATGTGTCAGGGACACGTTAGGCAAAGAGTCCCATATTGCCTTACATGAGCAATATCTCATTGAAGATTTAGTTCACAAACATAAACAACACAATGATGATTGTACAATTTGTCATAAGATCGCACTTAAAGAATAGCCAACATTTTGGTACTACGTGGGTAAAAACTGTGAAGATTTTTGTTTTGCCTTCCACAATGCCAAATACTGATCAACTTTGGAATATGTATGATAAGGAATTACAAAAATGCAGAGCTGAAGAAATGGAGGAAAACATTTAAACAGAGAACAAAATAGAGCTTCAGAAAAAATATTGTCTGCAAGCAAAAATAACAACCTTTGCAACCGTTGTTTTTTCTTGGATGGTCCAGGAGGTAGTGGTAAAGCGTATCATTACAAAACACTTCTCAGCACAGTTCGTGGAGAAGGTAACATTGCACTCCTGTAGCATCAACAGGTATAGCAGCCAATCTTCTTGAGGTGGAAGAACATACCACTCTCAGTTCAAATTACCTGTTCCGATAGTTGAGAACTCAATATCAAATATGCGTCTCAATTCTGCTGATGCTGAAAATTTGAGATCATCTACAGTGCTCATTTGGGATGAGTGTACAATGGCCCCCGTCTATTGCTCTTACAGTGGTTGCTAAAAGAAATAATGGATAACCAGAAACCCTTTGGAGGAAAAGTTTTATTACTTGGTGGAGATTTTCGGCAAACCTTCCAGTGGTTCCTCATGGTGACTGGACAAAAATTGTTGAAGCATGTATAAAGTATAATAAACCTTGGGCAAAACTTCCAAATACTTAACCTTACAAACAATATCCGTTCAGTTGATACTGAATGCAGCAATTGGTTGATCCAAGTTGGCAATGGTGATACACCACACATTGACGGTATTGCCTGAAGACATAATTGAAATCCCTTAAAAAATTTATGTACAGGAAATATTGTCAACAACTTTTTTGGAGAAAGAATTTTAGTTGCTGATGTCTCAAAGATAACAAAAAAATGTATTCTTTGCCCAAAGAACTCTGATGTTGATAGCATAAATGAAGAGGTGCTAAACATTTTGGAAGGAGATACTGTGACATTCCTTAGCTCAAATCAATTGATGACTCAACTGAGGAAGATATGCAGAACTATCCTATTGAGTTTCTTATGAGTTAACTCCAACAGGAATGCCGAGGCATAAACTGAACCTTTAAAAAGGGAGCAATAATTATGCTCCTCAGAAATATAACACTAAAAGAGGATTGTGCAATGGAACCCGCCTCTTTGTTAAAGACTTGAAAAGAAACCTCATTATTGCTCAAGTAATAACAGGTTCAGCGGAAGGGGACAAGGTCTTTATTATTCCACGTATTGATTTAGCTCCATCCTCTACTAATTTGCCATTTACCTTAAGAAGACGACAATTTCCAGTTGCATTAGCCTTTGCCATGACAATTAATAAAGCTCAGGGCAAACCTTAGAAAAAGTTGGCATTTACTTGCCAGAACCAGTATTCTGCCACAGTCAGTTATATGTTGCATTATCTAGACTTAGAACTTTTTCAGATGTGGTTGTAAAGGTTGTAGATGGTCCTGAACAAAGGCAAACTGTTGCCAAATTCAGATAGAAATTTACAAGAAATGTTGTGTATAAAGAAACTTTATAGAGAAATTTCAAGAGGTTAAAAAATACCTTTTTCCTGAATATCTGATTCAGGTATTGTATATTGCAGATTGTTACAAACTATACTTACTGTACAGTGATATATACGTTTCCATTTTATTTTTATTATTAATTTACTTTTGACTTCTTTACAAAATATTTTTGACAAAATAAAATAAAACAAGAAATACAATGTGGTTAAATTATCTTACTATTTAATATAGACTGTTTCTACTAATGTTTATACATTACTGTTCTAGCGCCCGTTATAATAACGGGCTTAATGTCTAGTATATATATAAAAAAATAAAAATATGGCAGCACCAACCTGTATTTGAAGATGGGTGCTAGCTCCAATGGGAAAAGCTTACCCAAAATACAAAACTGTAAAGCAGAGCAACACTCCAAAATTGTGGAAAAAAAAGGATATGTTTATTCACCCATAAGTGATGCGACGTTTCGGCTCCAACATGAAGCCTTTCTCAAGCAATGTGAACAATGAAAAATTAACATATATATAGTGAAAGGAAGTGACATCATCAAATTAAAGTGCTTACAAATTAAGCTGGCGTTAACCCATGCCAGCGTGAATGACATTATAAATACATCAAAATATTACAATTCATCATAAAACGTGTGGAATTGGTCCATGGTACAATACAGTAAAACAATATCATAAGTGTCCATACAAGGTTAGTGCAAAATCACTGTGCATATGCGATGCATAAAAAATTGCTCCCAACGATAAATAGCTAAAATAGGCAACTGCAATTCATTATACATGGGGAATGGCAGAACGACATGGCGATGGGTGTAGGTAAAGGCACATAACAAGGCAACTTACAAATCCCAGTTGTGACTCGATTGTTGAGCACGGCGTGCCCAAATCTCCGGCACGCATGCGCCAAGAGGCGCATCATGCAGACATCATGTAGAAGCGTCATCATGAACACACACCTGTGCAGTAATCAGTACTCCTCCAAAGCCGCCATCTTGAAAGAGGTAAAACATAGGTCAGAGGTCAGCTAATATACAGCGTCATCACCTATGTAAACCCCCATTCAGACAGCAGCAAAAACATACTGATCATACAATCGGCACACTGTTACTGTGAAAGTACCGTCAGGCACCAGCCGTTGAAAACATCTACAGGGGACAACGTGTGGGAGGAGCCGAGTCACCAGCATTCCCACGTAGCATTAACCCTGCTGATCCCGTAACATAATGAGTGATCTTCTCATACCATCACAATCATACTTAGGAGACTGAACAACTATAATACCACAGGCAATAGGGTATAAAAATTGACGCATAAAAAGAGAGTTCTGGGATTGAAGCTGCATTGATTGCACATCACACTGCTTATCAATCTTGTGGTCCTTGGCCATTCACCACAATAATCTGTGTATACAAAGATAGAAAAAAAAAATTGTATAAATATACCCTCCACATGTTACAACATAATAGTTCTATTACTACCTAACTCAAAGGTGAAGGGACGAGCGAACCTACAATGGGACAGGGCAAGCTATCCTCCAAATATCTATCCTAAATTAAAGTCTGCATTGAGGCCATGCGGTCTCAAAGAATTGAGGGTGTATATCCAACGTATTTCTATATTCTGGTATACAGTTTATTGGTATACAGTTGTGTATGGAAAGTTCCATCCAAAATTAACACCTTAGTATCCAAAAATTGCATTTCAGTAGTAGAATATACTAATGTAAATTACAGCAATGTATAAACACTGTTAAGAAACCTATGGAAATCTATCAACTGATCCTTGCTACCTGTCCAAATGAGGAAGACGTCATCTTTGTATCTCCACCGCCTCAGTACATACCTGAAGTGGCTGGATAGATAGATGACGTCCTCCTCAAACACACGCATGTAAATATTAGCGTAGGTGGGGGCCATGTTAGACCCCATGGCCACACCCCGCTTTTGGATATAAAAAGTATCCTGAAACAAAAAATAATTATGTTCTAATAAAATAGTGAGTAGTCTCAGAATTAAGTCCACAGCCATATCAGACAATGTGGAAGTGGACAACATCCTACTTACCGCATCAATCCCCCTATGGTATCCGATTGAAGTATATAAAGAAACCACATCAAATGATGCTAAAATCACATTTTGAAAATCAGAAATATCCACTTGATTTAATTTGATAAGAAAATCGTTAGTGTCACGGATATATGAGGTACCAACAATAGCAAAACCCCGTATTAATTTGTCAAGAAATGTGGCCGGATGACTGAAGATGGAATCAGAGCCAGATACTATTGGTCGCTCTGGTGGGTCGACCAATATCTTATAAATCTTGGGTAATATGTACAATACAGGGGTTACAGGCTGAGCCACAATGAGATAATTCATGAGCTCAATAACCCCTGATGTACTGTACAAGCATCAACAAGGCACCGTCTATTAGCGGCGCCTATACGAAATTTCGGATCACCATCCAAGATTCCATAAACTTCAGTATCCCCCAGTTGTCGTAATACCTCAGCTACATATTTCTTAGAATCCATAACAACGACGGCACCACCCTTGTCCACAGGCTTGAAGACAAGGGTGGTGTCGTTCCTGAGTTGTTTCAAAGCCACTGCTTCATCCCTAGTAAGATTAGGGTGCTTAAAGGTGGAATTATCATAATTGGTTTTCAGCCTTTCAATATCCAACCATACACCTTTAATGAACGCATCAAGGGCAGGTTCACTCGTGTCGGGAGTAGCAAAAATTCACTAGTTTTGCTACTAACCATGCGTGTTTTGCCCCTAAACCAGGTTTTTATTTTAATAGTACGAAAAAATGAAAACAAATCATACTCAAGTTTCAACCAATCGACATGCATAGTAGGACAAAAAGAAAAGCCTTTGTTTAAGACACTCACTTTTGTTGCAGTGAGTTCTCTAGAAGAGAGGTTAACAACAGTCATTTCTTCTTGTTCATGGCTTTGTTGGATGTGCCCCGGGTCTTGAAAATTCGCGGTTTGTCGATTTCATCTGTAGCGTCGGCCGCCACGTCTGGTTCTGTGTTTTCTTTGGGTTGTTTCTGTGTCCTGTCCCCTAAAAAATCACCCTCTGATGGAGAAGTCGGAATCCGTCGTCTTTTTTTCTTATTGTCCCTGAAATACGGTGTTGTTAAATCAGAGTGCCATATGTAAACTGAACCCCTCTTGTAGTCCTCCAAATCCCTATTCCATTTGATGCGTTTCCCTTCCTCTGATTGGATTTTAAATTTTGACAAATGTTAATTCGAGACATTGGTATAGGTATTGTGATTTCACAAGATAAAGTACATAATTCATGCTGGAGGTACTCAATATTCATCAAAATAAAATCAAACACATATTGGTTGTAAAGAATCTGAAATCTTTTGCAAAAGAGTTCATCACCAAAATACTGGTTGGGGTGCAAATTTGACTGCATACCTCTCGGTATCCTACGTTCCTTGAAATATTCCCCCAAGGTGGTCATATGCAGACGTAATGAAATGGATCTCCTTGCTAGAGATTCATGCTTCCACTTTAGTTCTTTAAGTGATGGTACATTAAGGAAGGTAGCATTTCCCTGTATCCCATGTAAAATTCACTCGGTCTCCTCCTGCAAGTAGGTGACACCCCTGGATGAATTAGTGTCGGTACTCGACATGATACAAAATTATGTTTTTGAAAAAAGAAAAAAGAAACTAAGAAACAATGGTTGTGCTCAGCCAAAAAGCTAAATATACAAAAAATAAAAATATGGCAACACCAACCTGTATTTGAAGATGGGTGCTTGCTCCAAGGGGAAAAGCTTACCCAAAATACAAAACTGTAAAGCAGAGCAGCACTCCAAAATTGTGATAAAAAAAGGATATGTTTATTCACCCATAAGTGACGCGACGTTTCGGCTCCAAAATGAAGCATTTCTCAAGCAATGTGAACAATGAAAAATGAACATATATATAGTGAAAGGAAGTGACATCATCAAATTAAAGTGCTTACAAATTAAGCTGGCGTTAACCCATGCCAGCGTGAATGACATTATAAATACTTCAAAATATTACAATTCATCATAAAACGTGTGGAATTGTGGAATTGGTGCATGGTACAATACAGTAAAACAATATCATAAGTGTCCGTACAAGGTTAGTGCAAAATCACTGTGCATATGCGATGCATAAAAAATTGCTCCCAACAATTTAAACAGGTAGCCAGGATCAGTTGATGGATTTCCATAGATTTCTTAACATCGCTGCAATTTACATTAGCATATTCTACTACTGAAATGCAATTTTTAGATACTAAGGTGTTAATTTTGGATGGAACTTTCCATACACAACTGTATACCAAACCATCTGACAAGAACACCACACTTCTCTATAGTAGTTGTCATCCTAGGAAAATGATACGTTCTCTTCCATACTCAAAGATGCTTCGTATTAAAAGAATTGTCTCTGATGAGTTGGACTCAAGACAAACTATGGATAACATGATACAGAAATTCCAAAAGCGTGGTTATCCATATAAACTACTGGATTAATATTGTAATACGGTGATGAAATTGGATAGGAAGAAAATCCTGTCCAATCCATCAGTGAAACGCACAACATCTAGGATCCCATTTGTATCTACTTACACTGAGGCGAGTAATGACATTAGTCATATTATTAGACGACATTGGCCCATTTTGGCTGGGTCCATTAAAGGTTTACCGGAATTTGATACTCCAACATTGTTTTCTTATAAGAAATCCATGAGTTTAAGGGATAAGCTAGTTAGGGCGGATGTTGGAACAAAAAAAGTCCTTAGGCAGTCTACTTTGACACAACCTGGACTAGGATGTTATCCTTGTCTAGGTTGTGTCAATTGTAGATACATGTGTAAATCCACTACATTCACTCATCCATCCACAGGTGTGAATTACCCCATTTGTTTTCATTTGACATGTATTTCGGATCATGTAGTGTATATATTATCTTGTCCGTGCAATATTTTATATGTTGGGGAAACCTCTACGGATTTCAAATCCAGAGTGAATAATCACCGGTTAAGTATTCGACAAAAAAGATTGGATTTGCCTGTTTCCAAGCATTTTGCGGATCTCGATCACAGGGAAAGAGACCTCAAATGCTGGATTATAGACCACATACCAATGCCCAGGAGGGGTTGCAATAGGATCACACTTTTAAAGAAAAAAGAAATACATTGGATATACACCCTCAATTCTTTGAGACCGCATGGCCTCAATGCAGACTTTAATTTAGGATAGGTATTTGGAGGATAGCTTGCCCTGTCCCATTGTAGGTTTGCTCGTCCCTTCACCTTTGAGTTAGGTAGTAATGGAACTATTATGTTGTAACATGTGGAGGGTATATTTATACTATATTTTTTTTCTCTCTTTCTATACACAGATTATTGTGGTGAATGGCCAAGGACCACATGATTGATGAGCAGTGTGATGTGCAATCAACACAACTTCAATCCCAGAACTCTGGGATCTTTTTTTGCATCAATTTTCATACCCTATTGCCTGTGATATTATACAGGGTGGGCCATTTACATGGATACACCTTAATAAAATGGGAATGGTTGGTGATATTAACTTCCTGTTTGTGGCACATTAGTATATGTGAGGGGGGGAAACTTTTCAAGATGGGTGGTGACCATGGCGGCTATTTTGAAGTCGGCCATTTTGAATCCAACTTTAGTTTTTTCAATAGGAAGAGGGTCATGTGACACATCAAACTTATCGGGAATTTCACAAGAAAAACAATGGTGTGCTTGGTTTTAACGTAACTTTATTCTTTCATGAGTTATTTACAAGTTTACAGCCATTGACATGTCGCTGAGCGGATAGAAATTGTGTTGATGTCTGGTGAACGCAGTAACCGGGTCATTGCAGCAGATTTCAATGCAAGACACCCTACGAGACCACCCATCTCCCATGCTACATTTAGCAAACTGCTTGCTAAGTTTCGTGAAACTGGTTCAGTGTTGGATTTGCCAAAATGTGGACGCATGAAATCTGTCTCTAATGAAGAAACATCAGTGGCTGTCCTAGCTTCATTCAGCAAGAGCCCACAGCGTAGCACTCGCCACATGTCACTGGAGAGTGGCATTAGTCAAACATCCCTTCGGCGGATATTAGCTACTCACAAATGGCACCCTTACAAACTCCAGCTACTGCAGCATCTCAACGAGGATGACCCAGATCGGCGCACTGAATTAGCAGAATGGGCAAAACAAAAATTGGAACAGGACCCTCAGTTTACGCAGAAGATTTTGTTCAGGGATGAGGCAAACTTTTATGTGAATGGTGAAGTTAACAAACAAAACCACCGCTATTGGTCTGACACTAACCCACATTGGATAGATCCCTCCAAGACTGTTGGAACAAAAAAATGTATGGTATGGTGTGGTATATGGGGTACAAAGATAGTGGGGCCATTCTTCATCAATGGAAACCTCAAGGCCACTGGATATGCGAAATTTCTACATGATGATGTGTTTCTCTCTTTATGCACTGAAGCTGGCACGTTCCCTGAGTTTTTCCAGCAAGATGGTGCACCACCACATTATGGGTGTCAGGTCCGAGCATTCCTAGATGAACAGTTTCCTGGAAAGTGGATTGGTCATCGTGGGCCAGTTGAATGGCCCCCAAGGTCTCCCGATCTGACCCCCTTAGACTTTTATCTTTGGGGTCATCTGAAGGCAATTGTCTATGCCAGGCATGCTCAACCTGCGGCCCTCCAGCTGTAGTAAAACTACAACACCCAGAATGCCCTGCTGTAGGCTGATAGCTGTAGGCTGTTTGGGCATGCTGGGAGTTGTAGTTTTGCAACAGCTGGAGGGCCGCAGGTTGAGCATGCCTGGTCTATGCTGTGAAGATACAAGATGTGCAGCACCTGAAACTACGGATACTGGAAGCCTGTGCTAGCATTTCTCCTGCGGTGTTGCTATCAGTGTGTGAAGAGTGGGAGAAGAGGGTTGCATTGACAATCCAACACAATGGGCAGCACATTGAACACATTTTATAAGTGGTCAGAAACTTGTAAATAACTCATGAAAGAATGAAGTTACGTTAAAACCAAGCACACCATTGTTTTTCTTGTGAAATTCCCAATAAGTTTGATGTGTAACATGACCCTCTTTCTATTGAAAAAACTAAAGTTGGATTCAAAATGGCCGACTTCAAAATGGCCACCATGGTCACCACCCATCTTGAAAAGTTTCCCCCCTCACATATACTAATGTGCCACAAACAGGAAGTTAATATCACCAACCATTCCCATTTTATTAAGGTGTATCCATATAAATGGCCCACCTTGTAGTTGTTCAGTCTCCTAAGTATGATTGTGATGGTATCAGAAGATCACTCATTATGTTACGGGATCAGCAGGGTTCATGCTATGTGGGAATGCTGGTGACTTGGCTCCTCCCACACGGTGTCCCCTGTAGATGTTTCAACTGCTGGTGCCTGACGGTACTTTCAGTTGGATACAGAGGATCTTATAAGTAACAGTGTGCCGATTGCATGATCAATATGTTTTTGCTGCTGTCTGAATGGGGGTGATGACGCTGTACATTATCTGCATCTGACCTGTGTTTTACCTCTTTCAAGATGGCGGTTTTGGAGGAGTACTGATTACTACGCAGGCGTGTGTTCATGATGACGCTTCTACATGATGTTTGTATGACGCTCCCCTTGGCGCATGCGCGCCGGAGATTTGGGCACGCCGTGCTCAACAATCGAGTCACAACAGGGATTTGTAAGTTGCATTGTTGTGTGCCTTTACCTACACCCACCGCCATGTGGTTCTGTCATTCCCCATGTATAATGAATTGCAGTTGCCTAAGGCTACTTTCACACCTGCGTTCAGGTGTCCGCTCGTGAGCTCCGTTTGAAGGGGCTCACAAGCGGCCCTGAACGCAGCCGTCCGGCCCTAATGCATTCTCAGTGGAGGCGGATCCACTGAGAATGCATCCGCCTGCCAGCGTTCAGCCTCCGCTCCGCTCAGTGAGCGGACACCTGAACGCTGCTTGCAGCGTTCGGGTGTCCGCCTGGCCGTGCGGAGGCGAGCGGATCCGTCCAGACTTATAATGGAAGTCAATGGGGACGGATCCGCTTGAAGATGACACCATATGGCTCAATCTTCAAGCGGATCCGTCCCCCATTGACTTTCAATGTAAAGTCTGAACGGATCCGCTCAGGCTACTTTCACACTTAGAAATGTTTCTAAGTTATAATGCAGACGGATCCGTTCTGAACGGATGCAAACGTCTGCATTATAGGAGCGGATCCTCCTGATGAAACATCAGACGGACCCGCTCCGAACGCTAGTGTGAAAGTAGCCTAATTTAGCTATTTATCGTTGGGAGCAATTTTTTATGCATCGCATATGCACAGTGATTTTGCACTAACCTTGTATGGACACTTATGATATTGTTTTACTGTATTGTACCATGGACCAATTCCACACGTTTTATGATGAATTGTAATATTTTGATGTATTTATAGTGTCATTCACACTGGCATGGGTTAACGCCAGCTTAATTTATAAGCACTTTACTTTGATGGTCACTTCCTTTCACTATATATATTTGTGTGAGGCACTTACGGTAGTACAGTGAAGAACCTAGGAAATCAGGGAATAAGCGTAGTCGGTTGTGGTGTGCCGAAACCGAGGATGAGGTAGGCCTGAGAAAGAAGAGGGCCCACCCAAGGAAAGAGATGTGGAAGAAATGAGTTATAAATGAGTGGAGTGGTGGGAGGGTCAAGTTCAGACCTCGGACGGTGCAGGAGCCAGGTAGGGGGGTGCCCTAAATAGGCTGGAGGCGGACCTCAGCCCCTCCCACAAATCCAGGCCAAAGCCTTCACACTTGTGTGAGGCACTTACGGTAGTACAGTGAAGAACCTAGGAAATCAGGGAATAAGCGTAGTCAGTTGTGGTGTGCCGAAACCGAGGATGAGGTAGGCCTGAGAAAGAAGAGGGCAAAATGAAATAAACACTTTATTGTATTCGATATACATGAAAGCTCAACCCGACATGTCTTGGAAAGCGTTTCTTAACTCCCGTGTTGGATTGGGAATGTAACGTGTGAAAGCGGATGACTTCCAGCGCCCCAACTTCTTAATGACATGAGCCGGGATGTTGGCACTGGAGGCCGTGGATGCGGCCCCGATCCGAAAGGAGTGCCCAGAGTAGTTGGATGCGTTGAGGCCTAGTTGAGTGAGGGATGACCTGACATAGATCATAAAGGTGGTGGTGGTGAGTGCAGACCCACGCAGTTGAAGTAGTGGCTGACAGGGTAGGAGCTTGTGATGCTGTTTGTATGCGTCCAGAACCCCGACTGGGCACCATCTGTTCTGCGTAGGGTAGTATGGAATGTCCACGGGTGAGAGCTGACTGCTTTTGGAGCGAGGTAAGGTTAGGATATAATGATCCCCGTGTTTCGTCAAGTGGGAGGCTAGTAGACAATGTGTGGTTTGGGTCGCCGAGGTCGTGGTGAATTCCCCGGGCCTCAGGAATCCGTAGAAGGCCAGGTACATCGCTGTTTTGATGATGGAGTTGGTAACAGCTTCAAAAGGTCTGGTGTCTAATAAGTCGGATAATGCCTTGAAAATGTGACTGTTAATGGGCAGTCTCTGTGTCGGCCGTGCGGGTTCTGTCCTCTGAATGCCTTTGAGTATGGTTTTGATCTGGTGTGAGGCCATGAAACTGATGTTGTTAGGGTGTATGATCAGCATGTGATGTTGAATGCCGGTGAGATAGAGTTTGATGGTGTTGTATGACAGTTTGAGCTTGAGGTGGCAAAAGGAAGCAAACCCCAGCAGGGAAGTCATGACAAATGGGTGCGTGATGTTGTGTTCCAACAGGAACTTGTTAAACAGTGTGAATGCTCTGTTGTATGACCTGCGTGTGTTGTCTGATAGTGCAGAATGGGATAATAACTGGCTATGGCGCATGATGACATCTAATCCAGAATGAGCTGGTGAAATGACGGGGTGATGGAGGCCGTGGGTGACGCTGACGGGAGAGCCTGATGAAACGCCTGAAATTGGAAACGAGACAGATTGTCAGCTGCCGTATTGCACCTTCCCGGGACGTGGAAGCAGTGTATGAAGAAATTGTTGCAAGCTGCCAACCAAGTAAGCCTGCGCAGGAACCTCATGATAGTGAGGGATTTGGACCGACCCCTGTTAATGATCTGGCAGGTTGCCTGGTTGTCTGAGTAGCATCGGACCGACCTGTTAGCCCATGAATGACCCCACGCCACGGCGGCCGCCACGATGGGGTAGATCTCGAACAGAGCCGAGGTAGTGGAGAATCCCTCCAAACCCTGGACCGCAGGAGGCCAGCTACCCCACAGCCAATCGTTCCCAAAAATGGCCGCGAAACCTGTGGTGGATGCCGCATCCGACCAGATTGATGGGGAAGAGTCCGACAGCTGAGGGAGGAACATGCTCCTGCCGTTCCAGGCGGACAGAAATCTCCTCCACATACCCAGATCTGCAGTGGCGTGGGCATCCAGGGGCAGCCTGTGAGAGTCGTGAAGGAAAAGGGGGAAAAGGCGCAGAAGCCGTGAAATGAACGCGCGACCCTGGGGGATGATGCGCATGGCAAAGTTCAGGGACCCCAATAGGGACTGTAGTTCCTTGCGATTGCAGTCGCCGAGTTGAAGGTAATTGTCTATGTGGTTGAGAATAACCTGGATCTTCCCGAGTGGCAAACTGGCTTGCATAGAGGCAGAATCCAACTGAATGCCCAAGAAGGTGATGACTGTGTCCGGCCCCTCTGTTTTCTTTGTGGAGATGGGTACCCCAAGTTCCCCGAACAGCTTGATGGTGGCCCTGAGGCTGGCGGGAGGGGAGATGTTTTCCTCCACGAGTAGAAAGTCATCCAGGTAATGCAAGACCATCGGGCATCTTGCTACGTTCAAGAGCAACCAGCAAAGTGCCTCCGCGAATGTGTCAAAAATGGCTGGGCTACTTTTGGATCCGAAGGTCAACCGGGAGAAAAAATAATAGTTTTCGGACCACTTGATGCCATGAAGGTGCCACAGCGATGGGTGAATTGGTAGCAATTTGAACGCATTGGCGATGTCGGTTTTGCTGAGCCATGCTCCGACCCCTGCTTGCCTGATGGCGGTGATGGCGTGATCTATAGTGGTGTATTGGAGTGAGAATTCCTCCGACGGAATGAGGGAGTTGAGACTGGGGTCGGCTGAGCCGTGTGGTGCCGATAGATCGATGATTAGCCTCTGTTTCTGGGAAGATTTCCCGGTGACGATGCCAATGGGATTGGTGCGCCATGTGGTGAATGGGGGTGTCTTGAATGGTCCTAGCACGAAACCCTCTGCAACTTCCTGGGCTATGAGGGCGTCAATTGCGGTGGGGTTGCCTTGGGCGGATAGGAGATTTGGACATTCCAGGGTGCCTGTCGGCATGTGCAGGATGCCCGTGTGGAAGCCTTCTGTCAGCCCTGCCACGAGGAAATCCGTGAGATGTCTGGATGGGTGCTGAGACATAAATGCTGAAAAAACCGGCATATTTATGGTCGATAGATACGGTTTAGAAAACATTTTATTTGGACACATTGATCTAGCATGTGCCCGGAAACAATTGGTACAAATGTGCAACAACCTGCACCCGCTAAAATTGCAGGATCCCACATTGAAATTGTTGCAAATCTGGGATTTGCCCAGAAACTTGATTGGCCGCCCCAGCTTGTCCCGGCTTGATTTCTCCGTGACCCCGGAGGGGCCGGCCGCTTGAGAGGGGGCTTGACTGTCCGCTGCGTTTGGGCAGAAATTGGTGGTGTGGGCAGTGGAGGAGCAGTGCACACAAGCTGGCGTCCTTAGGCCTGCGAAGTGTCGGCAAAAAATGACAGTGTCGATTCTTGCCCAGTTGGAGCGGACTCCGTACTGGGAGAAAGCCCCTGCCACCTTTGCCGAAAAAGATCTATGGTAGTCATAGAATGCCGACCCCCCATATTTGTTGCCCAGGTCCACCAGCTTGTGCATGTAGAGGTCAAACTCCTCCCTTCTGTTAGGGTAGACCGTGCAGATGACCTCCCTGTAGATGCCGAAAGCCAACACAAATTCTGGAATAGACAGTTTTCTATTGAGGCGGGCATCCCTAGATTTAACCACGACTGAGACATCGTCGTAAGCATAAGTTTTGTTCTCAACAGTATCTTGAGAGGCAATCAGGAGGGAGGCCAGGTTCACATCCATACCTTCCAGAATGTCCCTTTTCAAGTGCTCCGGTATCATGTGCGCCGGGCTGACTTCTTGGTCATCTGGGTTGATGGATGGCACGCCCACTGGCAAACCGGATGGTGCCGGTGACGCTGCCGGTGGTGGCCCTGCCAAGGAGAGGGATGTGGTGACCGACTCCAGCCTCTCTAACCTGTCGTTGACCCTGGACATGGACGTCATCAAAGAGGCCAGCATGGCGTGTATATCCCCCGTGCTGGACTGGCTGGGTCCTTCCCCTGCCTCCGCATTACTGGTTGACGTGCGTAGTAGTCGGAAAAGCTCCGCTTTCCTTGCCGTGGTGGGGAAGGGGATCTGCCGTCTCTTCAATTCCGCCGTGATACGCGGAATTGTCCAGGCTCTGATGGATGCTGGGCTGGCAAGATCGTCTCCTTGGGCTAAGGTGATGGATCTAGCCGGAGTGCCCGGAAGGGAAAAGTTCTCAATTCCTTCCAGAGACATGCTAAAACAGAATAGTTTGTTAGTGTGGGGAAAACACAGGACCGTGCTGGCAAGCTAGCTATGCCGGATGGCGAAATAATTAAGCCTAGGATGGTGACAGATGAGGCCCTGCTAATTGCCGAGCGGCTTGAGAGGCTCTATCTATGAGTTGGCGCGAGGGGTTGATGAGGCCACTGACGTGGTGGCAGGAGTGTGAGGCCTCTCGGTGACTTGTACGACAGGACTAGGGAAAGGGAGTGACAGGTGAGGCCCTCTCTATGCAACAGCGAGGCGGCTTACTAACGAGTGGCGCGATGGGCGGCTGCCTCCGAGCGTGTGAGGCGGGGTGTTGGCCTCGCGGACCACTGACTGATGGCGAAGCCAAGAGGGGGTTAATCTAGTGGGATTCCGAAGCCCCTGATGCCAGCACGCTGACCCTAACGGGATGGACTGAAATGTAGGAAACAGAAAACGATTGAGCAGGTCTACGTACCTGGTAGCAAGAAAAAGTCACTGGATACGTGCAGCGTAAATAAGTCTAAGCTTGACCGCCTAAAAGAGGGGCAGACAGAAGTGTTATGACGAGAGTTGACTGTGGTCTGACCGTTTAGCATGACCTGAGAGGATTGCGCCGTGAGTTGCAACGGTGACCCGGTATGGTATGGAAGGTATGTGAAATGATGCCCCGTGCTGTGGCGGAAGGTGTGAATACGGACCTTTTATTTTTTTTTATTTTTTTTGTTTTACTGGGATATTGATGTTCTAATGGAAAACGGGGTTTTGTGTTTTTTTTTTTTTCATATGGCGGGTTTTTTTTTTTTTTTTTTTTTTTTTTTTTTTTTTTTTTTTTTTTTTTTTTTTTTTTTTTTTTTTTTTTTTTTGGCGGGTTTTTTTTTTTTTCCATATGGCGGGATTATTGTTTTTTTTTTTTTATCGGGTTTCTTTGGTGACTGTATGAAGCGTATGGATTTTTAATTGTACATGGATGTTGGCCTGGCGGGTGTGTTCCCTGATGCCGGCTCTTGTGATGATGACTTGCGCCCCCCCCCCCTGGATGCGCTGCCTGATGGAGGGGAGCGGTAGCTGGATCTGTGGGGCTGGTGCAGGGGTGTGCAAGCGGCACCCCTTGGCTCCCCACCCCCATGCACACAGCGCACGCGTGCGGCACCTGTGGCCGGCCGCCAGGCTACCGCGCATGCGCCGCCGCGGCCGCGCATGCGCAGCGCCCCCGCCGCGCATGCGCGAACCGGGCGCCGGGACGCGGCGGCCGCCATTGGCAGCGCGGCAGGAGGACGGAGTCGCGGGCCGGCGCGGCGGCGGGGAATAGGGGGACCGCGGCCCTGGTGCGGCTTGTGGCGGGGGAGCGTGTGGAGAGGCCGGGAAGCGGCGAGCATCTGGTGTAAGTGAGAGGGCGGCCGTGCCGCTGATCTGGCGAGGGGTGTGAGGGAAGAAAAGTGCGTGGGATGATTGGAGGGGAGGGGAACGGCGTGGTTGCTGCCATGGGAACCTGGTACACGTGTTGTCCGTGCTAGGAGTGGGGATGCGGTGGGGTGTGCGTGCATGCATGATCAGAAAACGGTGCCAGCATGAACCGTGATTTGAAATGAACCTGTGACATGGTTTTACAGGTAAATGTTGAAATGAACCGAGCTGGAGGCAGGGCAGCCGTGAGGCCCTGTGCTGTACCGTATGAAAAACTCACAGTTTGAACGGGCAAAAAACGTGACCCGCAAGGAACCAGGTGAAGCCGGACGGATGGAACCGGAATGCTCCAAATCCTGGACCCGAAAACAACGAACTTCAGAAACAGCAACTTGTAAGTAACTTCTTCAGTTAACTCCACACGCGACTCTCTCTCTCAAGTTCAGACCTCGGACGGTGCAGGAGCCAGGTAGGGGGGTGCCCTAAATAGGCTGGAGGCGGACCTCAGCCCCTCCCACAAATCCAGGCCAAAGCCTTCACACATGTTCATTTTTCATTGTTCTCATTGCTTGAGAAAGGCTTCATGTTGGAGCCGAAACGTCGCGTCACTTATGAGTGAATAAACATATCCTTTTTTTATCACAATTTTGGAGTGCTGCTCTGCTTTACAGTTATATATATATATATATACACTCACTTAAAGAATTATTAGGAACACCTGTTCTATTTCTCATTAATGCAATTATCTAGTCAACCAATCACATGGCAGTTGCTTCAATGCATTTAGGGATGTGGTCCTGGTCAAGACAATCTCCTGAACTCCAAACTGAATGTCAGAATGGGAAAGAAAGGTGATTTAAGCAATTTTGAGCGTGGCATGGTTGTTGGTGCCAGACGGGCCGGTCTGAGTATTTCACAATCTGCTCAGTTACTGGGATTTTCACACACAATTATTTCTAGGGTTTACAAAGAATGGTGTGAAAAGGGAAAAACATCCAGTATGCGGCAGTCCTGTGGGCAAAAATGCCTTGTGGATGCTAGAGGTCAGAGGAGAATGGGCCGACTGATTCAAGCTGATAGAAGAGCAACGTTGACTGAAATAACCACTTGTTACAACCGAGGTATGCAGCAAAGCATTTGTGAAGCTAAAATACGCACAACCTTGAGGCGGATGGGCTGCAACAGCAGAAGACCCCACCGGGTACCACTCATCTCCACTACAAATAGGAAACAGTGACCTCTACAGCACCTCACCCCTTAACACTGACCTCCATAACGGACAGTCCCCTTAACTGTGACCTCCACCATTTCCTGCCCCCTTAACAAAGACCTCCACAGCGCCCGGCCCTTTAACAGTGACCTCCACAGCGGCCGGCACTTTATTTGTGACCTCCACAGTACCCCGTCTCATTAACAGCGATTTCCACAATAACTCGCCCCCTTAACAGTGGCCTCTTCAGCAATCTGCCCCTTAACACTGACCTCTATAGCGGACCGTCCCCTTAACTGTGACCTCTACAACAGCCTATCTTCTTAACTGTGACCTCCACAGCACTCCGCTCACTTAACAGAGTCATCCACAGCGCCCTGCCCCTTTAAAGCTGACCTACAGCAGTAAGGAAAAATGTCTAGGTTGTTATGGAAACCTGGTGTAAAACTGTGCGTATGTAGAGACTAAGGGCCTGCAAGTTTTTATGTCTAAAAAGGGTCATGTGACCGTTTGTATGGCAGTTGGGATATCAGGTCAAAGATCTGCAGGCTTTTATTGGCTAAAGTAGGTAATGTGATGCATATTTGCATTTGGGAATATCTCAGGAATGGTACGTGCTAGAGAGACCTGATCTAAAACCTCCCCGGACACCTGATGTACCTGTGTACCAAATTTCGTGATTGTAAATGCAACAGTGCAGATTCCTTTAGCGGACAAAATACATACATAACACTCAGCTTTATATATCATATAAATTGTGGGTATTTGCTCTGGTAGACAGGCTTGCGGCAGTGGCGTCTCTAGTAGAGTTGAGCGAACACCTGGATGTTCGGGTTCGAGAAGTTCGGCCGAACTTCCCGGAAATGTTCGCCCCGAACCCCATTGAAGTCAATGGGGACCCGAACTTTTCGGCACTAAAAAGGCTGTAAAACAGCCCACAAAAGGGCTAGAGGGCTGCAAAAGGAAGCAAAATGTAGGTAAATCCCCTGCAAACAAATGTGGATAGGGAAATGAATAAAAAAAAAAATATTAACCAATATCAATTGGAGAGAGGTCCCATAGCAGAGAATCAGGCTTCATGTCATAGCAGAGAATCAGGCTTCATGTCACCCACCACTGGAACAGGCCATCGTCAGATATTTTTAGGCCCCGGCACCCAGACAGAGGAGAGAGGTCCCATAGCAGAGATTCAGGCTTCACGTCACCCAACACTGGAACAGGCCACTGTCAGATATGTTTAGGCCCCGGCACCCAGACAGAGAGAGGTCCTATAGCAGAGAATCAGGCTTCATGTCATAGCAGAGAATCATGCTTCATGTCACCCAACACTGGAACAGGCCACTGTCAGATATTTAGGCCCCGGCACCCAGACGGAGGAGAGGTTCATTCAACTTTGGGTTGCCCCGCAATATAATGGTAAAATTAAAAAAAGAGGATTGAATGAAGTGCCCTGGAGTACAAGAATATATTGTTAAGGGGATGTAGTTATAAATGTCTAATCTGCACAAGGGATGGACAGGTCCTGTGGGATCTATGCCTGGTTCATTTTTATGAACGTCAGCTTGTCCACATTGGCTGTGGACAGGCGGCTGCATTTGTCTGTAATGACGCCCCCTGCCGTGCTGAATACACATTCAGACAAAACGCTGGCCGCCGGGCAGGCCAGCACCTCCAAGGCATAAAAGGCTAGCTCTGGCCACATGGACAATTTGAAGACCCAGAAGTTGAATGGGGCCGAACCATCAGTCAGTACGTGGAGGGGTGTGCACACATACTGTTCCACCATGTTAGTGAAATGCTGCCTCCTGCTAACACGTTCCGTATCAGGTGGTGGTGCAGTTAGCTGTGGCGTGGTGACAAAACTTTTCCACATCTCTGCCATGCTAACCCTGCTCAGAGGAGCTGGCCGTGACACAGCTGCGTTGGCGACCTCTTGCTCCTCCTCTGCCTTCGCCTTGGGCTTCCTCTTGTTCCCCTGTGACATTTGGGAATGCTCTCAGTAGCGCGTCTACCAACGTGCGCTTGTACTCGCGCATCTTCCTATCACGCTCCAGTGCAGGAAGTAAGGTGGGCACATTGTCTTTGTACCGGGGATCCAGCAGCGTGGCAACCCAGTAGTCCGCACACGTTAAAATGTGGGCAACTCTGCTGTCGTTGCGCAGGCACTGCAGCATGTAGTCGCTCATGTGTGCCAGGCTGCCCAGAGGTAAGGACAAGCTGTCCTCTGTGGGAGGCGTATCGTCATCGTCCTGTGTTTCCCCTCAGCCACGCACCAGTGATGGGCCCGAGCTGCGTTGGGTGCCACCCCGCTGTGAACATGCTTCATCCTCCTCCACCTACTCCTCATCCTCATCCTCCTCGTCCTCCAGTAGTGGGCCCTGTCTGGCCACATTTGTACCTGGCCTCTGCTGTTGCAAAAAACCTCCCTCTGAGTAACTTCTAAGAGACTGGCCTGAAAGTGCTAAAAATGACCCCTCTTCCTCCTCCTCCTCCTCCTCCTGGGCCACCTCCTCTTCCATCATCGCCCTAAGTGTTTTCTCAAGGAGACATAGAAGTGGTATTGTAACGCTGATAACGGCATCATCGCCACTGGCCATGTTGGTGGAGTACTCGAAACAGCGCAACAGGGCACACAGGTCTTGCATGGAGGCCCAGTCATTGGTGGTGAAGTGGTGCTGTTCCGCAGTGCGACTGACCCGTGCGTGCTGCAGCTGAAACTCCACTATGGCCTGCTGCTGCTCGCACAGTCCAGCATGTGTAAGGTGGAGTTCCACCTGGTGGGCACGTCGCATATGAGGCGGTGAGCGGGAAGGCCAAAGTTACGCTGTAGTGCAGACAGGCGAGCAGCGGCAGGATGTGAATGCCGGAAGCGCGCACAGACGGACCGCATTTTATGCAGCAGCTCTGACATGTCGGGGTAGTTGTGAATGAACTTCTGCACCACCAAATTCAGAACATGCGCCAGGCAAGGGATGTGCATCAAACCGGCTAGTCCCAGAGCTGCGACGAGATTTCGCCCATTATCGCACACCACCAGGCCGAGCTTGAGGCTCATCGGCAGCAATCACTCGTCGGTCTGTTGTTCAATACCCCGCCACAACTCCTGCGCGGTGTGGGGCCTGTCCCCCAAACATATGAGTTTCAGAATGGCCTGCTGACGTTTACCCCGGGCTGTGCTGAAGTTGGTGGTGAAGGTGTGTGGCTGACTGGATGAGCAGGTGGAAGAAGAGGAGGAGGAAGCCGAGTAGGAGGAGGAGGCTACAGGAGGCAAAGAATGTTGCCCTGCGATCCTTGGCGGCGGAAGGACGTGCGCCAAAGAGCTCTCCGCCTGGGGCCCAGCCGCCACTACATTTACTCAGTGTGCAGTTAGGGAGATATAGCGTCCCTGGCCGTGCTTACCGGTCCACGTATCTGTGGTTATGTGGACCTTGCCACAGATGGCGTTCCGCAGTGCACACTTGATTTTATTGGATACTTGGTTGTGCAGGGAAGGCACGGCTCTCTTGGAGAAGTAGTGACGGCTGGGAACAACATACTGTGGGACAGCAAGCGACATGAGCTGTTTGAAGCTGTCTGTGTCCACCAGCCTGAATGACAGAATTTCATAGGCCAGTAGTTTAGAAATGCTGGCATTCAGGGCCAGGGATCGAGGGTGGCTAGGTGGGAATTTACATTTCTCTCAAATGTTTGTGAGATGGAGAGCTGAACGCTGCCGTGTGACATGGTTGAGATGCTTGGTGACGGAGGTGGTGGTGTTGGTGGTACATCCTCTGTTTGCTGGGCGGCAGGTGCCAACGTTCCTCCAGAGGCGGAGAAAGAAGCCGAAGCAGCAGCAGAAGAGGTAGCAGGGGGAGCCTGAGTGAGTTCCTTGTTTTTAAGGTGTTTACTCCACTGCAGTTCATGCTTTGCATGCAGGTGCCTGGTCATGCAGGTTGTGCTAAGGTTCAGAACGTTAATGCCTCGCTTCAGGCTCTGATGGCACAGCGTGCAAACCACTCGGGTCTTGTCGTCAGCACATTGTTTGAAGAACTGCCACGCCAGGGAACTCCTTGAAGCTGCCTTTGGGGTGCTCGGTCCCAGATGGCAGTGGCCAGTAGCAGGCGGACTCTCTTGGCGGCGGGTGTTCTGCTTTTGCCCACTGCTCCCTCTTTTGCTGCGCTGTTGGCTCGGTCTCACCACTGCCTCTTCCTCCAAACTCTGAAAGTCAGTGGCACGACCTTCATTCCATGTGGGGTCTAGGACCTCATCGTCCCCTGCATCGTCTTCCACCCAGTCTTCCTCCCTGACCTCCTGTTCAGTCTGCACACTGCAGAAAGACGCAGCAGTTGGCACCTGTGTTTCATCATCAGAGACGTGCTGAGGTGGTATTCCCATGTCCTCATCATCAGGAAACATAAGTGGTTGTGCGTCAGTGCATTCTATGTCTTCCACCGCTTGGGAAGGGCTAGGTGGATGCCCTTGGGAAACCCTTCCAGCAGAGTCTTCAAACAGCATAAGAGACTGCTGCATAACTTGAAGCTCAGACAATTTCCCTGATATGCATGGGGGTGATGTGACAGACTGATGGGTTTGGTTTTCAGGCGCCATCTGTGCGCTTTCTGCAGAAGACTGGGTTGGAGATAATGTGAACGTGCTGGATCCACTGTCGGCCACCCAATTGACTAATGCCTGTACCTGCTCAGGCCTTACCATCCTTAGAACGGCATTGGGCCCCACCAAATATCGCTGTAAATTCTGGCATCTACTGGGACCTGAGGTAGTTGGTACACTAGGACGTGTGGCTGTGGCAGAACGGCCATGTCCTCTCCCAGCACCAGAGGGTCAACTAACACCACCACGACCATGTCCGCGTCCCTTACTAGATGTTTTCCTCATTGTTACCTTTCACCACAATAAGAAAAAAATTATTTGGCCCAATGTATTGAATTCAAATTCAGGCCTTTTTTTTACAGGCACCTAACACTATCTGGCTATCTACTTAGGTACCGTATTACACTAATACAGGCACAGCAGTAACCACAGATTTAGCTGAATATAAATTGTAGGCCTAGTATTTAGACGGTGGATGACAGGTATACGTTTACGGACAGAATTAGACTTGGAGATGCACGGTAGCGTTTGAAGTTATTGAGAATGACCCTATCCGCACCTTCAATCTAATATACCCTTTTATGGATAGATTTAAACTTGGCCTGCTACAGCAGAAACCACTGATTTAGGGAATTGCTAATTTGGGAATTGTATTTCAACCCAGAAAAAAATCTATCCTTTGCCAGACAGCAGACAGTATTACAATTGGCTAGCCACAGCTGAAACACCAGATTTAGGGTACTGCTATTTTGGCAATTGTATTTCACCCCTCAATAAAATAGCAAGCACAGCCAAGCCCCTGATGTAGGATATAGCAAAAAACAACAACACACTATTGATGGTTAAATGAACTTGGTTGCAGCTTGCGCTGGCGCACCACAAGACACAAAATGGCCGCCGATCACCCCAGAAAAAAGTGACAGAAAAACGCTCTGGGCAGCCTTAAAACAGTGAGCAATTAAATAGTAGAGGTTGAATGATACACAGCTGTACATTGATCACTTCAGTAATTGTTTTTGAAGACTAAATCACTGCCTAATCTCGCCCTAACAGCAGCAGCTGCATCCTATCCCCACTCTGATCAGAGCAGAGTGACGTGCGGCGCTACGTGACTCCAGCTTAAATAGAGGCTGGGTCACATGCTGCACTGGCCAATCACCGCCATGCCAATAGTAGGCATGGTTGTGATGGCCTCTTGGGGCTAGTAGTATGACACTTGTTGATTAGCTGCTTTGCAGCCTTTCAAAAAGCGGCAAGAAAGCGCTGAACACCGAACACCTCAAAATTCGGTACGAACCTGAACTATACAGTTCGGGTTCGCTCATCCCTAGTCTCTAGCTTTCAAATTTTGGGGGGGCACACTGGGGGCCAGGACAAAAGTAGGGGGGGCAGCTATAACAACTATACATTTACACAAGTACGCTTAGAATTGCTGCAATACTTTACCCAATACCTAAAACCGCAACAAGGAAGAAAAGTCCTGCTGTCTGTGGTTTTAAAAAAAAAAAAAACACTCACTCAGATTTCAACATGTCCTAGTTGCCGGTGGATGACACTTTTATAGGGAGGGGGATCTGTGGATGACACTGCTATGGGGGATCTATGGATGACACATACCGTATATAGCATCTTATGCTATATGTGTCATCCACAGATCCACCCCCATGACAGTGTCATTCCCATTTCCCCCTCCATAACAGTGTCATCCACAGATCTCCATCCCCGCCTCTCACAGGAGTGTACATTTTACATTTCTAAACTGTAATCCATATCCTGCAGTAACTTTAACTTTAAATCAGGATTAAGCGGCCGCTCATCTCTACTAGTACCTTAACCTTACACCACTCGGCTAGCTTCGGTAACAGGGCCAGGCTACAGCCTACAGGTACTGCCTGTTAGTTGTTACCGAGCGAGTGCTGATTTCTGCAGGTCAGAGCATACGGATTACAGTTTAGAAGAAATGTACACTCCTGTGAGCGGTCCAGACCAGTGGCGGATCCAGAGCCTGGTCTCGGGAGGGGCACTTCCAGATTATTTTCTGTCCGCCGACACAGAACAAGGGTGCTTATAGAACAGACTACACAGTTTAGAGGTATACTGTACATTGTGTGGCACAGTGTAGAGGTATACTGTACATTGTGTGGCACAGTGTAGAGGTATACTGTACATTGTGTGGCACAGTGTAGAGGTATACTGTATATTGTGTGGCACAGTGTATGCTATATGTGTATAACATAAACATATTTCACATGAAAACTTACAATTACTTGGCTTGGCCCTTGGGGATCTCGGCAGAGCTGATGTTGTGTTTTATCCTAATGAGAAAGATTTCATAATAAGGATTTGAAGAAGGGACAGAGGGATAGCAGAGCAGAAAGAGGCTGGTGCTGCTATTTGGGGGCTCATACCCTGGGGGAGTGATAAAGCCCACCATAATGCCCCCCAGTAGAAATAATTCTCCTTATAATGTGACAATGCAAAAAATACCCCCTTGTAATGCCCCCAGTTGAGCTAATGTCTCCCATAATGTGCCAGTATAAAATACCCCTATATAGTGGCCCCAGTAAATGCCCCCATAGTGCTCCTCTCCCCCCTTCCTCTTAGTGCCCCCCATAATGTACCAGTATAAAAAATGCCCCATATATAGTGCCCCAGTAGATGCCCTCAGTGTCCCCCATAATTTGCAAGTATAAAATACCCCTTCTTAGAGCCCCCCCGTAGATGACTCCATAGTACTCCTCTCCCCCCTTCCCCATAGTACCCACCATAATGTGTCCCAGTATAAAATGCTACTGTACAGAGCCCCCCATATAAAATACCCCTTCCTTGTGGCCTCAGTAGATGCCCCTGTAGTACCCACCAATAATGTGCCAGCAATAAGTGCCCTCAATAACGTGCCAGTAATTAGTGCCCCCAATAACGTGCCAGTAATAAGTGCCCCCCCATCATGTGCCAGTAACAAGAGCGCCCCATCACGTGCCAGTAACAAGAGCCCCCCAATGTGCCAGTAATAAGAGCCCAGCCCCCCATCACGTGCCAGTAATAAGAGCCCCCCAATGTTCTAGTAACAAGAGCCCCCCATCATGTGGCAGTAATAAGCCCCCCCATCATGTGCCAGTAATAAGCCCCCCCATCATGTGCCAGTAATAAGCCCCCCATCATGTGCCAGTAATAAGCCCCCCCATCATGTGCCAGTAATAAGCCCCCCATCATGTGCCAGTAATAAGCCCCCCATCATGTGCCAGTAATAAGCCCCCCATCATGTGTCAGTAATAAGCCCCCATCACGTGCCAGTAATAAGCCCCCCATCACGTGCCAGTAATAAGCCCCCCATCACGTGGCAGTAATAAGCCCCCATCACGTGCCAGTAATAAGCCCCCCATCACGTGCCAGTAATAAGCCTCCCATCACGTGTAAGTAATAAGCCCCCATCATGTGCCAGTAATAAGCCCCCCATCATGTGTCAGTAATAGGCCCCCCATCATGTGCCAGTAATAAGCCCCCACAATGTGCCAGTAACAAACCCCCCCTAATGTGCCTGTAAAACTATTGTAAAAAAAAACAAAAACACTTATACTTACCTCCATGTCAGCAATGCGATGCAGGCCTCTTCCGGCCTGTGTCCCGCGCTGTATGGCTTAGGCCTAGTACATGCAGCCTATCAGAAGAAGGGGAAGGGACACGCCTCTCCCTCCCGTGCCCCGCCGCAGCACAGGCAGATGACTATGGAGATGAGTGCAATGGAAGCGCTCATCTCCCTGTGCCCGACTGCGGCGGCTCACTTGGGGGGGCATTTTAGTTGGGGGGGCACAGCATGATGAAGGGGGGGCCGTGGCCCCCTCTGGTCCCCCCTGGTGACGCCACTGGCTTGCGGACGTAGTATAGAGGTAATGACAACGTCTTTAACTTAAAGGGTTTGGCCACTATATAAGTACTTTACACTATATAGTGGAAGGTAGGGTAAAAAAGAGTTTCCTAATATACTTTATTAAAAAAAATCCAAATGGTAATGGTTTTATAATGAGCCCCACTCCCTAAGCCCCGCTCTGCGTGCAGCCAGTTCATCCATGGCTTGCACGCGACATGGAGGAGCTTTAGAGAAAGCTCGTCCATGGCTTTATTCTAACTGCACATGTGCTGCTTTTCCTAATAAGAGCAGTGCATGCCCAGTCTGCCCCTACCACTGGCGCGCTCCCTGCTCCAACTCTGTCTCTACAACTGGCTTATTCCTATCAGAGTTCGGGGCGGGAATAAAAGTAAGAGCGCGTCTAATCCCCGACCACAGCAGTTACTTGCCGAGTAGTGACAGGTCGGGGTCAATTCCTAATTGCCTCAATTTTGTTTACCTGAGGTTTGATCATTGCGCGCCCCCAATTACATACCCCAGGTACTTGGTCTCTTCTAAGCCTATTGCGCACTTTTTTGGGTTAGCGGTTAAGCGAACCTCCCTAAGGGAATCCACTTCAGCCTGTACTTTAGATAGGTGACTTTCCCAGTCGGTGCTATGGATAATGATATTGTCCAGGTACGCCAAAGCGTACAGACGATGTGGACGTCTGTACAACTTCCATTAGCCTTTGAAATGTGGAGGGAGCTCCATGTAGACCAAAGGGTAATACCTTGTACTGATACAGACCCTCTGGTGTGATGAAAGCCATTTTTTCCTTGGCAGCCTCCGCCAAGGGTACCTGCCAGTACCCTTTGGTGAGATCCAACACAGAAAAATACCGGGCTTGGACTAACTTCTCAATAAGCTCATCTACTCGGGGCATGGTATATGCGTCAAACTTGGACACCTCATTCAGTTTGCGGAAGTCGTTACAGAACTGCAATGTCCCATCCGGCTTGGGTATTAAGACTATCGGACTGGCCCATTTACTTTTTGACTCCTCCATGACACCTAGCTGGAACATTAGCTGCACTTCCTCCGCGATGCTTCCTCCGCGATGGCTTGTCGCCGAGCCTCGGGTAACCGGTACGGTTTTAACCAGAGTTTTGCCTGAGGCTCAGTGATAATGTCATGCCGGATTATGGACGTGCATCCAGGGAGGTCCGAGAATACATCTGTGTTCCGAATAATGAACTCCCTGGCTTCCTGAGCCTGTTTAGAGGAAAGGCTGTCAGCAATTTTCACTGTGGCAGCCGCTTCCCTTGCTACAGACAAAGGGGCCGAAACCACTTCCCCTAAGAACCCTGGTCGTGGATGTTCTACCGTACAGGTTTCCCTATCTCTCCATGGTTTGAGCAGATTCACATGGTACACCTGCTCCGGCTTTCACCTCCCTGGCTGGTGTACCTTGTAATCTACCTCTCCAATTTTTTCAAGTACCTCATAGAGAGCCTGCCACCTAGCTAGGAACTTACGGTCTACGGTTGGTACCAGAACAAACACCCAATCACTCAGGTTAAAGTTCCGGACCCGAGCCTGCAGATTATAGACCCTACTCTGGGCTCGCTGTGCTGCCTCCATATGCTCCCTAACCAGAGGTAACACTGTTCCCATCCATCCTTGCATCTGGGTGACGTATTCAACAACACTTTTGTGCGGTGTGGGTTGTTGTTCCCACGCCTCTTTGGCCACTTCCAACAGACCGCGAGGGTGTCTGTCCTATAGCAGTTCGAAGGACGAGAACCCCGTAGAGGCCTGGGGCACTTCTCGTACTACGAATATGAGATAGGGCAGAAGAAGGTCCCAGTCTCTCCCCATCCTTAGACACCGCTCTTTTTAACATATTTTTTAATGTTTGATTAAACCTCTCTACCAGGCTATCCGTTTGCAGGTGATATACGGACGTCCATAACGTGGAGCAACTTACAGAGTTCCCTCATGACCTTAGACATAAACGGGGTCCCTTAGGCAGACAGACTCGAGAAAACATCTCCATTAACTCCTTAGCTATGAGTTTGGTTGATGTATGACGCAGTGGCACCGCCTCCGGGTACCAAGTGGCGTAGTCGAGGATGACCAAGATGTGCTGGTGCCCTCTAGTGGACTTTGGTACTGGGTCTATGAGATCCAAAACGATCCGCTCGAATGGAACCTCAATAATCGGGAGAGGGCAAGACTTGCAATACTCTTCCACCTCTCTGAACACACTGGGCCAGTAGAACCTCTGTAGAATCTGGTCCTGCATTTTCTGCTGGCCCAGGTGTCCCCCAAGAACATGTTGGTGGGCTAACTCCAACACGAGCTTGCGATACGCCTTGGGCACCACCAGCTGTTCAATATGCTCACCCTGTAGTTGATTTACCTGGTACAGCATCTCCTGTTGAACCACAAAACGGGGGAATATAGACTTGGCCCCCGGTTGTTGGGGCTCACCCTCAACTACTACCACATTCTCCCAGGCTCGGGATAGAGTCAGGTCCTGGTGCTGTGCTGTAGCAAAATGATCTCCGGAGACGTTAAGGTCTACCAACTCCGGACCCGACGGCAAGTTCTCCACATCTCCCACCATCACAGTTAGCAGGGTTGTCTCCCCCTCTTCCACTGAAGTGGCGGTCACACCTACCTCTAGCCCTTCGGACTCAGGTTCCCAGGGTTCTGGTCTCCCCCCTGAGCCGGGCCACTCTGCTAGGTTTACGTCTGTCTCCTGGGTATTGGTAACTTTCGTATCCGGCCATGGTGTCGGGAAACTGGGGAAGTCTCTCCCAATTATGAGTTCATACTGTAATTTTGTGGTGACAGCCACCTCATGAGTCCACCTGCTGGCCACCGTTGATAGAGAGACCAGGGCAGTGGGATAGTCCTTTAAGTCTCCATGAATACACACTACGCTGACCTTTCGGCCAGTATACTTGGCGGGCCGTATCAGGGCAGCTCTTACCAGGGACACCAGGCTCCCTGAATCCAGCAGAGCCACCGCCAGAGTGTCCTCCACTTCTACCTGGCAGAGGTGGCTATTGTCTATAGTCTCGGAGGTTCCTGTGGCACACAACTTCCTGGCATATAATGAGTGGCGGTATCCATAGTTGGTGTCCATGGGTTCACCCCGATGGGGACAGTAAACCCTTATGTGTCCAGGCTCCTGATATTGCCAGCAGACCACAGGGGCTGGGTCTACAGGGGGTACGTCCCGGTCGGGTTTGGCTGGCACCGGCCACTGGGTCTGGGGTGGAGATTTCTGGGGTTTGACTAGCCCCCTCCCAAAAGAACCCCCCTGTAGATTTCTGGTGGCCTTGTAGCTCTCCACCAGGTCGACCATCTCCAAGGCATTACCTGGAGACACCTGGCCGATCAAGTACTGGAGGGGGTACGGCAAAGCCCTCCAGAACACATCCGCCAAGAGACGTTCCAGCATAGCAGTGGGGGTCAGTACGTCAGGCTGCAGCCATTTTTGAAGTGTAACAGGTCATAATACTGTGGTCTGGCGGGTTCAACCGGGTTAAACTGATGCACTCGCTGGGTCCAGACCAACACATTCACCCCCAGTCTCGCCAGGATCTCACCTTTCACGGTCAGGTAGTCGGCCGCTTGATCATCGGGGAGATCGAAAAAAACTTGCTTGGGTCCAGACGCCAGGAACGGAGCGACGACCTCAGCCCACTGGTCTCGGGGTAACCTTTACCTCATGGCCACTTTTTCAAACACCATCAGATAGGTCTCAACGTCATCCGAGGGGGTCATCTTAGGGATCGCCACATGGACAGCTTTTCGGGCATCGTGGACGTTCAGGGATGCTCCTGCCGCATGCAATGCTATCACATGTTGCAATAGCAGCTGATTAGTTTCCTGCTGCTGCTTGTTAGCCTCCCGCTGCTGCAAGTTAGCCTTCACGAGGGCCTTCACGACCGCCTCCATTTTGTCAGGGGACACGTGTCGTAACCTTGCCGGCTTAATGTAGGACATGCACTTGTGCTGGGGAAAACAAAAACTTTTCGGCCTTCGGGCCTGCCTCACTGCGTTTGCCCGGGGATTTGCTCTGGTAGACAGGCTTGCGGACGCAGTATAGAGGCAACGACAACGTCTTTAACTTAAACAGTTCGGTATTTATTCAAACATAAGGATAAGCAAAACAAAAAGTCAGTTTCAAGGAAAACAGTCACCTTGAGTCTGGTGTTTGTTCACACCATGCAGCAATGCAGAAGTCCTTGGACATAGCAGAAAACCACCTGCTCTAGCGCCAACAAGGTAGCAGGCCTTTACCTAGGCCCAAACTCCCAGGTCCCAATACAGAGACTGACAGAGCTTCACTGTCAAAGAGGAGTAAATTCCTACCACCTGACAAGTGCTGCCTATGTTTTATAGCCCAAACCAAGACCTGGCCTGGAACGTGGGGAGGAGCCTCCCACCCTGCACTTTGGCTGCTCCCAGTAAGAGCCGGCCCGGATCGGCTTTACAGCCATACTAGCTGCCGTTGACACATGACATTACCGGCTCTTACCTCACCGAGGCCAGGAATCTCGGTGACACTTACCTTCCGTCAATGACGGACCCTTGCGCCTTTCTACAATATATATATATATATATTAGCAGAAGGACCCTGCTTCGCACAGGTATATTTCATGTATTTAATTTAATGTTTGTGTGTGTCATTAAAAGATATCGACAGTATCCCCATAACAGTGACCTCTACAGTACCCCTCCCACTTAACAGTGAACTCCACAGCCCCTAACACCTTAACCCTTAATCCCCACAGTGCCCCACCTCCTTAAAATGGGACCTCCACAGCAGCCCATCCCCTTAACTTTGACTTTAACAGCCGCACGCCCCTTTAACAGTGAGTTTCTCAGCACCCCACTCCCTTGACATTGACGTCCTCAGGGGCCTGCCCACAATGACCTATACAGCACCCCACCCCTTAACACTGACCTCCACTGATCCCTGTCCCCCAATCTGTGACCTCCACTGATCCCTGTCCCCTTAACAGAAAACTCCACAGCACTCGTCCCTTTAACGGTGACTGCCACATTACCCCGTTCCCCCCACAGTGACCTCCAAAGTACCCTGCTCCCTTAACAGTGACCTCACAGTACTCTGCTGACTTAACAGTGACCTCCATAGCAGCTGACCCTTTAATAGTGGCCCCTGCCCCCTTAACAATGACCTCCACAGTGCTGGCCCCTTTAACAGTGACCTCTACAGCGGTTTGCCTCCTTAACAGTAAAATCCACGGTGAACACCCTTTTAACAGTGACCTCCACAGCAGCTGCCCCTTTAATAGTAGCCCCTGCCCCCTTAACAGTGATCTCCACAGCAGCTCCCACTTTAATAGTGGCCCTGCCCCCGTAACAGTGCCCTCCACAGCGCCCTGCACCTTTAGGGCTAGGGCTACATGTTGACGTGTCGCAGGACATTTTGTCATGCCAAAGTCACGCTGCAATTTTTATAATGATAGGCTATGGTGTCGCACTGTAACATGCGACTGAGAAATTACAGTTGCAAAAATCCATCCAAGATGGATGCATGTAGCAGTGTAGTTGTGCCCTATGTGCCGTGTGACTTATTGTCGTCCTGTAGCCCTAGCCTAAAGCTCACCTACAGCAGAGAAGAAAAATGGCTGGGTTGTTATGAAAACCTGGAGTAAAAATGTGTGTATGTGGAGACTAAGGGCCTGCAAGCTTCTATTGGCTAAAAAGGGACATGTGACGGTGTGTATGGCAGTTGGCATATGAAGAGAAACACTTGCAGGCTTGTATTGGCTAATGCAGGTCATTTTTTGGGAATATCTCATGGGTATTTTTCATGTATTTCCTTTAATGTTTGTGTATGTGTCGTTAAAAGATATCGACAGTATCCCCTGATGGCGTATAAGTAACTCCATTTAGTTTTATTCAGCAACGTGTATTACGATTGCATCAGGCCAGTGCACTATTCTAAGATTTCCATTCTGCCTTTCTCCCTCTGTAGATGTGGAGACCAGTTTAGAAAAGGCATACATACATTTGTTTAACCAGCCTTACTTCACAAGGTCATTCTCATGTTTATACCTGAATGATTAACTGTTGTTTCTATGAGCCATCTATTTCTGTAAATGCAGAGCTCATGTGTATTCAGGCCATACGATAAGACTAATGCTAACATATGATTGGATGTAATAGGAGGTCAATCCTCCCCTATATTAAGTGTTGGCAAGCAATGAATAAACAGAATGGATCAGAGAAAGACACGTGTTTTTGGTCTCCATCTAATTCATTCTCCCGGTACCGGATAGGGCTTAATTCAAGCTGATCACCGAAATCTTGTGGGACACATTTAGGCAAAGGGTCTATTTTGCCTAACAGCTTAAGATTGGGAGGGTCATCTCTTCAGGTCTACAGTGAAAGACATCAATTCTTGTCCTCCTTGGACCTGGGAGCAATGACCAAAATCTCATTCAAGTAAGTCGAACCATCTATTCATGATTTCGGTGGATTGCGATGTCTGGGGCATGCAAATGTTGATTGTAAGCGGCTCAGGGAGTCCATATCGTTAGAGATATAGTGCACTATATGAATAGAAATCTGTTCCGGGAACAGAAGGATACAAGCTTGAATTAACTCTTATGTATATATATAGTATAAGTATTTTAGAAGTAATAAGATTATCTGTTTGTGTGAGATACTGACCGGGTGGTAAGTGTACGGTCACATCCCACTGTTATTATCAAATTGATGTATTTTGGGTTAACTACTGTTAATGTGTAAAATTGTTTGTGTTGTGGAGGACCGCAAGACGCCCCATTTTTTTCGGCTAAGAGTAATCTGTTGACCCGGAAAATTTGAACGCAAGTGGCGGTCCGAAACAACAATAGTCGGTAGGGGTCCAAAGAGTATAGAGAGACATTAAGATACGAATCAGCTGATCAGTTGACAGGTCTTGTCGGCGCTATTTCAGTGCAGTACAGCCAGTCCTGACAGTGATTGTCTCACTTATTCTTTGAACTATAAATACTAACATGGGAGGACAAGGGTCTAAAACTAAATTCCCTAAACCAGAACCAGGAGAAACTTGCAAAGTCTATGTAGCCCATGTTAGTCCAACAAACTATTACCTGATCAACCCGTGGGTAGATAATCTAGCAGGCTGGACTGAGGTAATGGATGCATCAGATCCATTCCCCAGGGACGGTGATAATAGTATTTATCATATGGATATGGTCAAAGGACTATGTCTAGGTGATAAAACAGCCTGGCCGCATTTCGATGCCGATCCTTCCTGGGACATGGAGTACATGTCCAGGAGTGGTGAACAGTGGCTGAAAAAAGCCCCCCACTGGTATGAAGCAGGTAATAGCAAGAAGAATAAAAGTGTCCTGTCTGACCCAGGAAGAAGTACAACAGCGACTTAAAAAAATCAAAATAGACAAATCGCCAGGACCGGATGGCATACACCCCCGTATCCTAAGGGAATTAAGTAATGTCATAGCCAGACCCTTATTTCTGATATTTGCGGACTCTGTACTGACAGGGAACGTCCCACAGGATTGGCGCATGGCAAATGTGGTGCCAATATTCAAAAAGGGTCCAAAAACAGAGCCTGGAAACTATAGGCCGGTAAGTTTAACATCTGTTGTGGGTAAACTGTTTGAAGGTTTTCTGAGAGATGCTATGTTAGAGCATCTTATGGGAAATAAGCAAATAACGCCATATCAGCATGGCTTCGTGAGGGATCGGTCATGTCAAACTAATTTAATCAGTTTCTATGAGGAGGTAAGTACTAGACTTGACAGCGGCGAATCAATGGATGTCGTGTATCTGGACTTCTCCAAAGCATTTGACACTGTACCTCATAAAAGGTTAGTATATAAAATGAGAATGCTCGGACTCGGAGAAAACGTCTGTAAGTGGGTAAGTAACTGGCTCAATGATAGAAAACAGAGGGTGGTTATTAACGGTACATACTCAGATTGGGTCACTGTCACTAGTGGAGTACCTCAGGGGTCAGTATTGGGCCCTATTCTCTTCAATATATTTATTAATGATCTTGTAGAAGGCTTGCATAGTAAAATATCAATTTTCGCAGATGACACTAAACTGTGTAAAGTAATTAACACTGAAGAGGACAGTATACTACTACAGAGGGATCTGGATAGATTGGAGGCTTGGGCAGATAAGTGGCAGATGAGGTTTAACACTGAGAAATGTAAAGTTATGCACATGGGAAGGAATAATGCAAGTCACCCGTACATACTAAATGGTAAAACACTCGGTAACACTGACATGGAAAAGGATCTAGGAATTTTAATAAACAGCAAACTAAGCTGCAAAAAACAGTGTCAGGCAGCGGCTGCCAAGGCCAATAAGATAATGGGTTGCATCAAAAGGGGCATAGATGCCCGTGATGAGAACATATTCCTACTACTTTACAAATCACTGGTCAGACCACACATGGAGTACTGTGTACAGTTCTGGGCTCCTGTAAACAAGGCAGACATAGCAGAGCTGGAGAGGGTCCAGAGGAGGGCAACTAAAGTAATAACTGGAATGGGGCAACTACAGTATCCTGAAAGATTATCAAAATTAGGGTTATTCACGTTAGAAAAAAGACGACTGAGGGGAGATCTAATTACTATGTATAAATATATCAGGGGGCAGTACAGAGATCTATCCCATCATCTATTTATCCCCAGGACTGTGACTGTGACGAGGGGACATCCTCTGCGTTTGGAGGAAAGAAGGTTTGTACACAAACATAGAAAAGGGTTCTTTACGGTAAGAGCAGTGAGACTATGGAACTCTCTGCCTGAGGAGGTGGTGATGGTGAGTACAATAAAGGAATTCAAGAGGGGCCTGGATGTATTTCTGGAGTGTAATAATATTACAGGCTATAGCTACTAGAGAGGGGTCGTTGATCCAGGGAGTTATTCTGATTGCCTGATTGGAGTCGGGAAGGAATTTTTGATTCCCCTAAAGTGAGGAAAATTGGCTTCTACCTCACAGGGTTTTTTTGCCTTCCTCTGGATCAACTTGTAGGATGACAGGCCGAACTGGATGGACAAATGTCTTTTTTCGGCCTTATGTACTATGTTACTATGTTACTATGTTAATAAGAATCTAAAAAGTCCCAAAAATGATAGGACTCTACATGAAATAGAGCAGGAGGTAGGCACAAAGAAGAGAAGTCAGAAATCTCCTCCACCTTATAATAAATCCACCCCCATGGCACCTCTGTACCCAGTTCTGACTCAGATTGAGGAAGATGCTGTAACAGCGGTTATACCATTAAAACTAGAAGAAAAATACCGACCCCCCATGCCAACATTTGGAAACATAGTAGAGCGCAGTCTAAATACTGGCACACCGCATACTAGTTATAGTACACGCAGTACAAGTAGACTGAAAGATGAAACAAAAAAGGAAGAATCAAAAGAGGGAGTCGTAGTAATCGCTCCCTTTCTGACAGTAGGACAACACTTAGTAAAAAAGCCCATAGAAATAGAGGATCTCAACAAAATTATAAAGTATTGTCCCAAACCTTCCATAGCCCCACTGGGGACTATTACATACCTAAAAAAGGCCTGTAGAGGGCACAACTATACACAGGAAGATTTAAGGCTTATCCTGGATGGTATTATTGGAACACACACAACATGGGATTGGGAGAAGGTCAAATCCATATCTATGATTGCACAACGCGGTGATGCTCCAGATTATATATGTAATACAGAAGAGGGGCAGAAAAGGATATGGACGGAAATTGAGGACCATATGAATGAGATATTCAAACAAAAATCTTCATTGCCCGTAGCAGTAGCCTGCAAACAGAAATCTGCTGAATCGGTCACTGAATTCTGGAAAAGATTCATTGATTGCTGGAAGACTGAAGCGGGTCTACCTGTGCGTGACAATGACAGTTTGATTATCTCCACATTTGTAAACAATCTATCAGATAAATTGATCCTAACTGTGAAACAAAATGTGTCCTCTTGGACTTCAGATACAACTGACGAGTTTGAGAAACATCTCTTTGAAAAAGAAGCAGCAGGATGCTTTGAGATAAGGAAAGCAAAATCCCCCACACACGCATATACTAGCAGAGGCAGGGGGGGGAGGGGTGGGAATAACAGCAGACCCTACAATGGAAAACATGACTCATTGCCAAATAATTGTTGTTATAACTGTGGAAAGGAAGGACATTGGGCACGTCAATGCCGCGCACCAAAAAGGGGTAAGGGGAGAGGTCAAGATTACAACACACAGAAACCTGACACTCAGTCACAAAACAACCAACCAAGTCAGATAAACCACAGACAAGGTCCACAGAGTCAGCCCAGATTCCCATTAGATTGGCACCAGCAAAACTCATACTGAGGATGCCCGGAGGGACAAGCCCCAGCTTTCACACAGGTCACAACACATTGGAAGGACACACCAGTAATTCTACTTAGAATAGGAGGAAGAAAAGTGGGATTTTTAATAGATAGTGGAGCTACTTCTAGTGTGTTAAACAACTCAATGTACAAAGGGCCTTTAAGGAAGTGTGCGCCCTCTATGGGAATAAATGGGGTACTGACGAGGACATACAGAACAGATTCCTTACCAGTAGAAACCATTGATAGGGAATACATTACAGATCATGCTTTTAGCATCATACCTGAATGTCCTGTGAGCCTTCTGGGAAGAGACTTATTCATTAAGTTAGAATTGAAAATCACTGTTGAGAACAATGGCATCAGTGTATACTCTGATGCTTTGCCCATAATAACCCCCACACCTCTGATCCTTACAAACTTACAAGATCACTCAGAATTAGAGGGTATAGACCCATCATTATGGGCAAAAGGGGACTATGACACAGGATTCATTGACTACACACCATACAAAGCAACCATCAAAGAGGGCAGTACACCTGTATATCAGAAACAATACCCACTGTCAAAAGAGAAACTTGATGGACTTAGGCCAATGATAAAGGAATTCCTACAAAAGGGAATCCTGGAAGAGGTGATTTCACCCTACAGCACGCCCGTGAATACAGTGACAAAGGCAGATGGTACTACCCGCTTTGTGCAGGATTTAAGGGCAATAAATAATATCATTGTGCCTATTGCTCCTATTGTCCCAGATGTCACCTCACTTCTTTCTGCAATTCCTGCAGACGCTGTCTATTTCAGTGTGATAGATCTGAAAAATGCTTTCTTTTCTATCCCAGTTGATAAGGCAACCAGACTACTTTTTGCTTTTTCCTTTGATGGACGACAACTGACCTGGTGCAGAATGCCTCAGGGATATGCTGATTCACCTGTAGTGTACAGCATAGTCCTCCAAGCTACATTAAAACTATGGTACCCCCCCCCCCCCCCAAGGCTCTGTGTTGCTGCAATATGTTGATGATTTGTTACTGTGTAGCATGTCAGCGGAGGCCAACATTCAGGATGGTTTATCACTGTTAAAATGGTTGTCAGGATGTGGTCACAAAGTGTCACTTAAGAAAATGCAATGGTGTAAAATGCAGGTTGAATACTTGGGCTTTGTCCTCACAAAAGGTGAAAGGAGAATCAGCGCAGAAAGAGTCCAGTCTATTGCGGGTTTGGTCGCCCCGCACACCAGGAAAGAAATGTTATCTTTCCTTGGTATGATAAATTACTGTGGACAATGGATTCCTGATTGCTCTTACTACGACAATGTTTTGAGGCAAGCCACTCTGGATGGAAATCCAGATCTGATTAAATGGTCTTCTGAAATGTACAATGCATTTGATTGTCTGAAATGTTCACTCATGTCGAGTCCAGGGCTGGGCCTCCCTGACTATAATATGCCCTTCCACATGTTTGCATGCCAAAATTGTAAAACCATGGTGGGGGTACTGACACAAGAACACGGAGGCAAGTTGCGTCCTTGTGCGTTTTTCTCAAAGGTTATGCCCACCTCTGTCCAGGGGATGCCGTCATGTCTGCGTTCCCTTGCAGCCTGTGCAATGATGGTAGAATTATCAACCACTTTCACCCTGGGACATTTAACCTTCTTGCACACTACACATGATGTTGTAGGTTTACTCAGAGGTGTACATACACAACACATGTCAGCGCAAAGATTATCTGGATATGAGATCCTGTTGCTCAGTAACCCTTCACTCCAGATTAAATATGCATCCAACATTACAGGACCAGCACCTATTTTGAATTCATTACTAGGGCTGAAAGGAACAGAAGACACCCTTCCTGACACACATGATTGCTTACAGGTGCTCAATCACGAGACGTCACCTAGGGCTGACTTATCAACTGTTCCCATACCTGATGCACCAGAAGTCTTTGTAGATGGATCATGTTCTCGCCCCACTGATACTATATTCTGTGCAGCATATGCTATTGTTATGCTGCCAGATATAGTCTTAGAAGCAAGCCCAATTCCCATCCAGTCTGCACAGGCAGCTGAACTCATTGCACTCACAAGGGCTTGCATACTACACACCAATAAACCTGTCACTATTTACACAGACAGCAGATATGCTCATGGTGTAGTATGGGATCATGGAATGATTTGGCAGAGGAGAGGATTCACTGCAGCAGACGGTAAGAGAATCTCACATGCACAGCTAGTCACGGACCTCTTGGCTGCAATCAGATTGCCTTCAGATTTAGCTATAGTACATTGCAGGGCACACACAAATGGAAAAGACAGAATTTCAAGAGGTAATGCATTTGCAGATAGTGTAGCTAAAGACACAGCCAAGAGTAATCCAAATAGAATGAATCATGACAATTGGGAAATGGCAGTCTTACACCCACCCTCACCTGATTTGACACACATGCTAACAGACCTACAAAGATATGCCACTGAAACAGAGGAGAAGGATTGGTGCTATCCAATCTTGCAGAAAAATCCAAAGTCTGGATTGGTCTGCAAGGAGGGGAAGCCTTGCATACCTCAGCATACTGCATCCATCTTCATTGCACACTTTCACGGGGTAGGACACAACAGCATACAAACTACCCATATGTTGTTGAGCCAAAGTTTTTACATCACTGATAGCAAACAGCTAGTCACAGACTACATACACAGATGTATTACGTGCTTGAGAAACAACCCACTGAAAATACCTCACCAACACCTTGACTACCCCACTACACCATTCACCCACTTGCAGGTGGATTATACGCATATACCTAAAACAAAAGGGAAACAAGAGTATGCATTAGTGATAGTGGACATGTTCTCAAGGTGGCCAGAAGTCTTTCCTACAAAGGCAGAAGATGCTAAAACTACAGCCAAAATTCTGACTCAGAAAATAATCCCAAGGTGGGGCTGTCCTCTGGTTATTGAATCAGACCAGGGGCCGGCCTTCACCTCAAAACTTAACAAGGAGGTAGCTAGACTGTTACAGGTGGAATGGAAATATCATATTTTGTATCACCCACAAAGCTCAGGCATTGTGGAAAGAATGAACAGGACAGTTAAAGACAAACTCAGGAAGGCCACTGCTGGTACATTTGAAAAATGGAAACAAATCCTACCCATAATACTTGCAGAAATTAGAATGACGCCTAATAAGAAGTTAGGGATGTCACCATTTGAAATTCTGATGGGTAGGCCTTTCCCCACACCATGGGCAAGACGCCCCCTGGTAGTGCAGGAAGGGGACTTGGACCTGATCAGAGAGGAGTATGTTACTAATCTGATCAAAGTCCTCAGTAAAACTGAAGAAAAAGTTGCTTGTGAGTCTCCTTCTCTTTCACAGGAACCAACCCATCCGTTCCGGGTAGGCGACCAGGTGATGATCAAGATCTTAAAGAAGGGAAAGGAACCAGGAAGCTTCACCTACGGACCACCCACCGAGATCGCGATCACCAGAACAGCAGTCCTCACTGAACAGTCGCCCACGTGGATCCACGCCACAAGGATTAAGTTGGTGAAGAAAAGAGAGGTACTAACGGAGGCAGATAGCCCTGACCTCCAACGAGGCCCAGAGGTACTAACGGAGGCAGACAGCCTTGACCTCGAAGAAGATACAGAAGGGGTACTAACGGAGGCAGACAGCCTTGACCCTCAACGAGATGACGCAGTCTGGAAATTCCTCGAGATGGCTGAGATGCAGTGCCTTAATAATTGCAATTTTGTGTCTCCTACTTACTGTCCCACGGCTGTGGAACAGACAGATATACCTGAAAACAGAATGCAGAGGGGAAGACAGTCTATGGAAGACAAAGGAGAACTTATGGCTGTACCTGGCCAAAACTCTGAACTTAACTGACTTTTGTCTCCGAACCACTTTATCGGCATCTAACATTTTGGAGACATGTCTGGTAGCAGTCCCCACCCCAGTAGCTGTATGGACGGGGCTCCTACGTTCCCAATGGAATGACACTGATTTGGAGGATCATGATGTTAAATATGGATATGTAAATCCTTACCATGCTTGTTATGACTGTCCTACATATGAGACTCTGCAAAGTAATATGATAGAAATAATTACAGGTCTTGTTACAGCAGCAGAAATATGTTATAATTTCACCTGTGATGAGACACTATTGCCTCCCTGCATACAAGCAAAAATGCAGAATAAGACTAAACCAAATATTTGCGATAGAGATATAGATAGTTGTAAAAAGATAGTATCAGGAAAGAATATGCAATGTAATATTACTAAAACAGTACCATCCCTAGACAAACATGTACCTCTACCAACAGGATGGGTATTGGCCTGTGGAAATACTAGTCACACATACATACCGGCCAATATTACAGAGGGACCCTGTACAATAGCTAGGTTGACATTAGCAATGATACCACTATTCCCAGCAATGCAGACACGACACACGAGAGACACTTCCCTACAGCTACCAGAAAATTGTGATTATAATGTGAATCTCCTCTCTAGAGCAGAATATATGAGTTTAGGGATGTCTTTGATAGGAGTACCAGGGTTGGCCATATATAACCACAGGACAATATCAAAACTTGCCTGTTTTATGGTAAAACAAATAAATGTCACTGGTGCAGTTCTGCAAGATATGCTGCTGGATATGCAATCATATAAAAAGGCTATCTTGCAGAATAGGGCAACTATTGACTATTTATTGCTCCAACATGGTGTAGGATGCTCAGCGTTCGCAGGGATGTGTTGTTTCAATTTATCATATCACTCCCGTGGAATAAAAGATAAAATAGGCCAAATAGAAGAGATGATAAAACATATAAAACAAGATGTTGACCAAGGTTGGTGGGACTGGCTTTTTGGATGGATACCTGACTTTGGTCAAATAAGATATGTTGTAGGAGTGGCATTTGCCGTAATCGCTGCAATAGTATGTCTCTGCTGTTGTCTGCAGTGTGTGCCCTCCCTTCTAGCCATATGTAAAAATGTGGCCGAAAGAGGGGTACACTCAACATTCCTCTATACTCCGGTAGAGGTAGAAGAGGCAAACACAACCCCAACAAAGCCTGAGGATTATACTCCTGAAGGGTATATGGAATACCTAAAGGCTTACAAGCAAACAAAGGAAGAGCAGAGAAAGAACCATATAGTATAAGATATATATATAAGGTTCTAAAGAGAGGATTGATGGCGTATAAGTAACTCCATTTAGTTTTATTCAGCAACGTGTATTACGATTGCATCAGGCCAGTGCACTATTCTAAGATTTCCATTCTGCCTTTCTCCCTCTGTAGATGTGGAGACCAGTTTAGAAAAGGCATACATACATTTGTTTAACCAGCCTTACTTCACAAGGTCATTCTCATGTTTATACCTGAATGATTAACTGTTGTTACTATGAGCCATCTATTTCTGTAAATGCAGAGCTCATGTGTATTCAGGCCATATGATAAGACTAATGCTAACATATGATTGGATGTAATAGGAGGTCAATCCTCCCCTATATTAAGTGTTGGCAAGCAATGAATAAACAGAATGGATCAGAGAAAGACACGTGTTTTTGGTCTTCATCTTATTCATTCTCCCGGTACCGGATAGGGCTTAATTCAAGCTGATCACCGAAATCTTGTGGGACACATTTAGGCAAAGGGTCTATTTTGCCTAACATCCCCCATAACAGTGACCTCTACAACACCCCTCCCCTTTAACAGTGAACTCCACAGTTCCCCACCCTTTAACACTGACCCCCCAACAGTGCCCCGCCACTTTAAAATGGGACCTCCCAGCAGCCCATCCACTTAACTTTGACCTGCACAGCAGCCTGCCCCTTTAACAGTGAGTTTCACAGCATCCTACTCCCTTGACAGTGAACTCCTCAGGGGTCCGCCCCCTTAACAGTGACCTTCACAGTGCCCGTCCCTTTAACAGTGACCTCCACAGTACCCTCCCCTTTAACAGTGACCTCCACAGTGCAAGCCTCTTCAACATTGACCTCCACAGTGCCCGCCCCTTTAACAGTCACCTCTACAGAGCCCTGCCTCTTTAACAGTAACATTCACAGTGCCCGCCTCTTTAACAGTGACCTCCACAGCGCTCGCCCCCTTAACAGTGACCTCGAAAGTGTCCGCCCCTTAAACCAGTGACCTCCACAGAAAATTTGAAAGTTATACAAGAGTATTATCTACAAATGTAAGATGAAATATCTATCTAGATGCTTTTTTCTCTGCTTTGGTTTGTCTATTATTAAATTGATTACACCTGTTACTTTCTGGCCATTCCCTTTATGGGATGGACTTTTGCTCCTGTGGGCGGGACTGTAGAGCATATATAGTCTGTTAAGTTTGTATTTGGATTACCTGTTGATGAAGGCACATTGCCGAAACCTGGTCCTGGTCTATGGAATAAAAGACATTTGATTCACAAAGACGCGACTGCTGGGATCCTTTGTTCATATTACTGTGGATTGACGTCCTCTCCCGTGCAGCGTGCATTTGAGTGAGTGCTGGTTTCCCCACATCTAAACCTCCACAGTGCTGGCCCCCTTAACAGTGACCTCCACATTGCCTGCCCCTTTAACAGTGACCTGCACAGTGCCCAACCCTTTAACAGTGACATCCACAGTGCCAGCCTCTTTAACAGTGACCTCCACAGCACCCACCCCTTTAACAGTGACCTCCACAGTGCTGGCCCCTTTAACAGTGACCTCCACATTGCCCGCCCCTTTAACAGTGACCTGCACAGTGCCCAACCCTTTAACAGTGACATCCACAGTGCCAGCCTCTTTAACAGTGACCTCCACAGCACCCACCCCTTTAACAGTGACCTCCACAGTGCCCGCCCCTTTAACAGTGACCTCCACAGTGCCCGCCCCTTAACAGTGACCTCCGAAGTGCCTGTCTCTTTAGATGTGACCTCCACAGTGCCCGCCACTATAACAGTGACCTCCACAGCGCCCACCCATTTAACAGTGACCTCCATAGTGCCTGCCATTTTAACAGTGACCTCCACAGTGCCCGCCCCTTTAACAGTGACCTCCGCAATGCCCCCCCTTTATCAGTGACCTCCATAGCACCCGCCCCTTTAACAGTGACCTCCACAGCGCCCTGCCCCTTTAATGCTAGGGCTACACGTGTCTCGCAACATTTTGTCTCAACAATTTTTATAATGATAGGTTATGGTGTCGCACTGCGACATGCGACATGCTGCAACTGCGACACGACAGTCGCAAAAAATCCATCCAAGATGTATGCATGTAGTAGTGTAGTTGTGCCCTATGTGTCGTGCGACTTATTGTCGTCCTGTAGCCCTAGCCTAAGGCTCACCTACAGCAGTGAAGAAAAATGGCTGGGTTGTTATGGAAACCTGGAGTAAAACTGTGTGTATGTAGAGACTAAGGGCCTGCAAGCTTCTATTGGCTGATAAGGGACATATTACCATGTATATGGCAGTTGGGATATGAGTCATAGACTTGTAGGCTTCTATTGGCAAATGCAGGTTATTTTTTTGGGAATATCTCAGGAACGGTACGTCCTAGAGAGCTGACACCTGGTGTACCTATGTGCCAAATTTGGTGAAGATCGGTTCAGTCGTTTGGTCGCGCATAAAGAACAGACAGACGTCCAGACAGACAGAAACTTATTTTTATATATATAAGAGACTAGCAGAAGGACCCGGCTTCGCACCAGTATATTTCATCTATTTAATTTAATGTTTCTGTGTGTCGTTAAAAGATAGACAGTATACCCTATAACAGTGACCTCTACAGAAACCCACTTCACTGTCTGCTGAGATGTGTATCTAATCCTATCCTGTGTGATACTGTCTGCTAAACTGTGTATCTAATCTTATGTTTTGTGATACTGTCTGCTAAATTGTGTATCTAATCCTAACCTGTGTGATATTGTCTGCTGAGCTATGTATCTAATCCTATCCTGTGTGATACTGTCTGCTAAACTGTGTATCTAATCTTATGTTATGTGATACTGTCTGATGATCTATGTATCTAATCGTATGTTGTGTGATACTGTCTGCTGAGCTATGTATCTAATCCTACCCTTTGTGATACTGTCTGCTGAGCTGTATATTTAATAAAGATGAAAGGAAACTCCAGCACCTATAATCCTTGAGTGATGGTTTCTTTATTTCCAGTAGTGGATATTACAACGTCAATGACACAAATCTTCACATATCCAGTTACAGTCAACGCGTTTCGAACAAATAAAAGTTCTTACTCATGACTGGCATTTAATACCCTTATCTGTGTGATACTGTCTGCTGAGCTATGTATCTAATCCTATCCTGTGTTATACTGTCTGCTGAGCTGTGTATCTAATCCTATCCTGTGGGATACTATCTGCTGAACTGTGTATCTAATCCTATCCTGTGTGATAATGTCTGCTGAGCCGTGTATCTAATTATATCCTGTGCGAAAACCTGGTAAATTAAATGTGAACTTATATTGGCTGATAAACGTCATATGACTGAATATTTAAGGACCTACGAATTGCTAAAACCTGTGATCTATTGTTATGGAAATCTGGAGTAGGACCTGCAAGCCTTTATTGGCTGATAAGGGACATGTGACCGCATGTATGGCAGTTGGCATATGAAGAGAAACATTTGCAGGTTTGTATTGGCTAATGCAGGTCATTTTTTGGGAATATCTCAGAAACGGTACATACTAGAGAGCTGAGACCAGTTGTGTGCCAAATTTGGTGAAGATCGGTCCAGTGGTTTGGTCACGCATAAAGAACAGACAGACGTCCAGACAAACGTCCATACAGACAGAAACAAATTTTTATATATATAAGAGACTAGCAGAAGGACCTGACTTTGCAAGGGTATATTTTATATACACTGCTCAAAAAAATAAAGGGAACACAAAAATAACACATCCTAGATCTGAATTAATTAAATATTCTTCTGAAATACTTTGTTCTTTACATAGTTGAATGTGCTGACAACAAAATCACACAAAAATAAAAAAATGGAAATCAAATTTTTCAACCCATGGAGGTCTGGATTTGGAGTCACACTCAAAATTAAAGTGGAAAAACACACTACAGGCTGATCCAACTTTGATGTAATGTCCTTAAAACAAGTCAAAATGAGGCTCAGTAGTGTGTGTGGCCTCCACGTGCCTGTATGACCTCCCTACAACGCCTGTGCATGCTCCTGATGAGGTGGCGGACGGTCTCCTGAGGGATCTCCTCCCAGACCTGGACTAAAGCATCTGCCAACTCCTGGACAGTCTGTTGGTGGATAGAGCGAGACATGATGTCCCAGATGTGCTCAATTGAATTCAGGTCTGGGGAACGGGCGGGCCAGTCCATAGCATCAATGCCTTCGTCTTGCAGGAACTGCTGACACACTCCAGCCACATGAGGTCTAGCATTGTCTTGCATTAGGAGGAACCCAGGGCCAACCGCACCAGCATATGGTCTCACAAGGGGTCTGAGGATCTCATCTCGGTACCTAATGGCAGTCAGGCTACCCCTCCAAAGAAATGCCACCCCACACCATTACTGACCCAATGCCAAACCGGTCATGCTGGAGGATGTTGCAGGCAGCAGAACGTTCTCCACGGCGTCTCAAGACTCTGTCACGTCTGTCACATGTGCTCAGTGTGAACCTGCTTTCATCTGTGAATTTGCCAATCTTGGTGTTCTCTGGCAAATGCCAAACGTCCTGCACGGTGTTGGGCTGTAAGCACAACCCCCACCTGTGGACGTCGGGCCCTCATATCATCCTCATGGAGTCTGTTTATGACCGTTTGAGCAGACACATGCACATTTGTGGCCTGCTGGAGGTCATTTTGCAGGGCTCTGGCAGTGCTCCTCCTGTTCCTCCTTGCACAAAGGCGGAGGCAGCGGTCCTGCTGCTGGGTTGTTGCCCTCCTACGGCCTCCTCCACGTCTCCTGATGTACTGGCCTGTCTCCTGGTAGCGCCTCCATGCTCTGGACACTACGCTGACAGACACAGCAAACCTTCTTGCCACAGCTCGCATTGATAGTCCATCCTGGATAAGATGCACTACCTGAGCCACTTGTGTGGTGGGTTGTAGACTCCGTCTCATGCTACCACTAGAGTGAAAGCACCGCCAGCATTCAAAAGTGACCAAAACATCAGCCAGGAAGCATAGGAACTGAGAAGTGGTCTGTGGTGACCACCTGCAGAACCACTCCTTTATTGGGGGTGTCTTGCTAATTGCCTATAATTTCCACCTGTTGTCTATCCCATTTGCACAACAGCATGTGAAATTGATTGTCACTCAGTGTTGCTTCCTAAGTGGACAGTTTGATTTCACAGAAGTGTGATTGACTTGGAGTTACATTGTGTTGTTTAAGTGTTCCCTTTATTTTTTTGAGCAGTGTATTTCATTTAATGTTTCTGTGTGTCGTTAAAATATATCAACAGTATCCCTCATAACAGTGACCTCTACAGCACCCTGTCCCTTTAACAGTGAACTCCACAGTCCCCCACCCCTTAACACCCCCCCCCCCCCCCACAGTGCCCCACCACTTTAAAATGGGACCACCACAGCAGCAAATCCCCTTAACTTTGACCTTTATAGCAGCCCGCCCCTTTAACAATGAGTATCACAACACCATACTCCCTTGACAGTAACCTCCTCAGGGGCCCTCCCCCTTAACAATGACCTCCACATTACCATACTGCCTTAACAGTGACCTCATAGTACCCTGCTGCCTTAACAGTGACCTCCACAGCAGTTGCCCCTTTAATAGTGGCCCCTGCCCCCTTAACAATGACCTCCACAGTGTCCGCCCCTTTAACAGTGACCTCTACAGCACCCTTCCCCTTTAACAGTGAACAACACAGTCCCCCACCCTTTAACACTGACACGCTTTCAGTGCCCCGCCACTTTAAAATGGGACTGCCACAGCAGCCCATCCCCTTAACTTTGACTTTCACAGCAGCCCACCCCTTTAACAGTGACGTCTTCAGGGGCCAGCGCCATTAACAGTGACCTTCACAGTGCCCGCCTCTTTAACAGTGACCTCCACAGTGGCTCCCCTTTAACAGTGACCTCCACAGTGCCTGCCCCTTTAACAATGACCTCCACAGAGCTTGCCCCTTTAACAGTGACCTTCATAGAGCCCTGCGCCTTTAACAATGACCTCCACAGTGCCCACTCCTTTAACAGTGCCTTCCACAGAGCCCGCCCCTTTAACAGTGACATCCACAGTGCCCGCCCCTTTAAAAGTTTAAAAGTGACCTCCACTTGGTCCTGCCCCTTTAATGCTAGGGCTACATGACGACATTGGTCGCGCGACATTTAATCTCAACAACTTTTATAATGATAGGCTATGGTGTCAAACTGCGACATGCGACATGCTGCGTCAGTCGTTTGGTCGCACATAAAGAAGGTCTAGATGTCTAGACAGACAGACAGAAAGTAATTTTTATAAATGTAAGAGACTAGCAGAAGGACCCAGCTTCGCATGGGTATATTTCATCTATTTCATTTTTTGTTTCAGTGTGTCATAAAAAGATATCGACAGTTTCCCCCATAACAGTGACCTCTACAGTACCCGCCCCTTTAACAATGATGTCCACAGTGCCCGCCCCTTTAAAATTCACCTCCACAGTGGCCGCCCATTTAACATTGACCTCCACAGTGCCCGCCCCTTTAACAGTGACTGCCCCTTTAACAGTGACATTCATAGTGGCCGCCCTTTTAACAGTGACCTTCACAGTGCCTGCCCCTTTAACAGTGACTTCCACAGTGCCCACCCCTTTAACAGAGACCCCACACTGCCCGCCCCTTTAAAAGTGACTTTCACAGTGACCGCCCGTTTAACAGTGACTTTTACAGTGACCGCCCCTTTAACAGTGACTTTCACTGTGGCCGCTCCATTAACAGTGACTTTCACAGTGACCGCCCTTTTAGTAGTGAACGCCCCTTTAACAGTGACTCTCACAGCAACCGCCCAGTTAACAGTGACTTTCACAGTAACCGCCCCTTTAACAGTGACTTTTCACAGTGACTGTACTTTTATCAGTGACTTTCGCAGTGACCACCCCTTTTAACAGTGACTGCCACTTTAACAGTAACTTTTACAGTGGCCGCCCCTTTAACAGTGACTTTCACAGTGACCTCCCCTTTAACAGTGACTTTCACAGTGACCTCCCCTTTAACAGTGACTTTCACAGTGACCGCCCCTTTAACAGTGGCCACCCTTTTAATAGTGACTTTCACAGTGACCGCCCCTTTAACAGTGACTTTCACAGTGGCAGTCCCTTTCACAGTGACTTTCACTGACCACCCCTTTAACAGTGACCGTCCCTTTAACAGTGACTTTCACAGTGACCCGCCCCCCTTTAACAGTGACTTTCACAGTGACTGCCCCTTTAACAGTAACTTTCACAGTGACCCCCCCTTTAACAGTGACTTTCACAGTGACCGCCCCTTTGACAGTGACCGCTCCTTTAATAGTGACTTTGACAGTGACCGCCCCTTTAACAGTGACTTTCACAGTGACCGCCCCTTTAACAGGGACCTTCATAGCGCCCGCCCCTTTAATAACAGTGACCTCTACTGTGCCATCCCTTTAAAAATAGTAACCTCCACTGTGCCCGCCCCTTTAAGCGGTAAATTAAAATGGTGGCAAAACTGTGTTTATGGCAGTTGGGATTTGAAGAGAAAGACTTGCAGGCTTTGTGGGTTATTTTTTGGAAATATCTCAGGAACGGTGCGTCCTAGAGAGCTGAGACCCGATCTAAAACCTTCCAGGACACCTGATGTACCTGTGTGCCAAATTTGGTGAAGATCGGTCCAGTCGTTTGGTCCTGTTAAGGGGGCGGTCACTGTGAAAGTCATTGTTAAAGGGACGGTCACTGTTAAAGGGTCGGTCACTGTTAAAGGGGCGGTCGCTGTGGAAGTCACTGTTAAAGGGGCGGTCACTGTGAAAGTCACTTTTAAAGGGGCAGTCCCCATTGAAATTCACTGTTAAAGGTGCAGTCACTTTGAAAGTCACTGTTAAATTGGTAGCCACTGATAACCCCTTAAGGACCGGGCTCATTTTCACCTTAAGGACCAGGCCATTTTTTGCAAATCTGACCAGTGTCACTTTAAGTGCTCATAACTTTAAAACGCTTTGACTTATCCAGGCCATTCTGAGATTGTTTTTTCGTCACATATTGTACTTCATGACACTGGTAAAATGAAGTCAAAAAAATTATTTTTTTTGCACAAAAAAATACCTAATTTACCAAAAATTTGAAAAAAATTAGCAAATTTCAAAGTTTCAGTTTCTCTACTTCTGTAATACATAGTAATACCCCAAAAAATTGTGATGACTTTACATTCCCCATATGTCTACTTCATGTTTGAATTGTTTTGGGAATGATATTTTATTTTTTGGGGATGTTATAAGGCTTAGAAGTTTAGATGCAAATCTTGAAATTTTTCAGAAATTTACAAAAAACTCAATTTTTAGCGACCAGTTCAGGTCTGAAGTCACTTTGCGAGGCTTACATAATAGAAACCACCCAAAAATGACCCCATCTAAGAAACTACACCCCTCAAGGTATTTAAAACTGATTTTGCATACATTGTTAACCCTTTAGGTGTTGCACAAGAGTTATTGGCAAATGGGGAGGAAATTTGAGAATTTCATATTTTTGTCAAATTTTTCATTTTAACCCATTTTTTCCACTAACAAAGCAAGGGTTAACAGCCAAACAAGATTGTATCTTTATTGCCCTGACTCTGCCGTTTACAGAAACACCCAATATGTGGCCGTAAACTACTGTACGGCCACACAGCGGGGCGTAGAGTGAAAGGTGCGCCGTTTGGTTTTTGGAAGGCTGATTTTTATGGACTGGTTTTTTGACACCATGTCCCATTTGAAGCCCCCTGATGCACCCCTAGAGGAGAAACTCCCTAAAAGTGACCCCATCTAAGAAACTACACCCCTCAAGGTATTCAAAACTGATTTTACATACGTCGTTAACCCTTTAGGTGTTGCACAAGAGTTATTGGCAAATGGGGATGAAATTTGAGAATTTCATTTTTATGCCTAATTTTCAATTTTAACACATTTTTTCCACTAACAAAGCAAGGGTTAACAGCCAAACAAGATTGTATCTTTATTGCCCTGACTCTGCCGTTTACAGAAACACCCCATATGTGGCCGTAAACTACTGTACGGGCACACAGTAGGGCGTAGAGTGAAAGGTGCGCGGTTTGGTTTTTGGAAGCCAGATTTTGCTGGACTGTTTTTTTGACACCATGTCCCATTTGAAGCCCCCCTGATGCACCCCTAGATTAGAAATTCCATAAAAGTGACCCCATCTAAGAAACTACACCCCTCAAGCTATTCAAAACTGATTTTACAAACTTTGTTAACCCTTTAGGTGTTGCACAAGATTTAATGGAATATAGAGACACAATTTCAAAATTTCACATTTTTGGCAGATTTTCCATTTTAATATTTTTTTTCCAGTTACAAAGCAAGGGTTAACAGCCAAACAAAACTCAATATTTATGGCCCTTATTCTGTAGTTTACAGAAACACCCCATATGTGGTTGTAAACCGCTGTACGGGCACACGGCAGAGCGCAGAAGGAAAGGAATTCCATACGGTTTTTGGAAGGCAGGTTTTGCTGGACTGTTTTTTTTGACACCATGTCCCATTTGAAGCCCCCCTGATGCACCCCTAGAGTAGAAACTCCAAAAAAGTGACTCCATTTTAGAAACTACGGAATAGGGTGGCAGTATTGTTGGTACTAGTTTAGGGTACATATGATTTTTGGTTGCTCTATATTACACTTTTTGTGCAGCAAGGTAACAAGAAATAGCTTCTTTTTTTTTGTTATTTACAACATTCATCTGACAGGTTTTATCATGTGGTAATTTTATAGAGCAGGTTGTCACGGACGCGGCGATACCTAATATGTATACAATTTTTTTTATTTATGTAAGTTTTATACAATAACTTCATTTTTAAAATCAAAAAAATGTTTTAGTGTCTCCATAGTCTAAGAGCCATAGTTTTTTCAGTTTTTGGGCGATTATCTTGAGTAGGGTCTCATTTTTTGTGGGAGGAGATGACGGTTTGATTGGCACTATTTTGGGGTGCATATGACTTTTTGATCGCTCGCTATTACACTTTTTGTGACGTAAGATGGCAAAAAATTGCTTTTTTTACACCGTTTTTGTTTTTATTTTTTTACGGTGGTCACCTGAGGGGTTAGGTCATGTGATATTTTTATAGAGCCAGTCGATACGGACGCGGCGATACCTAATATGTATACTTTTTATTTTATTTATGTAAGTTTTACACAATGATTTCATTTTTGAAACAAAAAAAATCATGTTTTAGTGTTTCCATAGTCTAAGAGCCATAGTTTTTTCAGTTTTTGGGTTATTATCTTGAGTAGGGTATGATTTTTTGCGGGATGAGATGACGGTTTGATTGGTACTATTTTGGCGTACATGCAACTTTTTTGATCACTTTTATTACCTTTTTTGGGAAGTAAGGTGGGCAAAATTTCAATTTTCTCATAGTTTTTATTTTTTTATTTTTATGGCGTTCACCGTGCGGGGAAAGTAACATGACCGTTTTATAGATCAGGTCGTTACGGACGCGGCGATACCTAATATGTGTAGTGTATTTTATTTTTTTAATTTTTATTCAGTAAAAAATGTTTTTTTTTTTATCTTAACTTTTTTCACTTTTTTTTTACATTTTTGTGACCCAGACCCACTTGGTTCTTGAAGATCCAGTGGGTCTGATGTCTATATAATACAGTACAGTACAATATATATTGTTCTGTACTGTATTTTACTTACACTGAACAGATCTCTGCTTTCAGCATAGATCTGTTCAGCACCATGGACAGCAGGACGCCTGAGCAGGCGTCCTGTTGCCATGGGAACCCTCCCCGTCTGCTCAGAACTTCGCAGACGGGGAAGGGTAAGCACGGGGCTGAGGGGGGCTCTCTGGGGGCTCTCTCCCTCTCCATCGGGGGGCTGCAAAGGCACAGCAGCCCCCCGATGGAGAGGGAGGGAGCTCCCTGACCGATGACAGTTAACTTTTTCCATACAGCGGTCCGTACGGACCGCGGTATGGAAAGGGTTAAACGGCTGACATCTTCACAGATGTCAGCTGTTTATACCAGGGTGCCAGCAATATGCTGGCACCCTGGTATAACCACTAGAAGCCAACGATCATTCATGGGGAGGCGGGCGGGGGATCGCGATCCCGCCTGCCGCACCGCCCGCCTCCCGCAACGCCCCCACCGCATGCGACACCCCCCCCCACACCACCCTCCGGCATAAAATCGTGCAGGGGTGCAGGGGAGGGTGAAAAATATTTATTTTAGCCACTCTAAAGTTTCTGATCCCCGCGGTCAGGGACCGCGGCGATCAGAAACTGCAAAAAGCGCAGCAAACCGCAGGTCTGAATTGACCTGCGGTTTGCTGCGATCGCCGATACGGGGGGGTCAAATGACCCCCCCCTGCATTGTTACGGGATGCCGGCTGAATGATTTCAGCCGAAATCCCGTTCCAATTAACCCCTGGGGCGCCGGAATACAGATTTTAAGTCAGGACGTACCGGTACGTCCTGGGTCCTTAAGGACTCGGGAAATAGGGCGTACCGGTACGTCCTGGGTCCTTAAGGGGTTAAAGGGGTGGTCACTGTAAAGTCACTGTTAAAGGGGCGGTTACTGTTAATGGTGCAGTCATTGTGAAAGTCACTGTTAAAGGGGCGGCCACTGTGAAAGTCACTGTTAAAGGGGCTGTCACTGTGAAAGTCACTGTTAAAGAGGCGGTCACTGTGAAAGTCACTGTTAAAGGGGCGGTCAGGGTTAAAGGGGTGGCCACTGTGAAAGTCACACAGAAACATTAAATGAAATAGATGAAATATACCCGTGCGAAGCGGGGTCCTTTTGTACTTCTGCTAGTATATATATATATATATACACTCACCTAAAGAATTATTAGTAACACCATACTAATACGGTGTTGGACCCCCTTTTGCCTTCAGAACTGCCTTAATTCTATGTGGCATTGATTCAACAAGGTGCTGATACCAATCTTTAGAAATGTTGGCCCATATTGATAGGATAGCATCTTGCAGTTGATGGAGATTTGAGGGATGCACATCCAGGGCACGAAGCTCCCGTTCCACCGCATCCCAAAGATGCTCTATTGGGTTGAGATCTGGTGACTGTGGGGGCCATTTTAGTACAGTGAACTCATTGTCATGTTCAAGAAACCAATTTGAAATGATTCGAGCTTTGTGACATGGTGCATTATCCTGCTGGAAGTAGCCATCAGAGAATGGATACATGTTCTCATTCTGTTTACGCCAAATTCGGAGTCTACCATTTGAATGTCTCAACAGAAATCGAGACTCAGGCCACATTTTTCCAGTCTTCAACAGTCCAATTTTGGTGAGCTCGTGCAAATTGTAGCCTCTTTTTCCTATTTGTAGTGGAGATGAGTGGTACCCGGTGGGGTCTTCTGCTGTTGCAGCCCATCCGCCTCAAGGTTGTGCGTGTTGTGGCTTCACAAATGCTTTGCTGCATACCTCGGTTGTAACGAGTGGTTATTTCAGTCAACGTTGCTCTTCTATCAGCTTGAATCAGTCGGCCCATTCTCTTCTGACCTCTAGCATCCACAAGGCATTTTCGCCCACAGGACTGCCGCATACTGGATGTTTTTCCCTTTTCACACCATTCTTTGTAAACCCTAGAAATGGTTGTGCGTGAAAATCCCAGTAACTGAGCAGATTGTGAAATACTCAGACCGGTCCGTCTGGCACCAACAACCATGCCACGCTCAAAATTGCTTAAATCACCTTTCTTTCCCATTCTGACATTCAGTTTGAAGTTCAGGAGATTGTCTTGACCAGGACCACACCCCTAAATGCATTGAAGCAACTGCCATGTGATTGGTTGACTAGATAATTGCATTAATGAGAAATAGAACAGGTGTTCCTAATAATTCTTTAGGTGAGTGTATATGTTGAAAGCTAAAATGCATTTATTGTCAATTTTTTTTGCTCCATTACATTTTTGTGATTACTAAATAAATTAGACTTTTAGACTTTTGCTGTTATCCCAGTGTCCTAGTTGTCACAATGTAGGGGGAGGGGAGCAACAACCGAATGACAACAGAAGGAAAATGACCAGGAACTAGGCCTCAAGTCTTGGGAAAGGGAAATGGTGATCACCTAAGGAAACCCTAAACCTAGCCCTGACTTCTGTCAGTATGAATTGACTATGAAGGTGGGAATATTCATACACCGTAAACCTAGGCCCTAGTAACACAGAAAATCCCTAGGATTAGTGGCAGGGTCTGAGACCACTGGTTCCTTCGCAGATGAACAAACCAGTGTCTCCCTGAGGCCTAGTAAACAACGAGCAAATGGGAACAACAAAATACAAAGGGAAGTACACTTATCTTCAATAGAAAATGGATGAGCAGGAACTCAGATGAGGACACCAGCTCTTCCAACTCCAGGTAGATAATATCAACTGCATGGTATGAAGTGTGAGTCCAGACTAAATAGAGGAGCAGTAATGACCACAAGCTACACCTGAGACAAGAGGTGTGGTCATTACCAAAACAACACTGCAACAATTGAAAACAGATAGGCTGTCAGATAACCTAACATGCAGCCAGACTCTCAGATCTTCTAACCTCTTTCCCAGGAGGGACTGTGATACTAGTATGCAGAGGTGTATCTGGAGATACCAGTGCATTGCACAGGAATACCAGTAAAGGTTTTTACATAAATAAATTCCAGTCTCTCAAAGCTGTCAAGCCTATAACCTAGCTAATAAGAATTTTGCCTCTGATAAAGAACGTCCCTGTGTCACGGGGTTCCGAAGGTGCACTCGGTCCCCCATTGCCCGCAGAACTGTTGCTTAGCTTTTGGAATGAGGTTCTGTGTTTGACCTCATTCCCAGGGCGGCTTTACTAGCTGGGTGGCTCCCTGCTCCTAGTCTGCCTTGAGCGCCGAGCTGATCACTCGGTGCTCGACTGGTTGGTCTGTCGGTCATGTGACGCTGGCCACGTCACATGACCCTCACTCCCCACTATAAATACAGGCAGCCTGCTGGCTACAGGTTGCCTGTTAATTTCTAGGTTCCTGGCTATTTGATGGACTACTGAATATTTACCTGATCCTGTTCCCTGACGATCCTCTGCCTGCTCCTCCTGTACTGCGCATACATCCTGGTATTGTGACCTCGGCTCCCACCTGACTACTCTCTTTGGACTCCTCTTGTACTTCGCTACTCTCCTGGTATTTGACCCCGGCTTCTCCTGACCATTCTTTGCTTAATCCGTTGTACTGCGTAGCTCTCTTGGTTCTGACCCGGTCCGTTCATGTTGCGTATTTTGTCTTGTCTGTCTTCCCTGCACATATCCTAAGTTAGGGACTGCCGTCCAGTTGTCCCCTGTCATCAGGACTCGTGAGGCAAGTAGGCAGGGCCAGGGGTGAGGGTGGAGCGCAGTGGTCACTACCCTTCCCCCTGTGTGTCTGTGGACGTGACCGTTACAGATTAACAGGCCTAATAACCACTGTATCATGAATCCTCTTACTACCCTGACTGACCATGTCTCTAATTTGACACAGAGGGTGCAGGAGCTAGGAGAGAAACTCTGTTCTTGTGAGTTAGGGCAAGGTTCTTCCACTCCTCTGTCCTCCAGTCCATATTTTGAACCCCAGATCAAGCTCCCAGAACCCTTTTCTGGAGACCGGAAGAGGTTTCTCTCCTTTAAGGAGAATTGCAAACTCTACTTCCGTTTGCGCCCCGTGTCCTCCGGTCCCGAGAGCCAACGCGTGGGGATTATCATTTCTCTACTACAGGGTGATCCCCAGGACTGGGCATTTTCGTTACCTCCTGGGGCCAGTTGTCTAACTTCTGTGGAGGGGTTTTTTCAGGCCCTGGGTACCCTCTATGACGAACCAGACAGGGCCCTGGTAGCTGAGACAGCTCTTAGGGCACTGGTTCAGGGCCATCTCCCTGCAGAGGAGTATTGCACCCAATTCAGACGGTGGTGTGTCCCCTCAGGATGGAATGAACCAGCCCTGAAGAGTCAGTTTAGGTCTGGTCTATCTGATAATTTAAAAGATCTATTGGTCAATTACCAAATTCCTGAGACCTTAGAGGAGATGATGACCCTAGTTGTCCGACTTGACAGACGAGTTAGAGAGAGACGACAAGAACGACAGTTCTGTTCTCAGATGGTGGTCCAGCCAGAGGCCTTTTCCAGGGACAACACTGAGGTCTCCACCGAGGAACCCATGCAGGTTGGCATGACCCGGGGTAATCTTCGTCGCAGACGCGGAGAGTGCTTCTACTGTGGAGATCCTGGCCATTGGATCAACAAGTGTCCTAAGAGGGTTCTCTCTGACAAGTCTTCTAAGGCAAGACAACCTAAAGACCAGGTACACCCTGATTTTTCTAAAGGTAAGCTTTTGGTACCCATAACAATTTCTCTGGGGGTTAATAAGTGGCCGGGTAAGGCCTTTATTGACTCCGGTTCAGCGGCCAGCTTTATTGACTTTGAGTTTGCTTGTAAATTGGGTATTCCAATGTTTGCTTTACCTACACCTATCCATGTCATGGCTATTGATGCTACTCCCCTGATTGGTGGTACGGTGAGGTCATGTACCTCTGAAATTTCTCTGTCCGTGGGTGTGTGCCACTCTGAGAGATGTTCTCTTCTAGTCCTGGAGAACCTACCGGTTGAGGTGGTACTAGGGTTGCCTTGGCTCCGTTTACATAACCCCACAATTGATTGGTCCAAAGGAGAGTTGGTGAAATGGGGACCTAAGTGTGACTCATGCTTGTCCGTGGTCCAGGCTGGGGTTTCAGTAAGGTCTAATACATTACCCTCTGTTATTAAGGAATATTCTGATGTGTTCTCATCCCTTACTCCAGAGGTTCTACCCCCCCATAGACCTTATGATTGCGCCATAGAGCTAATTGAGGGTGCCGAATTTCCTAAAGGTCGAATTTATAATCTTTCAGGGCCCGAACGCAAGGCTATGGAAGATTATATTAAGGAGAGCCTTGCTAAAGGGCATATTAGACCTTCAGTCTCTCCTATGGGAGCAGGGTTTTTCTTTGTTAAAAAGAAGGATGGTGGTCTTAGGCCTTGTATTGATTACAGGAGATTAAATAAAATCACTGTCCAAAATAGATACTCTCTCCCATTGATTCCGGATTTATTTAACCAGGTTTTGGGGGCAACCTGGTTTTCCAAGATTGACCTGAAAGGGGCATACAATCTAATCCGAATCAAGGAGGGAGACGAATGGAAGACAGCGTTCAATACTCCGATAGGACACTTTGAATATCAGGTGATGCCTTTTGGACTCAGCAATGCCCCAGCTGTGTTCCAAAACTTAATGAACGATATTCTTAGGGAGTTCTTAGGTAAATTTATTATTGTCTATCTTGACGACATTTTGATATTCTCTCCTGATTTCGAATCTCATGTGTCCCATGTCAAACAAGTATTAGAGGTGTTGAGGGAGAACCAGCTATCTGCTAAGCAAGAGAAATGTGTCTTTGGTGTACAGGAGATACTGTTTCTAGGGCATGTTTTGACTCCTCACGCCTTTAAGATGGATCCTGGTAAGGTTTTAGCAATTAAGGAATGGGTAAGGCCTTCATCCTTAAAGGCTTTACAACGGTTTTTGGGTTTCGCTAATTACTACCGTAAATTTATCATGAATTTTTCTGTAATTGCTAAGCCATTGACCGACCTTACTAAGAAAGGGGCGGATTTGGAGAATTGGTCTACCAAGGCCATTTCTTCATTTGAAACATTAAAAAAGGCATTTAGTAGCGCTCCCATTCTGATCCAGCCTGATCAGGAGAGACCCTTTATTGTGGAGGTGGATGCGTCCGAGGACGGCGCAGGAGCAGTCCTTTCACAAGGTCCTGCTAGCCTCACTAACCTGAGACCGTGTGCCTTCTTCTCTAGGAAATTCTCTCCCACGGAGAGAAACTACGACATAGGGAATAGGGAGCTGTTGGCCATTAAATGGGCATTTGAAGAGTGGAGACATTTTTTGGAGGGGGCAAGACATCGAGTAACTGTTGTCACTGACCATAAAAACCTAATGTTTCTCGAGTCCGCTAAGAGGTTGAATCCCCGACAAGCCCGATGGGCTCTGTTTTTTACCCGTTTTGATTTCTCCATTACGTTCAGGCCGGGAAGTAAAAATGTGAAGGCAGACGCATTATCGCGGAGCTTCCATGCTTTTCAACCCACTGAGACGCCGCCTGAATCCATCCTACCAGCAAACATCTTTTTAGCGGCTCTAACCCAGGATATCTCGGCTCGCATTAAGGCTGAACAACATCTGGCACCGGCATCCACCCCAACAGATAAGTTGTTTGTTCCCGTACAATTTCGTCTCCAGCTGTTGGGTGAGTGTCACGATTCTGCCTTTTGTGGACATCCGGGTATTGAGGGCACTAAGGATCTGGTTTCTAGATCTTATTGGTGGCCCACTCTGACCAGGGATGTCAAGTCCTACGTGTCAGCCTGTGAGGTTTGTGCCAGGTCTAAGACACCTAGGACTCGCCCTGCTGGTAACCTACGACCCCTACCCATTCCCAGTAGACCCTGGTCCCATATCTCGATGGACTTTATAACTGACCTACCGCTGGCGGAGGGTAAGACTGTGGTTTGGGTAGTGGTCGATAGGTTTAGCAAGATGGTTCATTTCATTCCCCTGTCTAAACTTCCGAATGCTAAAACCCTGGCGTCTATTTTTGTGAGAGAGATTGTTCGTTTACATGGCATCCCGGAAAATATTGTTTCGGACAGGGGTGTGCAGTTTGTGTCCAAATTCTGGAGGGCCTTCTGTCAAAGATGTAAAATTTCGTTGTCTTTTTCTTCCGCCTACCATCCTGAGAGTAATGGGCAGACTGAACGCCTTAATCAGTCTGTGGAACAATTCCTGAGGTTGTATGTTGCTGATGACCAGCAATTATGGGTCAAATTCCTTCCGTTGGCTGAATTTGCTCTGAATAACCGTGTCAATTCTTCTGCTGGGGTCTCCCCTTTCTTTTGTAACCATGGTTTTCATCCCCGTTTTCATTCTGGGTCGTCCGTCTTCTCCTCTAACCCTGAAGCTGATAAACTCTCCTCCGAACTGTGCACAGCTTGGGCCCGGGTTCAATCAAACCTAGAAAAGGCTCAATGTTCTCAAAAACTCAAGGCCGATAGGAGACGTTCAAGGGGGGTAAACTTTCAGGTTGGGGATAAAGTATGGTTGTCCTCCAAGAATCTATCTCTCAAGGTAACTTCTAAAAAATTTGCTCCTCGTTTTATTGGACCATATAAGATCACGGAAGTGATTAACCCGGTATCTTTTAGGTTGGAGCTGCCCGAGTCATTCCACATTCATAATGTGTTCCATAAATCTCTGCTTAAAAAATATTTTGAACCGGTAGTACCATCAAAAGCCTCGCCTCCGCCAGTTCTTGTTAATGATGCTGTCGAGTATGTGGTGTCTAAAATAGTGGATGTCAGGAAGGTGCGTAATTCCTTGCAGTACCTGATTCACTGGAAGGGGTATGGACCTGAAGAGAGATCTTGGGTACCTGCCAGGGAGGTTCATGCTCCTAGACTTGTTCGTAAATTTCATTTAGAACACCCTGAAAAGCCATCGCCTGAAGTCTTGGGTCCGGTGGCCCCTCGTAAAAGGGGGGGTACTGTCACGGGGTTCCGAAGGTGCACTCGGTCCCCCATTGCCCGCAGAACTGTTGCTTAGCTTTTGGAATGAGGTTCTGTGTTTGACCTCATTCCCAGGGCGGCTTTACTAGCTGGGTGGCTCCCTGCTCCTAGTCTGCCTTGAGCGCCGAGCTGATCACTCGGTGCTCGACTGGTTGGTCTGTCGGTCATGTGACGCTGGCCACGTCACATGACCCTCACTCCCCACTATAAATACAGGCAGCCTGCTGGCTACAGGTTGCCTGTTAATTTCTAGGTTCCTGGCTATTTGTTGGACTACTGAATATTTACCTGATCCTGTTCCCTGACGATCCTCTGCCTGCTCCTCCTGTACTGCGCATACATCTTGGTATTGTGACCTCGGCTCCCACCTGACTACTCTCTTTGGACTCCTCTTGTACTTCGCTACTCTCCTGGTATTTGACCCCGGCTTCTCCTGACCATTCTTTGCTTAATCCGTTGTACTGCGTAGCTCTCTTGGTTCTGACCCGGTCCGTTCATGTTCCGTATTTTGTCTTGTCTGTCTTCCCTGCACATATCCTAAGTTAGGGACTTCCGTCCAGTTGTCCCCTGTCATCAGGACTCGTGAGGCAAGTAGGCAGGGCCAGGGGTGAGGGTGGAGCGCAGTGGTCACTACCCTTCCCCCTGTGTGTGTGTGTGGACGTGACCGTTACACCCTGGTTCGAGACATTTTGGATAAAAGTAGAATAAAAGTTTTTTAATACACTGTCAATCAATATTATAATGCTCAAAGCCTTAGGTACAGTGTATATGGGGGAATTACTTTTATTTTAACCCCCTCCCTACCTCTGCTATACAGGTACAGTCAATGGGAGCAGCATTCAAACGATCGCATGTTAAAGTCCCTTAGGGTGACTTAAAATAAGTAGTGATCAGCGGCATAGGCAATATTAGTTTTCGCGATATTTCACAAATTTTTCCTATAATATTCTAAATAAATTAGCAAATTCTGGAATTTGTGATCTCGTCATTTTTTGCGATTGTGAAAATCGGCACTAATTATGCGCATATTTTTTGCGCAATACATGCAACTTCACATTTTATCAGGTCTGAGTAGATATTACTGATTGGTGCACTAAGTATTGTTGTGACATCACATCACTATGTCTGTAGCATGTATGTATGGACAGCAGAAAAACAGCAATTCCTATCACACTACCTAACACCCTGCACTGAAACCTATATTACTATCTAACCTACACTGACTATCTCCCACTAACTATCTGTATTATATATATGAGATAATTATCTAATGTAATTGGATAAGGAATAGGATCCAGATGAAAGCACAGAGCACAGCAATGTCACTGCCTCTTTCTCTCTCTCTCTCTCTCTCTCTCTCTCTCTCAGAACTGCAAAAAACAGCAGAAAATAGCTGCTGGGGAGTTTCTTATATAGTAAGGGGTAGGCAACTTTCCTATTGGTTGCTAGGGATGTTGCTAAGCACTGACAAAGATATTGCAGCCTTCTCATTGGCCCACAAGCAAGAATGGAGGTTACGGATGAAAAAAAAAACTAGAATATTCACAATTACGAATATATAGCACTGCATTCTATATCTTCGCGAATTCTCGAAGTGCCGATATTCGCGCTAAAAAATTGCGATTAGAATATTCACGATCAACACTAAAAATAAGTGAAAAGAAATGAAAAATAAAAGTTTTTAAAAATAGAAAAAATTTAAAAATAAATAGAAATTAAAATCAGCCTCTTTTCTCATATTAATCACTTCATTAGTGGAGTGTTTATCCCCCTTCCTTACCAGGCCATTTTTTTTGTTGTAGCAATGGGCCTATCTAACTGTAAAAAACTGATTTATTTCTGAGCCAACCAACATGTATTTGATATTATTTTTCATGGGACACCTTAGACCTTTCTTTTTTTGCAATTAGATGATGGATATAATATATTTAAAAAAATATTTAAGGAAAAACTTATACATTTTTTTCCTATTACAAAAAGGTTTCAAGACCAAACATTTCTAAAACCATAACCATATGCTTGTACCCTGAAAATGGACGCTATTTATGTAATTTATGTACTGGCTGGGCCTACCACAGGACTTCAAAAACTGGAGCATATTTTGGCAGCCTATTTTTCTATTGTTGATTCTATGACACCGTACTGAAAGAAAACTGTTGCACAGTGCCAAAACATTACAAGCCCCTTCAAAGTGATTTTTTCATGTTGTTCGCCTAAGGTATACATCTAGGGGAAATTTGGATATTAAAGGTTTTCTTTTATATATTTTTTTTGTAAAAAAAATTAAAAAAATTGTGTGTTTATATATTTTATGCAGAAAAAAACCCTGATATACAAAATATAGCTAAAATGAATACCTACATTTTTTAAATAAAAAAATGTATGTATATTTTACACACACAAATTACACTGGCGCTCTTACATAAGGAAAAGCGCTCCCTGTCGGCTTTTACATTTAACACAGTGATAGATCCTTGTAGCAGTGTGCTATAAGGATCTATCACAGCCTGACCACTCCTGCTGACTTTGGGAGTTCTCCTCTTGAACAATGCTGTCTGCAGCTGTCTAATGACAGTGCATTAACAGCGATCTACAGCGGCATGGGCCGCCAGCAGATCGCAATTAACCTGGCGCTTTTATACATCAGGTAACAGATAGGATTCCACCGCCGTGACCTATAAAGTCAAAAGGTTAATAAAAATAAAGAATAAAAAATAAAGATCATTGTCATTGTTACACACAAAAATGTACTATTAAAATACAAAGATATTTATTCCATATAGTGAACTCCATAATGGAAAAAAAAAAGTCATAACTGTATATTTGCCGTTTTCTTGCTGCTTCATCTTCCAAAAAAACCTGAATCAAAAATGATCAAAAAGGCATATTCCAAAATAATATCAATAAAAACTACAGATTGCCCTGCAAAAAAAATGCCTACTTGTCTTGGCCACACCTCAGTTTGGCTCCACCTACAACATGGTTCCAAGTTGAATTCTTAATTACCGCCATTATTGTTCATTTACTCCGTAGTATGTAGTATAAGAATTGACTGTAGACTTTATAGTGTTTACCAATATATATTTATTATAATACGGTGTATAGAATCTCAGTTGTAGGCATAGTCCATGTACACACACACGTTAGGATATATATAGGGAACCGAACTTTAGTAAGCAGGCGGAGTCATAAGCCTCCAATTTTCATATTGATTATTAATATCCGGTATTGATGCTTCTGTTTTTTCCCATTCATTGTCAAAGGGGACAAAACATAACTGAAGAGAACGGAATGCTCCAAAATGCATTCCGTTCCGTTCTCATACCAGAGAACAATAGAAAACGGATCCGTCCCCCATTTGACTTTTTAATGGAGTTGATGATGGATCCATCTTGGCTATGTTAAAGATAATACAACCAGATCCGTTCATAATGGATGCAGATGGTTATATTATCAGTAACGGAAGCGTTTTTGCTGAACCCTGCCGGATCCAGTGTGAAAGTAGCCTAACTTTGGGATTTACTTTAGTCCTTATCACACAGACAATTATGTAGATAATCTGATATTTAGCAGTGCTGATTTTACAATTTCTTCAGCAGAGCACTAGCGAATTAGAACCTATTGCTTAAGGTGCCTTAAGTACCCCTGCATGGCTGACAATAGGCTGGAGAAGATTAGGGTTTACATGCTGGCCCTTTTACAGCTGGAAGGAGTGTGTGAACCCTACAGGCAGTGAGAGGAACTGCTGTCAAGAAGCAGGTTATGGCAGCCTTAGTCCTGGGGGGCAAATCCAGTCAAGTGGACCATTTTAAGCTCCGTCCATTATTAAAAGCCCCATCTACATATAATAGGACACTCCCAACAAACACTGTACAGCTGAAATTCTATAGTTGCGGCCTGTCTCTACACATCATACGGAGAGGGGTGGCCTGTCCTGGCTGCACTGCCTGCTTCACATTATACAATAAACAGCAGGCTACAGCCAGGAAGCTCCTCCGCTCTCCTCCCTCCTAAGATCCTGCTTAAGGCCTGTGGTTCCCCCCCACCATCTGCCACCCGCCCTTGGCCTGCTGCCCCCTTTGGCCGTCCTCACGCAGCTCTGAATCCTCCTTCTGCAAATGGCAGGAGGAGGAGCCGGAGCATCTCCTCTCTCATAGCGCCCCATACCTCTTACATCCAGTGATGTCACCTTTGTGGTAGACGTTCTCTTTCTTTATCTTCTTCATTCAGACCAGACCGCCATGATGATTTTTCAGCCATCTCCCGTCTCTGCAGAGATTGACAAACAGACATTAGTTTCCAACATTTCCATCATCTTCTGAACACCCTTTCCTGCCACCCCCAATACTATACTGCAGAAGCAGTCCCCCTGGAAATACTACTACCACACAGATAGTGCCCCCTTCAGCAATTATTGGCACACAGTGCTCTAAAAAATAACTGCGCCCAGACACTAATAGTATAAAGATAATGTCCCCCAAATTGTGCTAAGCTGATACTATGCCAGGGTGCCCCCCAAAGTAACACTTCTCCCCAAAATCCCACCAATAGGAATAATTCTCTGCCAGAGCACACTTAGTAGTAATAATGCCCCTATAGTGCCCATACTAGTAATCATGTTCCTCATAGCCCCCAGTAGTAGTAAAGCTCCCCATAATACCCCCTAGTAGTAATAATTCTCCCTATAATATGACAGTACATGAAATACCCCTGCTTAGTGCCCACAGTTGAGCTAATGTCCCCATAATGTATGCCAGTATAAAATACCCCTATATAGTGCCCCAGTAAATGCCCTCATAGTGCTCCTCTCCCCCTTCCCCATAGTGTCCCCCATAATATGCCAGTAAAAAAAATGCCCCTTCTTAGTGCCCCCAGCAGATGCTCCTATAGTGCTCCTCTCCCCCATACTATGCCAGTAAAAATGCCCCTTTTTAGTGCCAACAGATTCCCCAATAGTGCTCCACTCCCCCATAGTGCCTCCAAATAATGCCCCATAGTGCCGCTCTCCCCTATGGTGCCTCCCATAATGTGTTAGTAAAAATGCCCCCTTAGTGCCACCAGATGCCATAGTGCCCCCATAATGTGCCAATAAAAAAGGCCCCTTTAGAGCCCCCACTTCCCCATAGTTCCCCCAAATAAAGCCCCATAGTGTCAACAGATGCCCCATAGTGCCGCTCTCCCCTATAGTGCCCCCCATAATGTGCCAATAAAAAAAGCCCCTTAAGAGCCCCCAGATGCCCCCATAGTGCTCCTCTCCCCCATGGTGCCCCTCCATAATGTGCCAGTAAGAAATGCCCCCATAGTGCCCCCCCAAAATGGGCAAGAAATAAATGCCCCCAGAGTGCAAAAATGGGGCTGCAAGAAATGCCAGATGCCCCCCCCCCCCTCAAACAAAAACAAAACAAAAAAGAAAACAACACTAATACTTACCTCCATCAGCAGTGATGCGATGCAGGCCTCTTCCGGCCTGTGTCCCCCACTATGTGCTGCCCAGCTCAGGCGGTCGAGATGATAATGACATGCTTTAGGGCGGCCTGGGGGGCAATTGCCTCCCTGTCCCTCGTCAAAGCCCGCCTCTGCCTGCAAGAAGGAACAACCAAGCTGTTTGCGTGTGTGAGTTTCCAGAGTACATAGGGTGTCAGGGAGCAGATGAGCAGATCAGTGGCCACAACTGCCAGGGAGAGGAGAGTGGCCGCAGCCATGAACAGATATCATAACAGTTGCATTATAACCTGGAATTAAAATGAATTTAATAAAAAAATGGTGTAACTTTCTGTAGTAGAATGAAAAAAATGCCTTTAGTTTAAAAAATGAGGGGGGAATTTATCAATTGCATTGGTTTTGGTGTTATTTTTAAGTCTGTCTTTGCTTTGTGAGGTTGTGCCAATTTTATGAATGCAACACGTCTCTAAAAGTACACCAGGGGGTTGCATGATGTAGAGATGTTTTTTTTTTTTGTTTTGTTTTTTGCGACTTCTTAAAATGTCACACATTATAAATGAGACTTAAAAGTGTTCTAATCCAAAATCCTACTTTTCACTCCACTTACAAAAATTGTAAGGTTCACCAAATATGCACCAAATGTCACATGTGTGTATCACTTGCGACATTTTTATGCCACAAAACTAATGTGACAGATTTGATAAATGTCCCCAAGTAAATAAATGAAAATTTATCAGCGCATATACATTCAACCCCCTTTGCTATGAAACCCCTACATTAGGTTTGATCCAAGCAATTAACTTTTGAAGTCACATAATAAGATGAATAATCTTTCCTTAAGTGGAATCAAAGTGTGATCTGTCACATTGTGTGGGTTTTAGGGAATTTAGTGTACATTTGTAATTGTGTTCAGAATGAAATCTTACAAGGACTTTTTAAAGAACCAAATGCAACTAAAATGACATCAATTGTTTTTGTAATACAGTATTAAATGTTTTTTTTGTGATTTCTTCATTTACACAATTATTCAACCCCTTAAAGACTACCACTCTTAAGAACAGAGGTTCATTGAAGTGTTTTCGATCAGGTATTGAAAACACCTGTGGATGTCAAGGAGCAGCAATCAAGCATAATAAGCACCAATTAGGCAGATTTAAAAGGACTGTGATACTCAGCTCTTTCTAGACATTTACTGGTGTGTTTACAAACATGGTGAAGTCAAGAGAATGGTCCAGGAAGACAAGAGAAGAGGTGATTTCTCTTCACAGGAAGGGCAATGGCTATAAGAAGATTGCAAAGATATTAAACATACCAAGAGACACCATAGGAAGCATCATTCGCAAATTCAAGGCAAAGGGCACTGTTGAAACGCTACCTGGTCGTGGCAGAAAGAAGATGCTGACTTCGACTGCTGTGCGCTACCTGAAGCGCAAAGTGGAGAAAAGTCACCGTGTGACTGCTGAGGAACTGAAAAAAGATTTGTCAGATGTGGGTACTGAAGTTTCAGCTCAGACAATAAGGCGCACATTGCGTAATGAAGGCCTCCATGCCAGAACTCCCAGGCGCACCTCCTTGCTGTCTCCAAAGAATAAGAAGAGTCGACTGCAGTATGCCAAAAGTCATGTGGACAAACCACAAAAGTTTTGGGATAGTGTTCTGTGGACTGATGAAACAAAATTAGAACTGTTTGGGCCCATGGATCAACGCTATGTTTGGAGGAGGAAGAACAAGGCCTATGAAGAAAAGAACACCTTGCCTACTGTGAAGCATGGCGGGGGGTCAATCATGCTTTACGGTTGTTTTGCTTCTACAGGTACAGGGAAGCTTCAGCGTGTGCAAGTTACCATGAATTCTCTTCAGTACCAGGAGATATTGGATGAAAATGTGATGCAGTCCGTCACAAACCTGAGGCTTGGGAGACGTTAGACCTTTCAACAGGACAATGATCCCAAGCATACCTCCAAGTCCACTAGAGCATGGTTGCAGATTAAAGGCTGGAACATTTTGAAGTGGCCATCGCAGTCACCAGACTTAAATCCGATTGAGAACCTCTGGTGGGACTTAGAGAAAGCAGTTGCAGCGCGCAAGCCTAAGAATGTGACTGAACTGGAGGCTTTTGCCCATGAAGAATGGGCGAAGGTACCCGCAGATCGCTGCAAGACACTTGTGTCAAGCTATGCTTCACGTTTAAAAGCTGTTATAACTGGAAAAGGATGTTGTACTAAGTACTAAGATTGAATGTCACTTGGGGGTTGAATAAAACTGATAATGATGTGAGCACAGAAAAGACATTTGTGGTTATTTCATTATAAATGTTATGTTATATTTGTCTGACTTACAAGTGCCTCTTTGATTTAATTGTAAACAAGATGACTGAAATGATGAAAATCAATGTCAAACTGGCCAAAACACTCAATTTCAGTGGGGGTTGAATAATTTTGAACACAACTGTACATCAGGGATGATTATAAAACAATTTCCTAAATTATGAACATCCCACAGAGCACCTTTAAAATTAATCTAACTAAATGGAAGGAATATAGCAGAACAACAAACTTGACTAGAGAAAGCCGACCACTAAAATTCACAGATTAAGCAAGGTAGGCATTAATCTCAGATGCAAAAAAGATACCATAGATAACACTGAAGAAGCTCCAAAGATCCATAGTGGTGATGGAAGTATCTATCCATAAGAGAACAGAGGCCAGAAAAATCCATTGCTTAAGGCCTCATGCACACGACCGTTCCGTATCTTGCGGTCGGCAAATTGCGGAACGGAACAGGCGGCCCATTGTAGAAATGCCTATTCTTGTCCTCAAAAAGGACAAGAATAGGATATGTTATATTTTTTTTGCGGGGCCACGGAACGGAGCAACGGATGCGGACAGCACATGAAGTTCTGTCCGCATATTTTGCATGGGTCCGCACCCGAGCTGCAAAAACTGCAACTCGGATGCGGACCAGAACAACGGTCGTGTGCATGAGGCCTAAAGGAAAACATAAAAAAAATAATATTGAAGTTTACCAAACAAGTGGAAGAAGGTTCTCTGTGTGTAGATGATACTAAACTTAAACTTTTTGACCATCATGGAAAACTCTAACCCAACACCCCCCATCACCCCAAGCACCCCATTCGACAGTGAAGCATGGTGGTGGCAGCTTCATGCTGTGTGGATCTTTGAAAGGAACAGGAAAACTGGTTAGGATTGAAGGAAAGATGGATGCTAATAAATAAGGTGCTGTGATGAAGATTTGCATTCCCGACTGACAATGCCCCTAAATATACTGAAAAAAATACACTGAAGTGGTTTAAGGGGAAACACTTATATGTTTTGGAATGGTCTATTCAGAACCCAGACCTTAGTCCCCTTGAAAATATGTGGCATGACTTGAAGACTGCTATGAACCAATTGTCACGACCATGGTATGGCCGTGACTCCTGAACCGCATGCAGTTGCCTGTGGTCTGGAGTTGTTGTCAATCACAGGTGAGGGCTGAAGTATTTTGCCTCACCTGTGGTTGCCGCTGGCAACATTAGGTTTGTGGCAGTAGAGCAGCTGGAGCTGGTTGCTAGGCTGCTCGCTGTCATTGCATGCGGTTGCACCTGGCAACCTGTCTCTTAGGTGTGCCTTGTCTCTGTTTTTGTGCACAAGGTTTATTTATGGGTGCACGTCCCCTGTATGTGGCTGTTTTCCCTTGCCTGCTCTAGGAAGGGTTAACTCCCTTCTGTGTGTGTGAACACTGGGTGTGTCTGTGTGGGTGTGGCTACTTGGGCCTATATAGCCTCTGCTGAGAGCAGTAGTCAGAGGGGTACTTCAGCCATGGTCTGCTGGAGTCATCCTCCTACTTTTATACCACCTGCCAGTGAGGGCCACCCTTGTGGTCATAAGCAAATGTTGTTATGTGATGTTAAGTTTATGTTTATGTGGTGTCTGTTATTATTGCAGCTATGGTTCTGGCTTCCTGTGTGTTTATGTGTGCTGTTTCCTTTTGTCTGTGTGTGGACATCAGCACTTGTGTCCAGGGATCCAGTCAGTGTGTCTGTGGCAGGTAGGGGTGGAAGTCTTTCACTCTCCTGCCATATCCATAGTCTGTTTATGTTTATATCCCCTTGCAGCTCAGCCAGTTTTAGACTCCTGTTTCTCCGCATCCAGGAGGAACAGGTGGTCTACCCAGCTCCTAGTTCAGGGATCGGCGGAGGGTGAGTAGGGATCCGAGGTTCCTGAGCATGAGCCCTCCTACCATCAAGGTCGGCTCATGCAGCTAGGAGTCAGGGTCAGATTAGGGATGCAATAGGAGGTGACCTGCTCCCTAATTATGTGGTCCTGGCAGAGCAGCAACTTACATCTCCTGACATCGCACGGCTGAGGGTTTTCCCCATCCTCAGCCGTGACACCAATATAACTCATCAAAAGGAAGAGTTGGGCAATTTTGCCTGCATGCCTGGGCAAAAATCCCAGTGTACAGATGTGAAGCTAATAGAGACATACTCCAAGAGACATGCACCTGCAATTAAAACAAAAGAAGGCTCCACAAAGTATTGACTGTCAGAGAGTGAATACTTATGCATATTAAATTTCTAATTTTTGGTCATAATTGTTGCTTGTGTCACAGTAAAACATAGGGGGTCATTCAGGGGTGCACCACTAATGAGGCCAGGTGAGGCGACCGCCTCAGGCAGCACCAGCTAAGGGCAAGAGGGGGTCAGCGGAAGGGCCATGGGCAATGAGTGCTTTCATTGTGGAAACGCTGGTCTCTACATATTCAACTGCATCACTGTACTCAGGACAGCAATACAGTTGAATGCTGTGAGAGGGCAGAGGAGTGATGTCTCCCTGGCCCGCCGTTTCCTCTAATAGACTTTAGTCCTAGTTCCTGTAGCCTGCAGAGGCTGGTGTCATCATTATCACGCTACCTGAGTCAGGCTGCATAGAGCTCAGGGCACAGACTAGAAGAGGTCTGTGTCTTGCACTGTATCGCTGACAGCAGAATGGAGGTAAGTTTTTGAGTTTATTATTTTTATTTGGCAGCATGGTGTTGGGCCACAATGGGGTGGGGGTCATTATTTTGTAATTGGAGAAAGCACTATGGGGTGTAAGGGATCGCTTTCTCTCAGGGGGTCGCAATCACAGATTTCTGCTCTGACAACGGGGTTCAAGTGGTGCTTTATTTTTGGCAATTCAGCACCATCACACACATAAACATCAAAATAAACACCTGCAAGTCTGGGCTCTACCTAATACATGTGTCGTCTCTATCTCTCCTATAGAGCGCAGTCCACAAAACAGGGTATTAGATCTGGCTTTCCTCAGCCCTCCTGGCTGAGACCACACAGAGCCTCTGCAGGCTTCAGTTTCCAAGTCCCACTGGACTCCTACACTGAGGGCTGGTTTATCCCCCCAGTGATTACATCAAGCAAGCCTCACCTGTGGTGGAATAGGGGTGTGGACTAGAATATACACCCCCTCCAGACCTCTATCAAGTATGAGGCCTGTCACTGCCTCACAGAGGACATTGCGGCTGCAAAAAGGAGCATTTTTGTACTGGCAAAAATTAAAAGGGGACCACTATGGGGGCATTTGTTGTACTGGGGGCACTAAAAGGGGGTAGTTTTTTATACTGACACACTGTAACGGTCGCGTACACACACACACAGGAAGGAGGGAAGTGACCACTGCGCTCCACCCTTACCCCTGGCCCTGCCTACTTGCCTCGCGAGTCTAAATGACAGGGGACAACTGGACGGCAATCCCTAACTTGGAATAAGTGCAGAGATGACAGACAGACAAACAACAGGACGTGAACGGACCGAGTCAATACCAGGAAAGCTACAAAGTACAAATGGAGCAAGCAGAGAATTGTCAGGAGAAGCCGGGGTCATAAATACCAGGAGAGACATGAAGTACCAAAGGAGTCAGCAGAGGATCGTCAGGAGGAGGCCGGGGTCAGAATACCAGGAGAGCAGCAAAGTACACAAGGAGCAGGCAGAGGATCGTCAGGAATTCAGCAGGAGGTAAGTACGCCAGGAAAGACCAAATCACAGGTGGAACCTAAATTAACAGGCAACCTGTGGCCAGCAGGCTGCCTGTATTTATAGTGGGGAGTGAGGGTCATGTGACGTGGCCAGCGTCACATGACCGACAGACCAACCAGTCGAGCACCGAGTGATCAGCTTGGTGCTCAAGGCAGACTTAGGAGCAGGGAGCCACCCAGCTAGTAAAGCCGCCCTGGGAACGAGGTAAAACACAGATCCTCGTTCCCGAAGCTAAGCAGCAGGTATGCGGCTAATGGGGGACCGAGTGTACCTTCGGAACCCCGTTACAGTACCCACCCTTTTACGAGGGGCCACCGGACCCTTTCAGGGTGTTCTAAATGAAATTTTCGAACAAGTCTAGGAGCATGAACCTCCCTGGCAAGTACACAAGATCTCTCTTCAAGTCCATACCCCTTCCAGTGAATCAGGTACTGCAAGGAATTACGCACCTTCCTGACATCCACTATTTTAGACACCACATAATCGACAGCATAATATAGTGGGGAGTGAGGGTCATGTGACGTGGCCAGCGTCACATGACCGACAGACCAACCAGTCGAGCACCGAGTGATCAGCTTGGCGCTCAAGGCAGACTTAGGAGCAGGGAGCCACCCAGCTAGTAAAGCCGCCCTGGGAACGAGGTAAAACACAGATCCTCGTTCCCGAAGCTAAGCAGCAGGTATGCGGCTAATGGGGGACCGAGTGTACCTTCGGAACCCCGTTACAGTACCCACCCTTTTACGAGGGGCCACCGGACCCTTTCAGGGTGTTCTAAATGAAATTTTCGAACAAGTCTAGGAGCATGAACCTCCCTGGCAGGTACCCAAGATCTCTCTTCAAGTCCATACCCCTTCCAGTGAATCAGGTACTGCAAGGAATTACGCACCTTCCTGACATCCACTATTTTAGACACCACATAATCGACAGCATCATTAACAAGAACCGGCGGAGGTGAGGCTTTCGATGGTACTACCGGTTCAAAATATTTTTTAAGTAGACATTTATGGAACACATTATGAATGTGGAATGACTCGGGCAGCTCCAACCTAAATGATACCGGGTTAATCACCTCTGTGATTTTATATGGTCCAATAAAACGAGGAGCAAACTTTTTAGAATCTACCTTAAGAGAGAGATTCTTGGAGGACAACCATACCTTATCCCCAACCTGAAAATTCACCCTCCTTGAACGTCTCCTATCGGCCTTGAGTTTCTGAGAACTTTGAGCCTTTTCTAAGTTCGATTGAACCCGGGCCCAAACTGTGCACAGTTCAGAGGAGAACCTATCCGCCTCAGGGTTAGAGGAGGGGACGGATGACCCAGAATGAAAACGGGGATGGAAACCATGGTTACAAAAGAAAGGTGAAACCCCAGCAGAAGAATTGACACGGTTATTCAAAGCAAATTCAGCCAATGGAAGAAATTTCACCCATAATTGCTGGTCATCAGCAACATACAACCTCAAGAATTGTTCCACAGACTGATTAAGGCGTTCAGTCTGCCCATTACTCTCAGGGTGGTAGGCAGAGGAAAAAGACAATGAAATTTTTAATTTTTGACAGAAGGCCCTCCAGAATTTGGACACAAACTGCACACCCCTGTCAGAAACAATATTTTCCGGGATACCATGCAATCAAACAATTTCTTTCACAAAAATAGACGCCAGGGTTTTGGCATTCGGGAGTTTAGACAGGGGAATGAAATGGACCATCTTGCTAAACCTATCGACCACTACCCAAACTACAGTCTTACCCTCCGCCGGCGGTAGGTCAGTTATAAAGTCCATCGAGATATGGGACCAGGGTCTACTGGGAATGGGTAGGGGTCGTAGGTTACCAGCAGGGCGAGTCCTAGGTGTCTTGGACCTGGCACAAACCTCACAGGCTGACACGTAGGACTTGACATCCCTAGTTAGAGTGGGCCACCAATAAGATCTAGAAAGCAGATCCTTAGTGCCCTCAACACCCGGATGTCCACAAAAGGCAGAATCGTGACACTCACCCAACAGCTGGAGATGAAATTGTACAGGAACAAACAACTTATCTGTTGGGGTGGATACCGGTGCCAGATGTTGTTCAGACCTAATGCGAGCCAAGATATCCTGGGTAAGAGCTGCTAAGAAGATTTTTGCTGGTAGGATGGATTCAGGTGGTACCTCAGTAGGTTGAAAAGCCTGGAAGCTCCGAGATAATGCGTCCGCCTTCACATTTTTACTTCCCGGCCTGAACGTAATGGAAAAATCAAAACGAGTAAAAAACAGAGCCCATCTGGCTTGACGGGGATTCAACCTCTTAGCAGACTCGAGAAACATAAGGTTTTTATGGTCAGTGACAACAGTTACACAATGCCTTGCCCCCTCCAGAAAATGCCTCCACTCCTCAAAAGCCCATTTAATGGCCAGCAGCTCCCTATTCCCTATGTCGTAGTTTCTCTCCGTGGGAGAGAATTTCCTGGAGAAGAAGGCACATGGTCTCAGGTTAGTGAGGCTAGCAGGACCTTGTGAAAGGACTGCTCCCTCTCCGTCCTCTGACGCATCCACCTCCACAATAAAAGGTTTCTCCTGATCAGGCTGGATCAGAATGGGAGCGCTACTGAATGCCTTTTTTAATTTTTCAAATGAAGAAATGGCCTCAGTAGACCAATTCTCCAAATCCGCCCCTTTCTTAGTAAGGTCGGTCAACGGTTTAGCAATTACGGAAAAATTCATAATAAATTTACGATAGTAATTGGCGAAACCTAAGAACCGTTGTAAGGCCTTTAAGGATGAAGGTCTTACCCATTCCATAATTGCTAGTACCTTACCAGGATCCATCTTGAAGGCGTGAGGAGTCAGAACATGCCCTAGAAACAGAATCTCCTGTACACCAAAGACACATTTCTCTTGCTTAGCGGATAGCTGATTCTCCCTCAACACCTCTAATACTTGTTTAACATGAGACACATGGGATTCGAAGTCAGGAGAGAATATCAAAATGTCATTAAGATAGACAATAACAAATTTACCTAAGAACTCCCTAAGAATGTCATTCATAAAGTTTTGGAACACAGCTGGGGCATTGCTGAGTCCAAAAGGCATCACCTGATATTCAAAGTGTCCTACGGGGGTATTGAACGCCGTCTTCCATTCGTCTCCCTCCTTGATTCGGATTAGATTGTATGCCCCTTTCAGGTCAATTTTGGAAAACCAGGTTGCCCCCAGAACCTGGTTAAATAAATCCGGAATCAATGGGAGGGAGTATCTATTCTGGACAGTGATTTTATTTAATCTCAGGTAATCGATACATGGCCGAAGACCACCATCTTTTCTCTTAACGAAGAAAAACCCCGCCCCCATAGGAGAGACAGAAGGTCTAATATGCCCTTTACCAAGGCTCTCCTTAATATAAGCTTCAATGGCCTTGCGTTCGGGCATAGAAAGATTATAAATTCATCCCTTAGGAAACTTGGCCCCCTCTACTAGCTCTATGGTACAATCATAAGGTCTATGGGGGGGGGGGGGGGTAGAACCTCCAGGGTTGGTGATGAGAATACATCAGAATATTCTCTAACAACAGAGGGTAAAGTATCAGACTTTACTGAGACCCCAGCCTGTACCACGGACAAGCACGAGTCACACTTAGGCCCCCATCTCACCAACTCCCCATTGGACCAATCTATAGTGGGGCTATGTAGTCTGAGCCAAGGCAACCCTAGTACCACCTCAGCCGGTGGGTTCTCCAGGACTAAAAGCGAACATCTCTCTGAGTGGCACACACCCACAGTTAGAGAAATCTATGAGGTACATAAGCTCACCGTACCACCAATAAGAGGAGTAGCATCAATACCCATTACATGAATAGGAGTTGGTAAGGCAAACATAGGAATACCCAATCTTACAGCATACTCAGAGTCAATAAAGCTAGCCGCTGAGCCAGAATCAATAAAGGCCTTACCCGGCCATTTATCTACTCCCAGAGAAATCGTAATGGGTACCAAAAGCTTACATTTAGAAAATTCAGGGTGTACCTGGTCTTCAGGTTGCCTTGCCTTTGGAGACTTGACAGAGAGGACCTTCTTAGGACACTGGTTGATCCAATGGTCAGGATCTCCACAGTAAAAGCATTCTCCATGTCTGCCGCGAAGATTCCCTCGGGTCATGCCAACCTGCATGGGTTCCTCGGTGGAGACCTCAGCATTGTCTCTGGGATAGGCCTCTGGCTGGACCACCATCTGGGAAGAGAACTGTTGTTCCTGTCGTCTCTCTCTAACTCGTCGGTCAAGTCGGACAACAAGGGTCATAATCTCCTCTAAGGTCTCTGGAAGTTGATAACTGACCAGAAGATCCTTTAATTTATCAGACAGACCTGACCTGAACTGACTCTTCAGGGCTGGTTCGTTCCATCCTGAGGGGACACACCACCTTCTGAATTGGGTGCAATAATCCTCCGCTGGTAGATTGCCCTGAACCAGTGCCTTTAGAGCCGTCTCGGCTACTAGAGCCCTGTCTGGTTCATCATAGAGGGTACCCAGGGCCTGAAAGAACCCCTCCACAGAAGATAAACAACTGGCGCCAGCAGGTAAAGAGAACGCCCAGTCCTGGAGATCACCCTGTAATCGGGAAATGATAATGCCCACGCGTTGACTCTCGGGGCCAGAGGACACGGGCGCAAACGGAAGTAAAGTTTGCAATTCTCCTTAAAAGAGAGAAACTTCTTCCGGTCTCCAGAAAAGGGTGCTGGGAGCTTAATCTGGGGCTCAAAATGCGGACTGGAGGCCTGAGGAGTGGAAGAACCTTGCCCTAACTCAAATGAACTGAGTTTTTCCCCTAACTCCTGCACCATCTGCGTCAGATTAGAGACATGGTCAGTCAGGGTCACCAGAGGATTCATTATACAGTGGTTATTGGGCCTGTTAATCTGTAACGGTCGCGTACACACACACACGGGGGGAGGGAAGTGACCACTGCGCTCCACCCTTACCCCTGGCCCTGCCTACTTGCCTCACGAGTCCTAATGACAGGGGACAACTGGACGGCAATCCCTAACTTGGAATAAGTGCAGGGATGACAGACAGACAAACAACAGGACGTGAACGGACCGAGTCAATACCAGGAAAGCTACAAAGTACAAATGGAGCAAGCAGAGAATTGTCAGGAGAAACCGGGGTCATAAATACCAGGAGAGACGTGAAGTACCAAAGGAGTCAGCAGAGGATCGTCAGGAGGAGGCCGGGGTCAGAATACCAGGAGAGCAGCAAAGTACACAAGGAGCAGGCAGAGGATCGTCAGGAATACAGCAGGAGGTAAGTACGCCAGGAAAGACCAAATCACAGGTGGAACCTAAATTAACAGGCAACCTGTGGCCAGCAGGCTGCCTGTATTTATAGTGGGGAGTGAGGGTCATGTGACGTGTCCAGCGTCACATGACCGACAGACCAACCAGTCGAGCACCGAGTGATCAGCTTGGCGCTCAAGGCAGACTTAGGAGCAGGGAGCCACCCAGCTAGTAAAGCCGCCCTGGGAACGAGGTAAAACACAGATCCTCGTTCCCGAAGCTAAGCAGCAGGTCTGCGGCTAATGGGGGACCGAGTGCACCTTCGGAACCCCGTTACACTAGTGTCTCGCAGGCCTCAATCAATATTTGGTGGAAGCAGGTATGTCGCACCCCTCAATCAGTATTTTGTGGACGCAGGTATATGGAACACCTTAATCTATATTTTGTAGAAGCAGGTATCTCGCAGGCCTCAATCAGTATTTGGTGGAAGCAGAAATATCGCACACCTCAATCAGTATTTTGTGGAAGCAGGTGTATCGCAGGCCTCAATCAATATTAGATGGAAGCAGGGATATCAATCCCCTTAATCAGTATTTTGTGGATGCAATTGTATTGCAGGCCTCAATCAGCATTTTTTGGAAGCAGATATATCAAACCTTTTAATCAGTATTTCGCGGAAGCAGTTATATCGCACCCCTCAATCAGTATTTTGTGGAAGCAGGTATATCAAACACCTTAATCAGTATTTTGTGGAAGCAGGTGTATCGCAGGCCTCAATCAATATTTGGTGGAAGCATGGATATCAATCCCCTTAATCAGTATTTTGTGGAAGCAGTTGTATCGCATGTCTCAATCAATATTTGGTGGAAGCAGGTATATTAATCCCCTTAATAAGCATTTTGTGGAAGCAGGTATATTGAAACCCATAATCAATATTTGGTGGAAGCAGGTATATCAAACCTCTTAGTCAGTATTTTGTGGAAGCAGGTGTATCACAGGCATAAATGAATATTTGGTGGAAGCAGGTATATAAATCCCCTTAATCAGTATTTTGTGGAAGCAAATGTAATGCAGGCCTCAATCAATATTTGGTGGAAGTAGGTATATCAATCCCCTTAATCAGTATTTTGTGGAAGCAGGTATCTCGCAGGGCTTAATCATTATTTGGTGGAAGCAGATATATCAAAACCTTTAATCAGTATTTTGTGGATGCAGATGTATCGGAGGCCTCAATCAATATTTGGTGGAAGCAGGTATATGAAACCCCTTAATCAGTATTTTTAGGAAGCAGGTGTATCGCAGGCCTCAATCAGTATTTTGTGGAAGCAGATATATACAACCCATTAATCAATATTCGGTAGAAACAGGTATATCGCACCCCTCAATCTGTATTTTGTGGAAGCAGGTGTATTGCAGTCTTCAATCAATATTTGGTGGAAGCAGGTGTATTGCAGGCCTCAATCAATATTTGGTGGAAGCTGGTATATCAAACACCTTAATCAGTATTTTGTGGAAACAAATGTAACGCAGGTCTCAATCAATATTTGGTGGAAGCAGCTATATCAATCACCTTAATCAATATTTTGTGGAAGCTGGTGTATCATAGGCCTAAATCAATATTTGGTGGAAGCAAGTATATCAATCCCCTTAATCTGTATTTTGTTGAAGCAGGTATCTCGCAGGCCTTAATCAGTATTTGGTGGAAGCAGGTATATCAAAACCTTTAATCAGTATTTTGTGGAAGCAGGTGTATTGCATGCTTTAATCATAATTTGGTGGAAGCAGGTTTAACAACCCCCTTAATCAGTATTTTGTGGAAGCAAATGTAAAGCAGGCCTCAATCAATATTTGGGGAAAGCAGGAATATCAATCCCCTTAATCATTATTTTGTGGAAGCTGGTGTATCGCAGTCCTCAATCATTATTTGGTGGAAGCAAGTATATCAATCCCCCTAATCAGTATTTTGCAGAAGCAGGTATCTCGCAGGCTTTAATCAGTATTTGGTGGAAGCAGGTTTAACAATCCCCTTAATCAGTATTTTGTGGATGGAGGTGTATCGCAGGCCTCAATCAGTATTTGGTGGAAGCAGAAATATCGCACACCTCAATCAGTATTTTGCGGAAGCAGGTGTATCGCAGGCCTCAATCAATATTTGGTGGAAGCAGGGATATCAATCCCCTTAATCAGTATTTTGTGGAAGCAATTGTATCGCAGTCCTCAATCAGCATTTTTTGGAAGCACATAAATCAAACCCCTTAATCAGTATTTCGCGGAAGCAGGTATATCGCACCCCTCAATCAGTATTTTGTGGAAGCAGGTATATTAAAACCGAGGGGCGTAACGATCGCGGTTGCAGGGAGTGCGACTGCGACTGGGCCCGGCGGGGGGAGGGGGCCCGCTGTACTAACATGTAATGAAGCGCTGTGAAGGGGCCCGGCATGAAGTACAGTGACAATGCCGGGCCCCGTCAGGGCGCTCCATTACATGTTTAATATGAGGCAAGGTGGGGGAGGTTTGCGCAGAGGGGGTGGGAGGAAGAGGGAGGACGCGCGCACTCACTCACATACACTCGGCCCGGCAGTTCTTGTCACTGCCGGGCTGTCTCCAGATCATCAGTGAAGCAGGAGCTCTAGCGCTCCCTCTGCTGGCCGCACATCGGGCTGCTGGCTGTGGGAGGAGCTCTGAAGGCCCGGGAAACTGCCTTTAGTACAGCCAGCAGTGCGATGTCAGTGTGGCAGCGCAACATCAGGGAAGAGGGTAAGTATGTGTTTTTTTTTTATTTTCCTAACACTGCAGACTGGGGGCAAAGGGGAAGGGGGGGGGGTTGATGGGCACAACTAGAGTGAGGGGGCACAAAAGTGGGCATCTCTACTGAGGGGGCACCTAATCTGCCATAACTACTGTGAGGGGGGCACATAATCTGGCATAACCACTGTGAGGGGCACATATGTGGGCATATCTAATGTGAGGGGCACATAATCTGGCATAACCACTGTAGGGGGGCACATATCTGGCATAACTACTGTGAGGGGGGCACATATAAAGGCATAACTATGAGATGGCACATATGAAGGCATAACTACTGTGAGGGGGGCACATAATCTGGCATAACCACTGTGAGGGGCACATATGTGGGCATATTTAATGTGAGGGGCACATAATATGGCATAACCACTGTAGGGGGCACATATCTGGTCATAACTACTGTGAGGGGCACATAGTCTGGCATAACTACTGTGAGGGGGAACATATCTGGCCATATCCACTGTGAGGGGCACATATCTGGGCATAACTACTGTGAGTGGGCACATATCTGGGCATAACCACTGTGAGCGGGCACATATCTGGGCATATCCACTGTGAGGGGCACATATCTGGGCATATCCACTGTGAGGGGCACATATCTGGCATAAATACCGTGAGGGGGCATATATTTGGCATAACTACTGTTAGGGGGCACATATTTGGCATAACTACTGTGAGGGGCACATATCTGGGCATAAATACTGTGACAGGAACAAAGGTGGGCATAACTGCTGTGAGGGGCCACAAGAAGGACATAACTTTTGTGAAGGGACCACAAGGTGGGCTTAATTACTGTGAAAGGCCACAAGATGGGCATTACTACTGTGAGGGGCCACAATGTGGACATTAGTACTGTGTGGTAGCACTTAGGGGAAATGTCCTAAATTACCCTGCTATACATTGGCATAGCTCAGTCTACCAGGCCAGCAGAGCGCCCCCAGCTGGTAGTTTCACAGGGGTAGTCACCATCCCTTCCTTATGTGATTATTCTTTTTTTTTCTATCACCACAGGGACCTTGTTCTGGATCCAGCGGACATCACACCGACGCCAGCGACACCCTGGATGAGGTAGGACCAGATTTTATTAGGACTGGGTGAGTGTAGCCATGCATTGGGCTCTTTCACACGAGCGGATCCCGTGTGGCTAATCTGCTGTGTGAAAGAGAGCCAAGCCCCGCTCCGGACAGCAGAGACACCGAGCAGTAACATGATTGATAATGCTCCATGCCTCTCTATGATCGTTTTGCTACAAAATCACGGTGACCACTTTATCTCCCTGTGATTTTTTAGTAAAAAGGTCACAGAGAGGCACGGAGCATTATCAATCGTGTTACTGCTCCGTGTCTCTGCTGTCCGGAATGGGGCTTGGCCCTCATTCACGCAGCGGACTAGCCACACGGGAAAGCCATTAGTAAGAAAATCTGCCGCTTCTTTATAAAAATCGGGGGGGTAGGGGGGCCCCGATACAAAGTTTGCACTGGGGCCCATAACACTCTAGTTACGCCACTGTCAAAACCCTTAATCAGTATTTTGTGGAAGCAGGTATATATCGCAGGCATCAATTAATATTTTGTGGAAGCAGGTATATAGCACCCCTCAATCAGTATTTTGTGGAAGCAAATGTAACGCAGGCCTCAATAAATATTTGGGGAAAGCAGGAATATCAATCCCCTTAATCATTATTTTGTAGAAGCAGGTATCTCGCAGGCCTCAATCAGTATTTGGTGGAAGCAGGTATATCAATACCCTTAATCAGTATTTTGTGGAAGCAGGTGTATCGCATGCTTTAATCAATATTTGGTGGAAGCAGGTTTAACAATCCCCTTAATCAGTATTTTGCGGAAGGAGGTGTATCGCAGGCCTCAATCAGTATTTTGTGTAAGCAAGTATATAGAACCCCTCAATCAGTATTTTGTTAAAACAGGTATATAGAACCCCTTAATCAATATTTTGTGGAAGCAGGTATAACGCACTCTTCAATCAGTATTTTGTGGAAGCAGGTATATAAAAACCCCACAATATTTTGTGGAAGCAGGTATATCGCACCCCTCAATCAGTATTTTGTGAAAGCAGGTATATCAAACCTCTTAATCAGTTTTTTGTGGAAACAGGTGTATCGCAGGCCTCAATTAATATTTGGTGGAAGCAGGTATATCAATCCCCTTAATCAGTATTTTGTGGAAGCAGGTGTATTGCAGGCCTCAATCAGTATTTGCAGGCAAGATGGCGCCCACACTGCGACTTCCTTCCCGCTACAGCCGCGAGTCGCGTGACTCCAGTAGGCATCGGCAGTAGCCTAAGGTAAGATGTCAGCTACTGTCGGGATGCCGTACCTGCAGTGTGTACTTTGCGGTCTGACGAACCCTGCCTCAGCGCCGTTCCACACTCTCCTCCAGCCGCAACTCCCTGCTCTCTCCTATGCTTCGTCAACGCCTGCAGTGTGACAGGCGAGCTGCAGCGTTAAGGTCTGAGCGATGTGTCCCTGATGGTTAAGGGACCTGATGTTATCGGTATGGGCTCAAATAACCCCGATTTTGCCAGGTGTTTATAAGCTATTTAGCTGGATTTTGGAGGAGCACTCTGCTTCCTCACTCCATTTTTGTTCGGCCACGCCCTCATCTTAAAGTATGTTTCTTGCCAAGTTTCACTTATCACACACTGGCGGACCTTGCCCCATCCCTCCAAAAAAATTTCCCCTATCTCACCATCCATGGTGAGACGTTCCCATTTCTTAAACATGGAAGATGGCCTAGTTTTAATAAAAATTCCTGAAAACGTCCTATATAACCTAGACAGCGAGACTGTTTGAGGCAAAAAATGGATGATATCATCAAAGGAATTTGTATCCGCCTCCCTGGAAAGATCCCGTAGTCTATGTTTACAAAAGCTTAGGATCTGCAAAACTAATAAGAAGTGGGAGTCTGGCAGGGCATATTTTGCCTTCAGTATCGAGGGAGTGAGCCACCTCATTTCCTCCAGGTGCATCAGGTGTTCCGCCCTAACTATCCCCTTAGAGATCCACATCCTCGAATAACCGGATTGACTACCCTGGGAAAACTCTGGGTGATCCCATAACTGCATCAGCTTAGAGACCGAATGGGGCAGGCCGAATGATTTCCTGACTGTCTTCGATGCTGCCATGGTGTCCCTTAGTAGGACTGAGGCTTTGATATCAGTAGAAAGCGAAGCCAGGTTCGTGTGGAGGCAAGCCACTAAATTCCATGGAGCTATTAAGTTTTGTTCCAGCTCCCTATTGGAGAAGTGGTCCGTGTTGTGTACCCAGTCAAAAACATGGCGCATAAGGCAGGAAAGATTATAACCTCTTATGTTTGGGAATTTCACCCCGCCCTCCAGTTTCCACAACATAAGAAGGTGGTGAAGGCCTTGTTAAGCAAAGTGACATCAGCATGTTTCAATAAAATCAGGAGGGTTTGGAGAGGATACAACAGCTTGCAGAAATTCATAATTTTGATGAGCTGGCATCTCCCCAAAAGGGACAAGAGAAGGGATTGCCACCTCTTCAGTTCAGATATAATTTTCTGGATAAGGGGCGGGTAATTCAGCAAATATAAGGAGCTAGTGAGCCTGCCAATCTTTAAACCCAAATAAGTAACATGTCGCTTGACGACTGCTGGGGAGAAACCACAGTGGGACCAAAGGGAAGGGGAGTTCGTGGTATTGAGCTCAAGAACTTCACTCTTTGAGGAATTTATTTTGTAACCCGAGAAGGACCCGAAACGACGAAGAAGATCCATCACAGGACCCAACTGCCGCTGGGGAGCGGACATAAAAAGTAACAAGTCATCTGCAAATAAAGCCAATTTGACCTCCTTTGCTCCCACCCTGATTCCCAAATACAGGGCGGAGTCTTCTAAATATCTGGCTAGAGGCTGAATGGCTAAGTCAAAAAGGAGAGGGGAGAGCGGGCACCCCTGCCTAGTGCCCCTCTGCAATGGAAAAATGGGGGATAGGAAACCCCCCCGTATGTACACATGCCGCAGGATTAGCATACAGACCCCTCAGAAAGGTGTGAATATCTCCAAGAATCTTGAATCGGTCCAACACCACCCCCAGTCAGCCCCAGCGAAGCAAATCGAAGGCTATTTCAGCATCTAGAGCCAATAACACAGGAGCCGTGTCCAGCTGGGGGCGGCGCCGCACTTAATCCAAAACTGATAGCACCCTTCGTACATTCGCTACCCCTGAGCGGCTGTTTATAAAGCCCACCTGCGAGGGACCTATCAGGGCGGGCATCAAGAGACTCAATCGGTTGGCCAGAATCTTAGTCATAATCTTAAGATCCTGGTTGATCAGAGAGATCGGGCGATAAGAGCCCGGGTCCTGGGGGACCTTGTTGGGTTCCAGGATCAATTTAATGTAGGTCACATTTACATGAGCAGGAAAGTCACCCGTACGCAAAAGATGGTTGAAATAATCAGTCAACGTAGGGGCAAGCTGACCCTGAAGCACTTTATAGAATTCTCCTGTGAATCCTCTTTTACGGTCTTCTATAACAGAGACAACCGAGTTAAAATCACCCCCCACAATTCTGTTGGGGGTCCCATCTGCATGTAGTCTGTTTTCCAGAAGAGCGTAAAAGAGTTTGTGACCATCATTCGGGGCATAAACATTATGGACACTAAAAGAGGACCCTTCAAAATCTATAAGCAACCTATGCCATCTACCCTCAGTGTCATGTGATTCCGAAATCACTTTACCCGAGAAATGCTTGTGAAGCAATGTAATCACTCCTGCCTTGCGCTCCCTAGCCGAGGATCCATGGACAGAACCCACCCAAAATTTCTTGAGTCTAAAGAAATCTTTGTCATCCAAATGAGTCTCCTGAGAAGGACTATGTCGGGCCGCAATCATTTTAGATGGCGTAAAATTTTAGACCGCTTCTGTGAATCTTAACGTTCCAGAAAAAGATCTTCATCCCCGATCTAGTACCCACGGATCCTCAGGCAGGGAGGGCCAAAAGTGGACGGGAAAAAGGGAAGATAGGGGGGAAAAAGAAACACACAAAACAAAACCACAAACAATAACTCTGCCCGTGTAGTCTGCAGGGTACACCTGCCGGCCGCCTAGACTAGATGGCAGTAGTCTATCCCAATTCTGGCTATGGACTTCTCTTTTTTCTGCCATGCCAGAACTCCCCCAAAACCCAACCAACAAAACATATTAGGTGAGGCGAGAACCCGTGGATTCCCAAGAACTAAAAGGCTCCTGGCAACAGGCAAGCCAAAGCCACCCCGCCCTGTTTCCCCGGAAAAATACACAAACAAAAGGGGGGGGGAAGAAATATAAAGCAGACTTAAACCGAAATGTTACCAGCACACCCCAATAGGGTCGTAAAAGAGTCCCTGGAAGAGGCGTCTACTAAAGTCCCAGAAACTTCATCTTTTACTTCCGGAACGTCTTCTTGAACCGTCGCGCGAGCGGCCCCACTGGCGGTGTGGCTTTGGATCCACAGATGAACGTGAAGAAGACCTCCGAGGCAATGGCACGGCAACATGTGGCTCCGCTTCCAGAATCTCTTCGAGGGCCCCATCTGCCTCGGAGGGGGATCGGAAAGAGACGGTATCCCCACGGGCACGATGAATTTTCAGCACAGCAGGGAAAAGTAGTTGAAAGCGAATATTTTTCTGATGAAGTTTAGTGCAAATAGGACTAAAAGCCTTCAGTTTTTTCGCTACTTCAGCGGAAAAGTTCTTAAATAGTAATATTTGATGGCCCCTAAAGGTGATCGGCTGCTTTTGTCTGCGAAAGCTACGAAGTAAGGCCACTTTGTTGTTGAAGTCCAGTAGCTTAAAGATAATTTGCCGCGGTCGATCATCCCCGTTATGAGGTGTCACGGCCATATCTCTGGGGGGATGCCTTTCTGGGCCCACTCTGTGAACCCGTTACACCCTGCAAAAGAAATTCAGGTCAAGGGCTTCTGGTAACTCTCTTTCACATAAATCCAGGAGCTCAGATTGATTGACAGATTCCCACCAGTCTCAGGTTGTTGCGGCGGGACCTATTTTCCAGGTCGTCAACCTTGAAACAAAGGTAATCCACGGTCTGCTGCTGAAGTTTAATAACAGAGTCAGAGTCCCCAACTTGCTTCTGCAGGGAACGCAATTCCCCCTCCATATGTTTCACTTGTAAGCTTGCCTGGCTGACCTTTTCTCTCAGTGAATTGGTAGAGGCCAGTATAGTAGTCTCCAGAGTCTTCTGGATGTCAGGCATTATACGGGTCGCCACTTCTATGGCCAGTTGTTTATAGTCCAACAAGTCAGGGCTGTCTGTGGGGGATGCAGCTCCCTAGGGGGAGCGAGAGCACTCAGCCGAAAACAACAGCAGCTGACTGTCCGCCATCTTAGTTGTGTTGAGGGAGGCTGGCTGCTGCAGTGTACCTGCCGGCTTCTGACCGCTCCGCAGCAGATAGCGGTCCATCCAGGGGTTCAATGGGTGTGTCCTGACGGCGGCCTCACTGCCCTCGGGGTCGGAACCCAATCCCCGCGCCACTAAATGAGCCTGCAAGTCGGCAGTATAGCGGAGCTCCGAGCGCCGCTCCTTTACATGGCAGCGCTGGAACCGGAAGTCCCCATATGACTTTTTCATCGCTTGCTATTAGACTTTTAGTGATGTAAGGTGACAAAAAATGGCTTTTTTTACATAGTTTTTATTTTTTATTTATTACTGTATTCACCTGAGGGGTTAGGTTATGTGATATTTTTATAGAGTAGGTTATTACAGACGCCGTGATACCTAATATGTCTACTTTTTTTTATTTATTTAAGTTTGACACAATGATTTCATTTTTGAAACAAAAAAAAATCATGTTTTAGTGTCTCCATAGTCTGAGGGCCATAGATTTTTCTGTTTTTAAACTCCTCTTACATGTAGGTAAGGTATGATTTTTGGGGGATAGGATGTCGGTTTGATTGGCACTATTTTGGGGTGGACTTTTTGATCGCTTGCTATTACACATTTTGTGATGTAAGGTGACAAAAAATTGTTTTTTTTGCACAGTGTTTATTTTAAAAAAATTACAGTGTTCACCTGAGGGGTTAGGTCACATGCTATTTTTCTAGAGTCAGTCGTTACGGACGTGGCAATACCTAATATGTCAACTTTTTTTTATTTAATTATGTTTTACACAATAATATCATTTTTAAAACAAAAAGAAAATCATGTTTTAGCGTCTTTATATTCTGAGAGCCATAGTTTTTTAAGCGATTCTCTTAGGTAGGGTATGATTTTTGCAGGATGAGATGATGGTTTGATTGGCACTATTTTGGGGTGCATATGACTTTTTGATCGCTTTCTATTACACTTTTTGTGATTTAACGTGACAAAAAAAATGGCTTTTTTTACATTGATTTTATTTTAAAAAATTACATGTTCACCTGAGCGATAAGGTCATGTGATATTTTTATAGAGCAGGTTCTTACGGACGTGGCAATACCTAATATGTATAGTTTTACTTAAGGTCTTAAGGACACAGGGCCGTGACCCCCACGTGTCAGCGATCGCCGCAAACCGCAGGTCAATTCAGACCTGCGGTTTGCGGCTTTACCTGCGGTTTTCGGCTGCTGGCGGCAGTGCCATTGGGTCCCCATGCTGCTGTAGGGGGGACCCGATGGCATGGAAGGCAGCGCGATGCCTTCCGGTGACGAGCCTGTGAGATCCAGCCCCCTGGATCTCACAGGCCGGAAGCTGTATGAGTAATACACACAGTATTACTCATACAGCCAATGCATTCCAATACAGAAGTATTGGAATGCATTGTAAAGGATTAGACCCCAAAAAAATGAGTCCCAAAGTGGGACAAAAAATAAAGTGAAAAAAAAGTTGAAAAAATAAAGTTTTCCCCCCAAAAAATTAAAAGTTTCAAGTAAAAATAAACAAAAATGTCATTTTCCCCAAATAAAGTTAAAAAAAATTGGTGAAAAAAAGGGGGGAGTATACATATTAGGTATCAACGCGTCCGTATCAACCAGCTCTATAAACATATCACATGACCTTACCCCTCAGATGAACACCGTAAAAAATTAAAAATAAAAACTGTGCAAAATAAACAATTTTTTTGTCACCTTACATCACAAAAAGTACATCACAAAAACAGCAAGCGATCAAAAAAGCGTTTTCCCACCAAAATAGTACCAATCTAACCGTCACCTCATCCTGCAAAAAATGAGCCCCTACCTGAGACAATTGCCCAAAAAATAAAAAAAAACTATGGCTCAGAATATGGAGACACTAAAACATAATTTTTTTTGTTTTAAAAAAGCTGTTATTGTGTAAAACTTACATAAATAAAATAAAAAGTATACATATTAGGTATCGCTGCATCCGTATCGACCGGCTCTATAAAAATATCACATGACCTAACCCCTCAGATGAACACCGTAAAATATAAAAAATAAAAACTGTGCTAAATAAACAATTTTTTGTCACCTTACATCACAAAAAGTGTAATAGCAAGCGTTCAAAAAGTCACACGCACCTCAAAATAGTGCCAATAAAACTGGCATGGCGGCGTGAGGACGTGTGTGAAGAGAGCTCCGTGACCAGATTCAGGAGAACAAGCAAAGACTGCTCCCCTACTCGTCTTTCCTGGCCATGACTAAAGGGAGACGATCGAGGAATCAGCCTGCGGTCCCCCCTGAGCAATCCATCGGCCGCTTCCTCCGTTCCAGCCAGCAGGGAGGTTGTGACTCACCCACAATGGCCGCCGCTCCTCCGTCACTGTGCCCAGCAGCACCGCCGTTCTCACCGGCGCCAGCATTGGAGACCGCCCGGCCGCAAGATCGTCACCTGGGGGTTGAAAGTACTTACCATGCGGCCTCTGCAGTGAGTAGCCAGGTCGCCTGCCCGAGTTCTTCATGGCACCACGCTGCATCCTCCCAGCCGGATCCTGCAATTACCGCCAACGAGGCCAGTTCTGGGCCTACTGAATCGGAGGGCCTGCGTCCTGCTGCCGCTTCTCCCTATGAGGTAAACCGACACCCTGCCGAATCTAGGCAGCCTATGGACAGGGCCCCTGCCTACTTGGTGTCCCCTGTCACTATTTCCAAGGAGAGCCCTGCGGTAGATAAGACGCCGCCCTTGATGGCAGCTATTCCCACTCCAGGCCACACTCCAGGCCGCATGAGCCAGGTCCCTGCTACCCAGTCCCTTAGCCAAAACGTGCCGGCCATCTTCTCCACGCAGTTACAGCAACCAGAGGAGCCACTGGGGTCCCATTTACCTCCACCCTCCATTGACCGCATGCTGACAGAACTCTGGGAAATGATTAGGGCTCTACCCACTAAATCAGACCTGGAGGCTCAGTTGGCCCGTATTGAAAACAAACAGGCTCAAGCCCTGCAAGCTGTCCGGGATGACGTCCATCATCTGGATGACCGTTTATCCTCGCTAGAGCACCGCTATGCAGTTACCGCTTCCGTGGTTCATTCCCACTCAGAGTCACTATCTGCACATACTCTTCAAATGCAAGATTTCTCTCTACACCTCGACGACGTGGAAAATAGAGGTCGCCGGAATAATCTTAAGCTTCGCAACATCCCGGAGTCTGTTCCTAATGACCAATTACATTCCGTCGTGGTCAGCATCTTTAATTCAGTCTTGGACAATTCTCCTCAGACCAAAATTGAACTGGACAGAGTCCATAGGACTGCAGGACCCAGAAACCGTGATGTAGACAGACCGCGTGACGTCATATGCCGGGTCCATTTTTATACAGTCAAAGAAAGTATCCTGCGCAAGGCCTGGGAAAAGAAGGAGATTTACTTTGAGGATATACCAATCTCCATTCTGCCTGATGTATCCCGTCTGACCTTATCGATGAGAAGAATGGTCAGGCCCCTGTTGGAGGCAATCAAGGACGCAGGAGCATCCTATCGTTGGGGACACCCATTCCATATTATTGTCAGATACCCTAACGGCCAATCCATACAGGTCCCGGAACTGTTCAGGTTCCTTGATGTCCGCCCCTTCACGGTTCCTGATTGGACACTACCTCCGTCCTTGCAAGGTCTGCATCAGGAACTGGACTTTCCGCAAAGAGCACCCTCCACATCCCCGAGACGGTTATCTCCTGGCCGTTCCAACTCCCTCCGCGGCCGCCTCTCTGGACCACAATATCAGCCTCCACGGCGCCTTCCTCCACCTTTTCGCTGATCCGCCGAGGTATCCTCAACTGATGAGACTGTCTGTCTGCATTATTAAGAGTGGCCCAATGGAGCTCTTCTTGGCGTCACTTCATTCTTCATGGACTTATGTGGTCTTGAGATAATCTCTGCACCTTATCCTCTGTGTTTTCGTCCTATCCTTGGGATGACTCCTGTCCCTTTTTCTTATGGGTCTCTGCTCTTATCACTAACTTCCTCTACTCCACCCAGCTAAAGTACCTTACCCTCAGGGGAAGGAGTCTTTGTTACGCTATTCTGTCCTGGTTTACTTCTCTGGTCACGGATAGCTCTCCGTGTGATATGTGGTCTTTTTCCTTTGAAGATGCCAGCTGTTCCTCTCCCCCCATTAGGGCACTGTGAGTTCTTGCCTCTGTGAATTCTAACAGACAGGTTACTCACAGTTATTTCTACCTTGTTAGGTTTTTGCCCCTCGGCTGAGGGTTAGATTTCCTCCTTCCTTCCGTCCCGGTGTTCCTACCCCCCTCCCTCTCCTCTCCCGTATCCCTGCTGTCAGCATTCCTTACTTTTACTGAGAAACTCTGCTTGTCTCTGGTCTCTGTCTCGCAGTACTGGACCATGTCTGATGTTTTGTTGGTCTCCCTTAATGTACAGGGGTTGAACTTGCCTGAGAAGAGATCGTCCCTTCTGCGTCTCCTCTGGAAGAAACGCGTGCATGTGGCGTTCATCCAGGAAACTCATTTTCGTTTGTCTTCCACTCCGAAGCTCTCGGACAGGCGCTTTCCACATGTCTACCATAGTACTGATCCTGACACCAAGACGAAAGGTGTTTCCATTCTCATCTCCAATGATATCTCATGGGACCCGATTGACTCTCGCACTGATGCAGCAGGCAGGTACCTTTTCGTAAAGGGTAATTTAGCGGGTTCTAAGGTTACATTAGCATCTGTTTATGCCCCCAACAATGGTCAGGTGGGATTTTTGTCTAGAACCCTCAGGGCCTTGGAGGATTTCACAGAGGGTCTACTAATTCTCGGTGGTGATTTTAACATTGTCCTGAATCCTTGCTTGGACTCCTCCAAGGGCCAGGTTTCCTTCCCTCTCTCCGCCATCTCCAGACTTAAGGAAATCTTATTTTCCCACCAACTTGCTGATACCTGGCGTATCCTTCATTCAACATCACGGGACTACACATTCTTTTCACATCCCCACAATTCCTACTCCAGACTGGACTATTTCTTCCTGAACCATGCTAGACTAGACCTCCTCTCTAAAGCAGAGATTGACCCTATTACATTCTCGGACCACGCCCTGGTCTCCATTTCCCTTTCCCTCCCAGCACACCAATCCAGAGCCTGGCATTGGCAGTTAAAGATTCGCTTCTCCAGGATCTCCAGGTCACTTCGGAAGTCCAGAGAGACCTGACTGAGAATTTTGCGACTAATATAACTCCCGAGAGCGACCCTCTTCCCATATGGGAGGCCCATAAATGTTATATCAGAGGCACCTTTATTAAACTAGGGTCTCGTTTGAAGAAGGAAAGGGCAGCAAAGATATCTACTTTCCTAGCGCGCATCCACGTGATTGAACGGCAGCACAAGGAGACACTGGACTTGCAGCTGGGAGCGGAGCTTACCCAGCTGAGGGACCAGATTCGCTCTTTGTGCCTTTCAAAAGCCAAAGCGACCTTGATTAAGTGCCATAGACATTTCTATGAACACGGTAACAAACCAGGCAGAACCCTAGCACGTGCGTTACAAAAGACAAGGCTGCGATCCTTTGTCCCCCAGGTATCTCTCCCCTCCGGTAGAAAGACCTCTCTCCCGAAGGAAATATCAGAAGCATTTAGGTCCTACTACCATACCCTGTACAATCTTGACGACTCTCATCAATCCGTTAGCCCTGAATCCAGACCCTCAGTGAGAACGTATCTTGAATCTGCGGGGTTGCCATCTATGCCCCCAGAAGCGGTTTCTGACTTGGAGTCACCCATATCACTGTCTGAGTTACAGGCAGCTATCAAGGACTCCCAGACAGGGAAGGCCCCGGGTCCAGATGGACTTACGCTTTCCTACTATAAACAGTTTAAGGACATTTTGCCTGTCCATTTTATAGCTGCCTTTAACTCATTGGATGGGGCCCGCACGCTTCCAAATGACACCCTTAGGGCACATATCACAGTAGTCCCCAAGGAAGGGAAGGACCCCTTAAGTTGCCAGAGCTACCGTCCCATTTCCCTGATCAATGTGGATCTAAAATTGTTTTCCAAAATACTGGCCACTCGCCTCCTACCTCATTTTCAGAAATTAATTCACTTAGACCAAACGGGTTTTTTACCTCTAAGGGAAGCCCGCGACAGTACCACGAGAGCAATTAACATGATCTACCGTGCCGTTACTTCCAAGACTCCAACTTTATTCCTATCTACCGACGCCGAGAAGGCGTTCGATAGGGTCAATTGGGAATTTATGTTCGAGACCCTACGCTGTGTGGGTATGGGGGACAAAATGATGGCTCGAATTACTAACCTCTACTCCAACCCCTCGGCGGTGGTCAAGGTGAATGGTCAGTTTTCCATGCCCCTGTCCATCCGTAATGGTACGAGACAGGGCTGCCCCCTATCCCCTCTAATATTCGTGATTTGTCTAGAGCCGCTTCTGTGTCACATAAGGGGGAACCCCGATATTTCAGGGCTACAGATTCATGAGACTTCGCACAAGGTTGCAGCTTACGCTGATGATCTTCTGTTCTTTCTTACCAACCCCAGAGTTACCCTTCCAAACCTTCTTCAGGAGCTTAAAATGTATGCTCACTTCTCGAACTTTAAAATTAATTATCAAAAATCGGAGGCCCTAAACATATCCCTTCCCCCCTCCTTGGTTCACTCTATTTCAGAGAACTTCCCATTCAAGTGGGCTCGTTCATCCTTGAAATACCTGGGGATTCAACTGACCCCCACACTCGCGGAGCTCTACCAGGTCAACTATCCACCCCTTCTTCGAACCATAAAAGCAGACTTGGACAGGTGGCATATTGGTACGTTCTCTTGGTTTGGAAGGATATCCATTTTTAAAATGAATATTCTGCCAAAGATTCTATTTTTCTTCCAAGCCCTACCGATTCACATCCCCAGACTCTTCTTCCACTCTCTCCTGAAAATGTTGACCCATTTTATATGGGCAGGCAAACCGTCCAGAATAGCCAGGTCAATACTTTTTCGTCCTAAGCTGGAGGGTGGTCTTGGGCTCCCTGATTTCCTTTCCTATCATAGGGCATCGCATCTTCTTAGGATAGTTGATTGGTGCCGACACCAGGCATATAAACAATGGGTCTCAGTTGAGCAGTCTTTCCTGTCTGCTCCATTGTCAGCCATTCCTTGGTTGTCCACCCAGGTCCCATTGGAGGCTCGTTTACACCCAACAATTGGCCCTTCCTTGAAAGCCTTAGCCAGCATTCAGAATCGCCCAGGTATTTCTCCATCCCCCTCTCCCATGTTCCCTATTTTCGGGAACCCTCAATTTCCCCCAGGGTTAGAGCGAGGTCCTTTCAAAGAGTTAATGAACTGCAACAAATTTAGAGCCCACCATTTGATTACCTCGGATCAATGGCTCACCCCACAACAGATCTCGGAGTCTGTGGGTCTGCCTACCCTCAACCCCTGGCAATCTAGACAACTCACGCACTTTCTGTCTACACTTCCTCCTGCGACTACATACACTCGTGCTAAGACAGATTTTGAGGCCTTCTGTGAGCAGTCTGGAGTGACTAGACGTACCCTTTCCCGCACATATAGTCTGCTAACATCCCCCCCGGACCAACCTCCCCCTAATTTTATCTCCCAATGGGAAACTGATTTAGCAATAACTCTTTCTTCAGAACAAAGGTTGAGGTTATATACATGTATTCACAAATCATCTATGGCCAGTAATGTCCAGGAGGCGGGTTTCAAACTTATGTCACGTTGGTACAGGGTCCCAACTAGGCTCAACTCCATCTTTCCATCTACCTCGCCCATGTGCTGGCGTTGCGGCTCTGAAAGGGGTACATTATTACATGTATTTTGGTCTTGTCCCCTTCTCTCGGCATTCTGGGATTCTGTGTGGGGGATTACATCGAAGTTTACTACATACACCCTCCCGAAGGAGCCGGCCTTTTTCCTGCTCCATCAGTGCGAGATTCCTCTGTCATCCTACAACAAATCTGTGGTAAGACATTTGGTGAACGCGGCGAGAGCTTGCATCCCGTGCCTATGGAGGCAGTCTTCCGCTCCCTCCATATCAATGTGGATCAGTAGAGTCCAGGAGATTATGAGAATGGAGGATCTCACTTCTTCTTTGAGACACACAGAGAAAAGATTCTCTAAAACTTGGAGTCACTGGCTGATCTTCTATGAATCGGCTGAATGTAAGGCGCTATTGTTACCTGAGTGAAAGTAGGGTTTGCGAATGCTGTCCCCCCTTTCCTTTACCCCTCCTCCCCTTTCCCCCTCTTCCCTCCCCTGTTTCCCCCTCTTCGTGTCTACAATTTGTTTGCACTTAATTTACATAATACTGTTCCACAGTCGTTTGTGGTTTCTCCCGAGTAGGGATATAGAATTCTACGACCCATTGATTGGCATTTATTTTACCTTTTCTGTGTTACTGAGATTTATTCAACATCTGTCTCGTTACTTGTCATGATTTGAGGTCATTTATTTTACTAATGCGATGATACTGAGATGTATCCAACATCAGTCTCATTGCTTGTCATGCTTTGTTCTATTGAAAATTGAAAATTAAAATAAAGAATTAAAAAGAATAAAAAAAATAAAACCGTCATCTCATTCAGCAAAAATAATACCCTACCCAAGGTAATCACCGAAAAACAGAAAAAATTATGGCTCTCAGACTATGGAAACACTAAAACATAATTTTTTTTGCTTCAAAAATGAAATCATTGTGTAAAACTTACCTAATATATATACTTTTTTTTATTTATGTAAGTTTTACACAATGATTTCATTTTTGAAGCAAAAAAAATCATGTTTTAGTGTTTTCATAGTCTGAGAGCCATAATTTTTTCAGTTTTTTTTCGGCGATTACCTTGGGTAGGGTATGATTTTTGCGGGATGAGATGACGGTTTTATTGGCACTATTTTGGGGTGCGTGTGACTTTTTGATCGCTTGCTATTACACTTTTTGTGATGTAAGGTGACAAAAAATTGTTTATTTAGCACAGTTTTTATTTTACATTTTTTACTGTGTTTTTCTGAGGGGTTAGGTCATGTGATATTGTTATAGAGCCGGTCGATACGGACGCGGCGATACCTAATATGTATACTTTTTTTTTATTTATGTATCGCCGCTTCCGTATCGACCGTCTCTATAAAAATATCACATGATCTAACCCCTCAGAAAAACACTGTAAAAAATGTAAAATAAATACTACTAAATAAACCATTTTTTGTCACCTTACATCACAAAAAGTGTAATAGCAAGCAATCAAAAAGTCACATGCACCCCATAAATAAAAAAAAGTATACATATTAGGTATCGCCGCTTCCGTGACAACCTGGTCTATAAAAATATCACATGATCTAACCTGTCAGATGAATGTTGTAAATAACAAAAAATAAAAACGGTGCCAAAACAGCTATTTCTTGTTACCTTGCCTCACAAAAAGTGTAATATAGAGCAACCAAAAATCACATGTACCCTAAACTAGTAACAATACTGCCACCCTATCCCGTAGTTTCTAAAATGGGGTCACTTTTTTGGAGTTTCTACTCTAGGGGTGCATCAGGGGGGCTTCAAAACCAGTCCAGCAAAATCTGCCTTCCAAAAACCCTATGGCATTCCTTTCCTTCTGCTCCCTGCCGTATGCCCGTACAGCTGTTTACGACCACATATGGGGTGTTTCTGTAAACTACAGAATCAGGGCCATATATATTGAGTTTGGTTTGGCAATTAACCCTTGCTTTGTAACTGGAAAAAAATTATTAAAATGGAAAATCTGCCAAAAAAGTGAAATTTTGAAATTGTATCTCTATTTTCCAATAATTCTTGTGAAACACCTAAAGGGTTAACGACGTTTGTAAAATCAGTTTTGAATACCTTGAGGGGTGTAGTTTCTTAGATGGGGTCACTTTTATGGAGTTTCTACTCTAGGGGTGCATCAGGGAGGCTTCAAATGGGACATGGTGTCAAAAAAACCAGTCCAGCAAAACCTGCCTTCCAAAAACCGTATGGCATTCCTTTCCTTTTGAGCCCTGCCGTGTGCCCGTACAGCGGTTTACGACCACATATGGGGTGTTTCTGTAAACTACAGAATCAGGGCCATAAATATTGAGTTTGGTTTGGCTGTTAACCCTTGCTTTGTAACTGGAAAAAAATTATTAAAATGGAAAATCTGCCAAAAAAATGAAATTTTTAAATTGTATCTCTATTTTCTATTAATTCTTGTGCAACACCTAAAGGGTTAACGACGTTTGTAAAATCAGTTTTGAATACCTTGAGGGGTGTAGTTTCTTAGATGGGGTCACTTTTATGGAGTTTCTACTCTAGGGGTGCATCAGGGGGGCTTCAAATGGGACATGGTGTCAAAAAAACCAGTCCAGCAAAACCTGCCTTCCAAAAACCGTATGGCATTCCTTTCCTTCTGCGCCCTGCCGTGTGCCCGTACAGCGGTTTACGACCAGATATGGGGTGTTTCAGTAAACTACAGAATCAGGGCCATAAATATTGAGTTTGGTTTGGCTGTTAACCCTTGCTTTGTAACTGGAAAAAAATTATTAACATGGAAAATCTGCCAAAAAAGTGAAATTTTTAAATTGTATCTCTATTTTCCATTAATTCTTGTGAAACACCTAAAGGGTTAACGACGTTTGTAAAATCAGTTTTGAATACCTTGAGGGGTGTAGTTTCTTAGATGGGGTCACTTTTATGGAGTTTCTACTCTAGGGGTGCATCAGGGGGGCTTCAAATGGGACATGGTGTCAAAAAAAACAGTCCAGCAAAACCTGCCTTCCAAAAACCGTATGGCATTCCTTTCCTTTTGCGCCCTGCCGTGTGCCCGTACAGCGGTTTATGACCACATATGGGGTGTTTCTGTAAACTACAGAATCAGGGCCATAAATATTGAGTTTGGTTTGGCTGTTAACCCTTGCTTTGTAACTGGAAAAAAATTATTAAAATGGAAAATCTGCCAAAAAAGTGAAATTTTGAAATTGTATCTCTATTTTCCATTAATTCTTGTAGAATACCTAAAGGGTTAACAAAGTTTGTAAAATCAGTTTTGAATACCTTGAAAGGTGTAGTTTATAGAATGGGGTCATTTTTGGGTGGTTTCTATCATGTAAGCCTCGCAAAGTGACTTCAGACCTGAACTGGTCCCTAAAAATTGGATTTTTGAAAATTTGTGAAAAATTTCAAGATTTGCTTCTAAACTTCTAAGGCTTGTAACATCCCCAAAAAATAAAATATCATTCCCAAAATGATCCAAACATGAAGTAGACATATGGGGTATTTTTGGAGTTATTACTATGTATTGTAGAAGTAGAGAAATTGAAAGTTAGAAATTTGCTGATTTTTCTAAAGTTTTGGTAAATTTTGAATTTTTTTATAAATAAAAATTAATTTTTTGGACTCAATTTTACCAGTGTCATGAAGTACAATATGTGACGAAAAAACAATCTCAGAATGGCCTGGCTAAGTAAAAGCGTTTTAAAGTTATCACCACATAAAGTGACACTGGTCAGATTTGCAAAAAATGGCCTGGTCCTTAAGGTGAAATAAGGCTGTTTCCTGAAGGGGTTAAGTTTTACACAATAACAGCATTTTTAAAACAAATAAAAAATGTTTTAGTGCCTCCATATTCTGAGCCAAAGTTTTTTTATTTTTTGAGCGATTGTCTTAGGTAGGGGCTAATTTTTTGTGGGATGAGGTGACAGTTAGATTGGTACTATTTTGGCGGGCATACGCCTTTTTGATCGCTTGGTGCTGAATTTTTATGTGGTGTAAAGTGACAAAAAAATGGTTTATTTAGCACAGTTTTTTTTTTTTTTTTTTACAGTGTTCATCTGAGGGGTTGGGTCATGTCATATGTTTATAGAGTCAGTTGATACAGACGCGGCGATACCGAATATGTCTACTTTTTCCCTATTTGTTTTTTACTTTGTTTTTACTTTATTTAGGAAAAATGAAGTTTGTTTTTTTTTTACTTGAAACTTTTATATTTTTTTTGGGGGGGGGGGCTTTTTTTCAACTTTTTTTTCTCTTTATTTTTTGTCTCACTTTGGGACTTCAACTTTTGGGGGTCTGATCCCCTTTACAATGCATTCCAATACTTCTGTATTGCAATGCATTGGCTGTAAGTGTAATACAGTGTGTATTACACTCACAGCTTCCTGCCTGTGACATCCAGGGGGCTGGATCTCACATGCTCTCCCCCAGAAGGTAGCCCCGATGACTAAGGAACGCATCGGGCTGCTTTCCATGCCATCGGGTCCCCTTCACAGCAGCACGGGGACCCGATGGCAGCTCTGATCCCTGCCCGACATCGCACACTCCTCGGTCAGCGCTGACCGCGGCACATCAAGGGTTAAGTCCGGCTATCAGTGAATGCCGGACCCCTGCACTGATTGGGCGGGCACAGCTCTTGCACCCGCCCGATCACCATGAAGTACATGTACGACACAGGTCTTTCAGTCCCAGACAGAAATGACGTACATGTACGTCATGGGTCCTTAAGGGGTTAATCAGTATTTTGTGGAGGCAGGTGTATCGCAGGCCTCAATCAATATTTGGTGAAAGCAGGTATATCAATCCCCTTAATCAGTATTTTGTGGAAGCAGGTGTATCGCAGGTCTCAATCAGTATTTTGTGGAAGCAGGTATATAGAACCCCTTAATCAATATTTGGTAGAAGCAGGTATAGCGCACCCCTCAATCTGTATTTTGTGGAAGCAGGTATATCAAACCCCGTAATCGGTATTTTGCGGAAGCAGGTATATCGCAGGCTTCAATCAATATTTGGTGGAAGCAGGTATATCAATCCCTTTAATCAGGATTTTGTGGAAGCAGGTGTATCACACACCTCAATCAGTATTTTGTGGAAGCAGGTATACAAAAAACCTTTATACAGTATTTTGTGGAAGCAGGTATATTGCACCCCTCAATCAGTTTTTTGCATATCACACCCATTTCAAATAGTTGTTCCAATAGCGCTTGTCCCTCTATATACCTGCGTTATTGCAGCAGAACCGCACACAACTGCTGCACTATACAAATGCACTATATACTTTCTGTCACGACCGCTATCCCAGCAGCAGTCGTGTCGCACCAGACGGAGGGGAAGGGGGACCCTTATCTACGGATGGGAAATAGAATGGCCACCCCTGACTAACCCTAAGCTGGCATCTGTCTGCCCTGATACCCTAGACGGGGTGTGAACCCGTGCGGCGAGCAGGATGCCTAAACCCTCAGTCGCCCTAACAAGACTGGACTGGGGAAAGGCCGATGGGAGCGCTAGTCACCATCACTCTCGTCTAGGAAAACAACAGGGGAAGACAGCAACAAACAAACAACTGCAGAGATAGACTTATCCAGTCACGAGCAGAGAAGGCGATCCCAAACACGACAGTCCACGCCGGACAAGAGCTCCACAGCAACAGCATCAAACGATCTCCTTCCAAGGTCAGAGTAGCACTGGAAGTAAGGACTATATCTGGCAATGACTGCAAGTGAAACTGAAACTAATATAGTAGCTGGGAGTGGCAGACAGGACTCACCTGAGAAGGATGCCTACAAACTCCCAGTCAGGACAAAAAGGTTCACAAGGCAAAACCCAGATGACATACCCTGAACCACGGAGCAAACTCACAAGCTATCGCGAGTAGCAAGTCGCTGCGACCTTCTCCTCCCAGACCTGTCTGGATCAGTCACAGTCGTGACAGTACCCCCCTTTCTACGAGGGGCCCCTGGACCCTCAAGACCAGGCCTCTCCGGATGGGAGCTATGAAAAGCCCGAATGAGTCTGTCCGCTTTTATCTCTGATGCTGGAACCCACATTCTCTCTTCGGAACCATAACCTTTCCAGTGCACCAGGTACTGAAGAGAGCGGCGAACATATCGTGAATCAACAATCTTTTCTACCTGAAACTCAAGACTGCCATCAACAACCACCGGTGGAGGCGGTAGTGGCAATGGTTCAGGAGGTTCTACATATCTCTTAAGCAGAGATCTGTGGAAGACATTATGGATCCTTAGAGTCTGAGGTAGCTCCAGACGAAAAGCCACCGGGTTAATGATCTTAATTACCCTATAAGGACCAATAAATCTCGGACCTAATTTCCACGAGGGAACCTTCAACTTGATATTTCTGGTAGACAACCACACCAAGTCATTCACCCCAAGGTCCGGACCTTCAGAGCGCTTCCTATCAGCCGCACGTTTGTATCTACCACCAATTCTCTTCAAACTTTCTTGCACACTCTGCCACACTGAAGAAAGTGAAGACGCAAATCGTTCCTCCTCGGGAATCCCAGACGGCCCCCCCTCACTAAACGTACAAAACTGAGGATGGAAACCATACGCACCAAAAAATGGTGACTTATCGGTGGATTCTTGACGACGATTATTAATGGCAAACTCGGCTAACGGTAAATAAGATGACCATTCCTCCTGATTTTCGGAAACAAAGCATCTCAAATATGTCTCTAGGTTTTGATTGGTACGTTCAGTCTGACCGTTGGACTGTGGATGGAAAGATGAAGAAAACGACAGATGAACCCCTAAACGAGAACAAAAAGCTTTCCAAAATTTAGAAACGAATTGGGTACCACGATCCGAAACAATATCGGAAGGGACCCCGTGAAGCTTCACGATGTGGTCAATAAAAACCTGAACCAGTGTGTTAGCATTAGGCAATGCGGCAAGAGCAATAAAGTGCACCATTTTACTGAATCTGTCAACAACTACAAGAATAACAGTCTTCCCCGCTGATACTGGTAGATCCGTAATGAAATCCATTGACAGGTGCGTCCAAGGCCTGTTGGGGATGGCCAGAGGTAAAAGACGCCCTGACGGACGAGTATGATCTACCTTAGAACGAGCACAGGTAGCACATGCAGACACAAAATTCAACACCTCCTGGCGCCATTTAGCCCACCAGAACCGACGAGACACTAACTCAGAGGTTGCCCTACTACCTGGGTGTCCTGCCAGTGTGGAGTTATGGTGTTCTTTTAGTATCTCCAGTCATAAATTTTCTGGCACAAACAGTTTACCCGAGGGGCAGGAGGCCGGGGCGCCCCCCTGAGCTTTCAACACCCTCCCCTCCAAACCTGAGTGTAATGCAGAGACCACCACCCCCTTTTGCAAAATGGGCTCTGGTACCTCAACATCACCCCCTCCAGGAAAACTTCGAGACAATGCATCCGCCTTAGTATTTTTTGCCCCCGGGCGATAGGTTATTACAAAATTAATATACGTATATAGGTGAACAGGGCACTCAAGGATAGCTGCGACCGTGTATTTTAAGCAAAGATGAGCTTTATTGATAATATAAATATATTTGATGCATAAAACAATCAAGAATGCAGTAGAATAAATAGGTTATTAACAAATAAATATAATGAATATTCGACAGAGCAAAGGCTATTATTCGATTAATCAGCAAATATTCAATAGTCCAATATTGTAAATCTTGGATCCAATGATTGTGAACATCCAAAGACTTGTTTGCAATAGGTCTATTCGTTTTTTACTTTCATATTGAGACAACAGTCATATGCTTTGCAGTTATTCAAATAGTCGCGGCGGCGTCCCGCCAAAGCGACGTGAATGGCAGCCACTCACTGCTGAAAAGCTTGCAAGCGAATTAAGTCCATTACCTTTGTATCGACCAAGTGTTCGTCCGAAATAATCACAAGAGCCTTCAAGTGTACTTACTCCCAGGATCTGCCTTTAGATATTTGTAGCAGTATTCAATCAGGAGATTAAAGCCGGCTCTCTGTTCGGTTATGGTCGATTTAATGGTAAGGTAGGTTTTTCAGTACAAAGATGGGGTGTAGCACCAGACGCGTTTCGGGGTCCAACCCCTTCCTCAGTGGTATGCTTCACCCCATCCATAACCCCTCTTTTATACTGGATGTTACTTGTTTAACTTGGTCTCAATCCAATCTTCATTTCCTGTCTGTCGGTACTCAGGTGTTCCACATTGTATCACAATCACAAAGAGAGATGTCAGATGTGGAAACTAAAAAATACTTTTGCTGACTTTTGCAATGCATCATATTTCTGCAATTTCACCCAGTTATATACTTTAAATTTTTACATCCATTGATGCAAAAAACGCATCTGGACACCATGCGTTTTTAATGCGGTTTCCATGCGTTTTTCGCATTTTCACTTAAATAAAGGTACATATTGCCCATCAACAATATATATTAATTTTAAAACATTGAGAACAATATCAAATACCATTTCTATCTGTGATACTCTGGTATTCCACATTATATCACAATCACAAAAAGAAATGTCATATATGGAAAATAAAAAATAAAATGTCATATGTGGAACCTAAAAAATGCTTTTGCTGGCTTTTGCAATTCATCACATTTCTGCAATTTCACCCAGTTATATACTTTAAATTTCTGCATCTATTGATGCAAAAAACGGATATGGACACCATGCGTTTTTTATGCGTTTTTGATGCGGTTTCCATGCGGTTTTTTTTTTGCATTTTTTTTTTTGGCATTTTCACTTAAATAAAGGCACATATTGCCCATCCACAATATATATTAGTTTTAAAACATTAAGAACAATATCAAATACCACTAAAAGTCTCTATTACAACTTTAAAAGGGAAATATAGACAGGATTATAATCTACCAAATGACTCCTAAATAAATATGTTAAAATGCACAAATTCTATAAAACTGTCAATATAGACATAAAAGATATAAAAATGATTCATGTTAATACGAGGGATGTGTTAGGGGGGGCGCCCACGTCTAGAGGAAAAACCGACTGTAATATAAACAGTCAGTTAAACGTCGAAACGTCGGCGCCCACCAATTACTTATAAGAATCCAAAGAGTTCAAACTGTGCATTGAGTCCTCTTGGTATCAGAGTATCGAATTCAAAGATTCGCTTGGTTTCAAGTCTCGACATCCTTTCAATATGGTTGCCACCTCTCCATTCTTTCTCCACTTTATCAATGGCTAAAAACCTCAAACCTGAGGGATCCTGATTATGTGTAATTTTAAAGTGGTATGATAGCGAATGGTTCTCAAATCCCTTCCGTATATTATTTATATGCTCCGAAATACGTTTTTTTAAAGATCTTTTAGTTCTGCCTATGTATAATAATTTACACGGGCATTCCATAGCGTAAATAACATTCTCTGAATTGCACGTTAGACAATCCTTTATTAGATGACGATGATTGTTATTAATGGACACCAATTCGTTGGTTCTTTTTTGGAAAGATGTTAGTTTGCAGTTCCTGGGACCATGTAGAAACTAAAAGGTTGAAAGTTGAGAATTTCATGTTTAACCAAAATGAGACTAATGTGGAAAATGATATGATGATGAAAAACACATTTAGGGAATTGGAAAATTTATTGGTGAAGCAACTAAGACAGCGATGGGAGATCAAAACACTGTGCAGGTTTGACCTTGACTAAATCCCCTGCTCAGGATCTCCAAAGTCCCACATTTAATACTGAATGGGACAAATTGCTTCACCAATACTCCCTTTCCCTAGTAGAGCTGATCATGAAAAGGAGGAAAGAAATATTGAGTGATGTTACAGATAAAATTAATGAGATGAAAATAATTATGGGCAAATTGCCTAAAAATGATGAATATAATTATTGGCAATCTAAATTATGTAATAATCTTGATAAAGTAGAGCAAGATATAATGGAAAAGAAAATTAAAAAGTTACATTTTATACCTAAAAATGGGCAAAATTTAATCACTAATGAAAACACAAATATAGACACTGTAAATATAGGGACAATATTAGAGGAATCACAGGATGTGGTGAGTAGAGAAAGGCCACATAATTTGAATAAATACACAATACCAACACATAATCGGTTTGAAGCACTTGAAGAGAGGCAGGTTTTTTTAGACAGGACCCCACC